>NC_023758.2:28918524-29257910 GCF_000499845.2 Phaseolus vulgaris
TGGTTGCTCATTCTGGATTGACTTCTATTCCACCAAGAAAAGTTTGTAAACTAAAAAAGGCTTTATATGGCCTTAAGCAAGCAAGCAGATAATGGTTTGCCAAACTGTCATCATTTTTGCTTTCTATGGGATATACTCAATCTATGAATGATCATTCGTTGTTCATTAATTCTTCTGTGGATCTTTTACAGCATTATTGGTATATGTGGATGATATAATATTGACAGAATATGATAAAAAAAGAGATTGCTCATTGTAATGCAGCGATTAGAATTCTCATATATATCAAAGGGACCTCCAAGTCTTGGTCTATTTTTCTCTTCCACTACCTTTGTTCATCTGAAAGCCTTTTGTGATAGTGATTGGGGCACCTATAATGATTCAAGACAATCAGTGACTGGTTTTAGTGTGTATCTTGGGAATTCTCTCATATCTTGGAAATCAAAGAAGCAAGGAACAATATCAAAGAGTTCTTGTGATGCTGAATACAGGGCAATGGCCACTGTTACATGTGAAATTCAATGGCTAACTTATCTTCTTCAAGATTTCAAAGTTCCTTTTGAGCAACCATCTCTTTTATACTGTGACAATGACTCAACAAGATACATTGCAGCAAATCCAGTGTTTTACGAGCGTACAAACATATAAAAATAGATTGTCACGTGGTCCGGGAAAAATTAAAGAAGGGTCTCATCCATTTGTTTCCCATTTCCACCATAGAGCAACTGATTGATATTATACCAAAGCTTTAAGTCCTCAATCTTTTAAGAATATTTGTTCCAAGCTGGGTCTCATCAATATTTGCTCCCCAGCTTGTGGCGGGATATTAAAGGATACAGATACCAGAGTTATAGAAGGATCCTAATATTAATTGGGTGTCTTTTCTAATTATCCGTTGTTTTCTCTCTATAGAAGATAATAATTTGGTGTCTTTTCTAATTATCAGTTGTTTCTCTTTATAGAGATGAATAACCTTTATTTTGTCTTTGTGTGTTATGATTCTAAAATTTAGTAATTGATTTTTTCCCTCTTTAGTTAAACCTAGAATGAGTGTACTATTTGTATATATTCAGACCATTTGTTTTGATTTGAATAACAAGAAAATGAGATATCCATTCTCATATCTTTTACCTTCCTTTTACTCTTTTATTCAACTCTGTTCTATTTCATAATATGGTATCAGAGCCATTTTCGAGCCTATCCTAACGAGTATTTGTTGGGCTTATTAGGCCACCCTATCGGGTTGTTATTGGACCACCCATCATATGTTATCCCACGCACGAATTGTCACTCTCGACGTGAGGGGGGTGTGTTGGAGATCCCTCACAAGATCCTTGTTCACCTTACCATATTAGTTCATCAAATAATTCATCCTTGAATAGAGTTTACTCTCACATTACACAACAAGAAAGGCAAGTTTTTGGTGATCAATCCAAGGCAATGATTGCTACTAGCAAAGGAGGTTATAAAAACAATGTTACGACCTATGGCATGGGTGGTGGATATGGAAGAGAATATACTTCCAAAATTTGCAGTTATTGTGGAAAGACAGGTCATACTATTGATACATGCTATAAAAAGAGTGGTTTTCCACCTCATTTCAAATTTAAAAATCAGAACCATCATCAAAGTCATGTAGCCTTTCACAATATAAATTTTAACAATAATGAGCAGAATCATGAAGGTTCAAAGTCAGAAGTGGAGTCTCAACAAATTGGTTTTACTCCTGAGCAGTATCAAACATTGTTAGCTCTTTTACAACAGGTCAAATCCAGTGACTTTCTAGTCAAGTCTCTGTTATTCCTTCCAACATGACAACACAAACTGGTAATAACTCTATTTCTTCTTTTAGTTCTTGGATTATTGATTGTGGTGCTACTGATCACATTTGTTCATCCTTAACTTACTTCACTTCGTATCATCAAATTGATCCTATTTATGTCAAATTACCAAATGGAAATCAAGTCATCGTCAATTATTCTGGAAGTGTTTTTCTCAATCAAAATCATGTCATAAACAATGTTTTGTATATTCTTTGCTTCACTTTTAATCTTCTTTCAGTAACAAAATTGATTGATAGACTATCATGTGATGGGAAAGCCAGGAAACACTTTGATACTGTATACCTAGATTTTGTTGCTGACCCACGTCATGTAAGATTAGGTTTATGTTCAGATGGGTTCACTCCTTACATCCAAGCTTCAACATCTTCGTATTCTTGTTGGCCAATATTTGTGACTCTTTATAACCTACTCCCTGAAATGTGTATGACTAAACCCATGTTTCTAACTTGTATTATACCTGGTCCAAATAACCCAACCAAGAAAATTGATGTGAACTTGCAACCTCTTATTAATGAGCTTCAACAATTGTGGAATGAGGGCGTTTTAACTTACAATATCTCCAGTAAAGAGAACTTTCTCATGCGAGCTTACTTGATGTGGACAATCAATGATTTTTCAGCGTATGACATGTTGTCTGGATGAGGAACTAAAGGTAAGTTAGCATGTCCTTATTGTATGGTGGACACAAAAGCTTTCACATTGAAACACGGGGGCAAAAGTTCTTGGCTTGACTGTCATCGGTGATTCTTGCCACAAAATCACCCTTTCAGGAGAAGTCATAGGAGGTTTCTCAAAAACAAAGTTGAATTGGATGGTCCACCTTATTTGTTGAATGGGGAGCAATTATGGGAGTTTCTTCGTGACTTTTCGAATGTAATTGATGGTCCATTTGAAACAGTGCATGGCTATGGACAATATCATAATTGGACAAAAAGATTCATATTCTGGGATCTTCCATATTGGAAATACAATTTGTTAAGACAACCTTGATGTGATGCACATAGAAAATAACTTTTTTGACAATGTCTTTACCACTGTTATGGATGTTAAGGGTAAAACCAAAGATAATGAAAAGGCAAGAATGGATGTCGTTGAATACTGTTTACGTGGAGACTTGGAGTTGGTGCAATTACAAAACAAGAAGTTAGCAAAGTCAAAAGCTAATTACACGTTCACAACCAAAGATGCAAAAGAAATTTACAAATGGATAACTAAGCTAAAGATGTCGAATGGTTATGCCTCTAACATTGCAAGGCATGAAAAATCATGATTGTCATGTTTTCATGGAGTGTTTACTCCCAATTGCATTCTGGTCATTACCTAAATTTGTGTGGACTGCATTTGCTGAAATAAGTCGATTTTTTAGAGATTTATGTTCAAATACATTAAGGGAGAATGATTTAGTTCGGATGCAAGAAAATATACCAATCATCTTATGTAAGTTGGAACGAATCTTCCCACCAGGCTTTTTTGATTCAATGGAACACCATGTTATTCATTTTCCTATGAAAGCAATCCTTGGAGGTCCAGTTCAATAATGATGAATGTATCCTTTTGAAAGGTACAAACATGTAATTATTTTCAATGTTAACCATTCAACACTAAACATGTAATTCTTCTTTATTCTAGGATGATGAGAGATGCAAAGAGATCAGTTGGTAATTTGGCAAGGGTCGAAGGTTCAATTTGTGCATTCTACTTACACAGGGAGATCACATATTTTTGTTCTCATCATTTTAAATAAGATAGTTTGTTGTCAAACACAACTTTGAGAAATGACCCTCGAGTTTGTTCAAAAGAGGATGATGAATCAACATTCTCAATATTGAAAAAATGTAGACAACCTAGTGGTTCGAGCAAACATTATTATTTGAGTGATGAAGAATTTCTTTCTGCTCATGTTCATATTCTCATCAATTGCAATGAGGTGAAACCAATTCTAGAGTAAGTTAAATATCCTCTAATTTGAAATCATTTTTTGCTTATAAATGATTGTATTCAATTAGTAATGACATGTTTTTTAAGACTACTTTTGCAAGTTTACTCCAACAACAATCAAGAACCTTCCACTATCATACACGAGTACTTTCCTAAATGGTTCAAGAACTATGTAAGTGTAATGTGTTATTGTGAAAGCTTATATTTCATTACTTTTTCACAAATTCATATCAATGATGAAGAATGTATAGGTTGCTGATGAAAGGAATGGGGTACTAGACCAAAACATGAAAGCACTAGCTTGGGGTCCAGATTCATGTGCAACAGAATGGAACATGTACTTTTTTAATGGTTATAAGTTTCATACAAAGACATGGGGTGAAGACAAAAGGACCATCAATTGTAGCGTGCATATCAAAGGGGTCACAGGCAATGGACAAGATGACTTCTATGGCGTAATCCAACATATTTATGAATCAAAATATATTGAAATAACTAAGAAGATTCCTCTTTTCTATTGTGAATGGTTTGATCCTAGAATGGATGTTGGGACTAGAGTTAATCCAACATATAATCTTGTATAAATTAAAATAAGTGGAAGATACATTCACTATGATCCCTTCATCTTGTCCCAAAAAGCCAAACAGGTTTACTACGTCCCTTATCCAAAGATATGTAAGAACTTTCGTGGGAGGTGTGTGGTCATCACAACAAAACCCCGAGGTTATGTTGAAGTTGACCATATACCAGATGAATCACTGTATCAAGCTGATGAAATGTCACATGTCTTACCAATTATAACAATTGAATTTGTAGAAGGCTTAGTTGATACCTCCATTCTTCAGGCAATTGATGACAATGATATCCAACCATCACACGATGAAGATGACGAAAATCTTAACCAATCAACCTCAGATAATGAGGAAAAAGATTCAAACTTTGATAAAATGGACGACTAAAGTATATATAAATTGTTTTTAACACTTTATCAACATTGACAATCTTACAAAATTTAGATGTTATATTGTTATTTTTTTGGTTGCAAAAATGGTTAGGACTAGGGGTAAAGATGGGTCGGTGCTCAGATGTGGCAATATACGGTGTGGAGTTTCCACATCGATGCATGGCCATCTAGCCATAGAGCTTGGAAACATCCCCTATTCATCCTCATTCCCCATAACTGACGGTCAGAAAAGTATTCCACATCCCTCCACCCCTTCATCCTCCTTCCCCTCATCGTCCACCCCCTCTTCTTATACACCTTCTTCATCGAGTGAGCAACACTCATTTAATCGATCATCTTTGTTATGTACAACTTCAGTTCCTCCTATCGTTGTTAAGGAACATGTTTTACCACGACCTATGTTTAATCACCCCCCATCACACATGCCAACACTTCATGCCACTACAACTCCATTACCTATAGTCACTCCCCATCCAGGTCCACCATTGCAGTCCTATTCTTCAGTCCACACGACTCATGCTCCCTCAGTCCACACGAATCATGCTTCCTCAATCCAAAGGACTCATGCTCCTTCACTCCACAAGACTCATGCTCCTTCAGTCCACACTAGCTCGATTCCCCCAGTCCATACTACTTTTGATCCCTCGCCTGTCCCCATCCATGAAGTCTCAGTCCATCCCATTGTTGTCAGAACCATGATCTCCCTCATGAGGAAGTGCAGCGTGATGCTAATGGGAGGGTCATCATTCGACTAATGGATAAAGGGTATGCAATTTTTTTTATTCATATTGTAATTTATGGTTAAAAATGAGATGCAATTGGACACCTAATCATTATAATATTGAGGCGATTGGACATGCAATTAGGTCACAATTTAGAGGGCCTTACCACCATTATGAAGCCATGGGTGAGAACATCCAACTTAGATTGTGGATTGAATTTAAGGTCAGCTTTATTATTAGTTACAACGAATAACAATTTATTTATGCTTAAATATTATGATATTAATATAATTGTTCTTCATTTTTTTATACTAGAGTGACTTGGGCCCCTCATGATGAGTGGCAAATTAGAAAGATTTACGAGTCAAAAGTCAGGAAACAACTATGTGACATGCTTAGTAAAGCTCGTGCAAAGGGTTCTAGACCTACTTGGATAAGAGAAGCATGGGGTGAACTTTTGAACTATTGGGATACCCAAAAATTCAAAGACAAATCATCCTAGAACAAAATCAATCGATCTTCGGTTAAAGGTGGAGCATTGCATTCAAGTGGCCGAAAAACACACTTGGATATTGCATTAGGCCTAATAAATATTACTCATTCCCTATGTGTAAGAAATTATATGTAATTCAGTTCAGATGTATAAGACATAAATTCTTCGTAACCATAATACCTTTCTCAGGAACGTAAATATGGACAACCTGTTGAACCAAATGAATTATCCCTCGTCACTCACACAAACAAGAAGGGTGATTAGGTAGATGGTCGTTCCCAAGAGACTTATGTAAGTAATTATTTTGTTTTAAATTTAATACTTCATTAACTTTTTAAATTTAAATGACTAACATTTACTATTTCCTTTACTCTTAGGAAACCTATCATGAGCGGTTGAGGATGATGTGATCAGGGAGTTTAGAAAGATCAACTCCTGGTATCTCTCCTATTTATGCAAAAATAAAGCTTCAGTGTTGGAAAGATGTTGTTGGAGGGAAGAGTAGAGGTAGAGTTTATGGCACTGGGGATTTGGCTGCTAACTTTTGCCATGGTGCCTCATCCCTCACTCAACCCTCTATATTAGCTTCTAGTGTTGATCATGATGATCAACTAGCTGAGAATGCACAACTTAAACAACAAATCTTAGAAGCAAATGCAAAAGCAGACAAGGTTGATAAGAGGAGTGCACAGTTAGAGGACACAGTGAGGTTGATGCAACAACAATTAGCTATGATGATGGAAAAACATGTTGCAGACACTTCTACAAGTACTAGTCAGGTTCACCCCCACTATGTCGAAAACTTTGATGATCACCATGTTCTTTGATTACCACTTCTATTGTAAGTTAAATTACTTGTTTATTTTGTTCTACATTTTATTTTAGTAAATATATTTTTATTTCATTTTAATTATTGTTATTTTTTTTCAGGTACTTTCCATTGTTTTCATTGCTCACTTAGTCTTATGCTTTGGGAAACATTATATGTATTAAATTGAAGACTTTTTTTAACTATGTAATATTGACAAAATATTCGTACTTCTTTCAGTTAGTACATTCACTTGACAAAAGTACTTTTTACATTCAGAGTGATTGGATGATTAAAAATGCACAATGTTTTATATTTGTAAATTTGTAAATGGTGGATGGTAAATTTGTAAATGGTTGGATAGGTGATGTTTAAATGTGGATGAAATTTGGATAGCTTATAGTGGATGTGATAATAGAATTTTGCAGGTTAGTATGAATGTGAGAATGAGATTCTAAATAGGACCATCAACTCTTTTTTTATGCTATGCATGGAAGCAAGGACTAATCCCTAACCAAGTCCACTTTTACCATAGCTAGGGTTTAACCATCTCTAAGTCATAATGAGCTAGCTAGGACTTAGCCCATGCATGTTCATAATGGGGTTAAGATTTAAGAAGGGTCTAACCCTCTCTAGGCTAGACTAAGTGATGAATAACGATGCTTATCTGCTTGAGTCACTATGCAAACGCCTTCTGCTCCATAAATGTCTGGAATCTAGAACTACGCTTGCTGGGAAGCGGAATGTAAGTGTTTTTGTTCATTATATAGATGTATCATTTTTTGCCAACTTTCTTCGTTATTACATGTCTAGAATATCTGAAGCTACCAATTTGTTAATAGGTATAATCTCTACCATAATTAGTTATTTTTTTAAACGATTTATTATTGTCTTAAAATCAAGACTACAAGGATATTGATTCCTTCGAAAATTTTGTCAATACAACGCTGCGACTGTTTTTCTTGGTTTTTAGACTATTGAATTATGTTTGATCTATCTATTTTGACGTGCCGAAATTTAGTGTCCCTAAAAGATTAAAACAGTTATCATTTTTCAATGTAATAAATACTTTATTTAAAATAATTGGATAAATGAAAACCAATAAAAATGTATAATATTAAATCACATACTTCATTGATGATATTGTAGTCCAACTAGATTGATGAAAATGACAAGTTTACATACTCTTCATGATACCTACAAATTCTTCAATGTCGTCTAACTTCTCATTTGAGAGGCCTGCAAAACAGGGATCGTCAATTAAGAATCAGAATTAATGAGTTTAACTAGCAAAAGTTGATGTAAGTTGCCTTTAGCAGAATGTACAGCAGACAGATCCATTTCTGTGCTATAGATCCTTTTTGTTTTCATTTGGTCAGTCTCTTCAATCATGCTGGAGTTTAACTTTCCCATCTTCATTTCAAGTTCTGAGGCGGTGGCCACAATCTCTATATCAATCAATGGTTTATATAAAGATCTGTCAACTCATACACTTAATATGATATCAACATATTTGACAATAATTCAACCAGAAAATACAATCCCCCCACCACCATCATATTGTTTACAGAAAACAATATAGGACACCCAGAAAATGTTGTTAGCATTATTTGGCAGGAGCTTAACATCCCAATCCACAGGCACCAATTGTGGTGCCCCCTAAATACTTGGTGCGGTTTTTAAGAAGCTGTATGTTTTCTCAATTCCATCGGATAAGAAATGATGTATAAAAAAACTCAATAAAATGACCAATGCGATCATGAATGTACATCATTTGACAAAATGACAAGGTATGAAACTGAAAAAGAAAAAAAGAACAAAGAATAGGAAATGCCCTTAATGAAGATTCCTCAAAAGCATTTTCTTAATAATCAAATCACGTTCTATCTAAATTGTACATATCCTATGAATTCAATGTTATTTTGCTTCACTAAACTGCACATCAAAAGCAATATGCATATGTTGAAACACATATACCGTTCAAAAATGGAGTGTCCCCTGCTTTATTAAAATGGAAAGCATAAGTTTGCTATAGAAAATAGTTCAGTGGGAGAAAATTGTAAGTGCTGATGGTCAAGATATGAACAAAAAGAAGAGGAGCTCTTTAATTACCCTGAAACAACTCATGCATAGAGTTTTGCTCGTATAAGTGTACTGCTTCATTGATATATCCAGCATTGATACTAGACTTTCTTTCTAATAGTTGAGTTTCTTGATTAAGCATTTCAGAATCCTGTGCCACCTGACATCATAATCATTACCAAGATAAATCAGACAAGAATCAATTCTGAAAAAGAAAGAATTTAGCAATCAGCATTCGTATTACCTCAGTTAGTTTTTCTCTCAATGAATCTAACTGAGCATCTATATCTGGATCAAAAGGAGCACCTGGATCAAGGCCACTCTCAGTTGACTCATCCTGGAAGTACACATTCATCCATGGTCAGACAATCAACCAAGAATGAAAATCTATACTAAGGAAGCTTAGTATAGATTACAACTGAAGTTTAGTTAATAAATAATGCTTAAAAACAGTAACAGATAAGGGAAAAGGAACATTTAAGAAGCAACTGCAGCAGAACAAGAACATACAGTGTTTGGCAAACGAAACCCTCGGGGAAGAGAAAAACAGTGACGGAGGATGTAATTCTCCCAAGCACCAAGCTGTTTGTCCAAAACAGATTGAACCCTCTGACGAATGCAATCAACACCCTTTCACAACACACCAGTAACATCAAACTGTTATAGTTCATTCATAATTAAGATCAATTGCCCTAATTGTTGTATCGAACGCAATAAGAGAGACATAGAGAGACCTTTTTCAGATCTTGGGACCTCTGGGTGCCTTCGATGTTCAACTTTGTGGATGCGTCCCTGCAATTGAAGTTCATATGCTCGTAATTTCCAGAATCAAGTTTGAAAAAAAGTAATAGAAGAAAGGGAAGGGAGTGTTACTGGTAGAAGAAACGGAAAGCTTCATCGAGCACATCGTCGACGTTGTTGAGAACTTCGTTACAGAAGAGTTGTGGGTTCAGATGAAGAGCATCGAACACCGCCTCACTCTCACTCTCTTCCATTCCCGCCAAATTCCCGATTTGCCTTTCAAAACTCTCAATTCTTGCCACATATGATGTTTATAAATCCAGTTTTATTCCAAAATTCATTTTCTCATAAATAATCCTCATTTTTACACAATCCCAAACACAGTCTATGCTTCATTTTGAAACATGATGGGTATGCTAATTTGATCAAGTATTTTTCAAGACAATTTTTTTAATATTTCATTTAGATGTAATAAATACTCCTGATATAGTTTCGTTGATTAATATTATGATGGCTGAAATAATAGATTTTCTATTTTTTAAAAATATAATTAGTTTATTTTTTTAATAATAATAAATTGCAAATCTTGAATCTTGTTAGTAATGATTCTTATTGAGAATATTTACATATGTAAATTGGAAATCTAAAGATAGTTTGTTACTTTTTTATCAAAATCTTTAAGTCATTACCACACAATGTAATATACGTATGAAAGAGAAGAAGCAAGAGATAGATAGATAGATACATGTCACAGAAACAAAGAGATTTTGAGTAGATGTGATTTTAACTAACGTTGTATCTCGGAGAGAAACATTTAAAGTAACAGCAGCCACTACCGGAAAACAAGTATGAACCAAGGAGGAACATCTTTCTTCTTCTCAAACTTTCCCTTCGATCTTAAAGAATCGGATTTGTGGAAAATTTTTAGAAGATGGGGAAGGGTGAGCGATGTCTTTATATCTCATAGATTAAACATCAAGAAGCAAAGATTTGGTTTTGTTAGATTTCAGGGAGTACAGAACATCAGGGAGTTGGAATATCATCTAAACACAATATGGATTGGGAGCTGGAAGTTGTGATGGATATCCACTAGGAGAGGATTTTATTAATGAAGGAAGAGGATTTTCACCTACACATTTGAAGTTTTTCCTTCTAGTCTTCTCACAAATTAAAAGAAGTCAAAGAGAAGATCAAGCCTAAAGATAAAGAAGTCTACAAACTCTCAAATAATAGGCTTCATATTAAATATCTCTCTTTATAGTTTCTTTTAAATTGTAAATAATATAGAATAATGTTTAGAAAGGTGCTTAGAGGGAAACATGAGACACCTCTTTTGTAAAAGCATCTTTAGGCTTTAGTTTAGCAAATTCTAGAAGCTTGGGGAGTGAGCTTAGTAAAGGGGTGTGATCTTAGGAGCTTTTTGGGTAGCTTAGGGAATAAGCTATGTAAATGACCAGCCCTTACTCCTATAAAAGGAGGGCTTAGGTCCTTCACAATTCAGATTGGAATTTTATAGTAGAGAGACTATACTCAAATTTGGAGAGAAATTGTGAGTCTTAGGTCTTCTTCTTCCTTTGCCTTATTTTGTGAGCAATGGTGAGCTTCAAGTGGCGGCACTCCATCACTTATCTTGGAACAAGGAACCAAGTGGCGTGAATGGCTTCTCCAATTCTCAAAATCCAGCAAGCTTCTTCTATAAGTGTTCTTCTTCCTTTTCTTCAATTTTCATTCGGTAGTTTTTAATTTCCTAGTCTTTCCTTTCATTTGCACCGTTTAAATTTGTGTTTCCAGCTTTGTTTCTTTGATGTTGTTCGGTTCAGTAGCTTAGCATTTCAATTCTGTCCAGCTTTTCAATTCTTGTTCTTCATTCCCTGTGTTTGATTCCATTTGACAATATATGGACTTCCATATGAGCTTTGGTTTGGTGCAAAGTCTTGGTGAGTTCTTGAATTAGAACATTGATCCAATTCTAAGTAAAGTGCCATTTCATGACCAACTCAAGTTGCTCCTAAGAATGTCAAAGAATCATGTGTTCTCTTGTAGTTACATTCACATCATGTGGTATCTAGAGTCTAGGCTTGTTTCTTGCTTAAATTTTGAGTTGTATTGCACTTTACATTTCAAGAGCTTTTAAATTCAAGTTGTTTACCATTCTGTTTTAGGATTTATTTTGAGTTTTTCTTGCTGTTTTCTTTTGTAACACCATGTGTTTGTGAAAAGGATTCTATCACTCATTGTTCATATGAGTATGGCTGCTCTTGTGGAATGACATTCTCCTTCCTAGAGCTGACCTTAAGCTTCCTTTCACTTGTTGTTACATCTTGTAATATGTCTTTTAATTTTGTAATCTTGTCAAGTTTTGTCATGTTAATCCATAATTGTCATTACTTCTAGTAGTACTTTTATTGCTTTGATTGTTTCTTGCTTTGGTTTACTTTCTGTTTTTGAGTTTATTTGCTTGATCCTTTGTGCATTTTCATTTTTAGATTTGAGTTCATGCTTGTATCTTCATTCTATACAAGTTCCTTTACACAAATTCCATTATGTCTTTGCTAGTTCATCTTACTGTTTTTCTTTCCTGAATAGGATACTCTGTTTTCTTACAAACGTGCTACTGTTTTCAATTTACTGCAATTAATTGGCTCACTGGAAATTTGTGAAAATTTGGATTTACATACTTCAAAGTGTTACAAAAGCATAGAAAAAAGAATCACTCAAAAATTCCAAGTACACAAAAAATGATAAATAAAATACGAAAAGTGTACAATACTGCCGAAAAGAATACGGTAATCTGGCAGCGATTTTGAAAAATTTATTTCTCTCAATTGGCTTACTGTTTTTACCTCATTCCAGTGCCATTATTGAGTTAAGACATTGAAGTTTCTGTGGTTAATTTTTCACATTCCAGTTCGCTTTCAATCAGTACAGTTAAATCTGTAAACATAGCACAGTTTGCATTAAATTTTTTTTTTCCAGTAGCTGTTTTCTGTTTTCTTCAATCTACTCTAGCACTTTTCCTTAGGACTCTTTTTGTGTGCCTTCTTTATTCATTGAGTTCCTTATTTTCTTGTTTGTCTTTCATTCATATTCTTTCTAGTTTGTCATACATTGCTCTCTGTTTTTGGTTTAGCTTTTATTGTTTACACCTTTTCTTGCTTGTCTTTTTGTTCTTCTTAAAGTTGTGTGGAGACTTGTTCTTAAGTAAGTTGGTTTGCTGTGACATATTTCACTTGAAGCTACTCCATTCCACAAGAAAGGCTTGGTTGAGGACAGAATATTTTCTTGGAGTGGTTTGAGTGCTTCCTTGGGCATTTTCCAGCAACCTATATTTCACTTTTAATTGTCTAACAAGTTTCTTTCACTGTTTTGTTTTCTGTTTTTTTTGTGTATTTTCTGCTTATGGCTCATTTTTCTAGTGGAGAGTCCTCCAAACCGTGTTCACCACAAAAGGCAGCCCTTTATGAAGACTTAAAGAATGCCAAGCAATCCAATGCTCACTATCTTGAGGTGATAAGGAAGATGGAAGCACGACTCCAAAGTTTGGAGTTAAACCGAGAAGAAATGCATCAAAACCGTGAGAGAAGAACTCCTCCTCCTAGTCGGCATTCTTCAAGGCACTCCCATGGTTATGATGAAGATAATCCAAGGCCAAGACATCATCACCATGAAGAGAGGCGCCAACATGTGGCTGGCCCTTGTTCTCCTAATGTAAAACTTCCTAGTTTTAGTGGTGAAAGTGATCCCAATGTATACTTAGGATGGGAGGCTAAGGTGGACCAAATTTTTTATGTAAATGGGGTTAGGGATGAGCATAGGGTTAAGTTAGCTTCTTTAGAATTTTTGGACTATGCCATGCAATGGTGGCATCAATACCTCATGGACATTGACCTACACAAGAGGTCGCCCGTGGTCTCTTGGAACGATTTGAAAGCATGTTTACGCGCTAGATTCGTACCCCCACACTTTAGGAAAGACCTTATGTTGAAACTCCAACGGTTTCATCAAGGCGCGCTAAGTGTGGATGATTACTTTAAACAACTAGACACGCTTTTAATTCGAGTTAATATGGATGAGAGTGAGGAAGCTAAGATAGCTAGGTTTGTGAGTGGCCTTCGAAGGGACATTCAAGACGTGGTAGAGTTACAAGAATATTCTTCTTTGGAAAATGTGGTGCACCTTGCTAGCAAAATTGAAAATCAACTTGCAAGGAAAAATGCTTTCAAAAATTCTTCTAAGGATAACTACTACCACTCTTCTTGGAAAAATAAAAATAACTCTTTTTCAAATATCCCTTCAAAGGACTCTACTTTCAAACCTAGAGAGTCTAAGCCTTCCACTTCCAATTCTCGGCCTAAATCACCACATAATTCGTCTAGTAAGAAGTGTTTTAAATGCTTAAGCTATGGACATATTGCTTCTAATTGCCCTTCTAAACGAGCTATGTATATGCATGATGGGGTAGATAGTAGTGAGCATGGGTCCGAATCTTCTAGACATTCCTCACCTTCTAGATCCCCAAGTGAGAGTGAAAGTGAAAGCCCACATGACGGTGACCTATTAGTAATAAGACGCATGCTTGGACAAGTGTTAAAACCTTTTGATGAAACTCAAAGAGAAAATATTTTTCATTCAAGGTGTCTTATTCATGATAGAGTATGCTCTTTGATTGTGGATGGGGGGAGTTGTGCAAATGTGGCAAGCACAAGAGTGGTAGACAAACTTGGATTACCTACCATCTCTCATGCCAAGCCCTACAAATTACAATGGTTAAGTGAGGTAGGTGAGATTGTTGTTAACAAGCAAGTCCTCATTACATTTTCTATTGGTAAATATAAAGATGAGGTCTTGTGTGATGTTGTCCCAATGGAAGCCACACATATTCTTTTAGGTAGGCCATGGCAATTTGATAGAAAAGTTTTTCATGATGGCTTTACCAACAAAATTTCTTTTCACTTCCATGGGCACAAAGTCACTCTTAAATCTCTCTCTCCAAAGGAAGTACATGAGGACCAAGTTAAAATGAGAGAAAAAAGAGAGAAAGAAAATGATATAAAAAGTTCCAAGAGAAGCCTTCTCATGTCCACACAACAAGTTAAAAGGGTAATAGTTACTCAAAAGCCTATTTTTTTAGCTATTCCTAGGACTATTGACAGTGAGTCGGCTAAGGATAGTCCCACATGTTTGGACAATTTGGTAAAGGACTATGAAGATGCGATTCAAGATCCTCTTAAAGGATTACCACCTCTAAAAGGGATTGAACACCAAATAGACTTAATGCCCAGGGTTTCTTTACCACATCGTCTAGCATATAGGACCAATCCCAAAAAACTCAAAAAGAAAATGAAAAGGAAATTGAAGTACATGATAACCCGAGTCTTAATACCTTCTCAACTAAATCACTTTTGTTGGCTCGTGCTACGCCTACAAGGTCTTCTTCTTCTTTGTCATTTTCATTACCTAAGGTTCCTACTTCCACACCATATTGGATAAAGAATGTTAAGGATGATTTTTTCATATCTCCTATTTTACCAAATAATATCATTCCTAAACAATCTTTTCCAACATGGTTTGTGTATAGACCATCTTTTTCTGAACTCCCAACATTTCAAAGTGATAAGTCATGTTTGCCCATTTCTTCTTGTCTTCTCTTATATAATAGCAAACTGACTTTGTTTTATGCAGGAGTACTGAATTCGTGGACGAATTCTCTCCAACTCGGGGAGTATGATGGATATCCACTAGGAGAGGATTTTATTAATGAAGGAAGAAGATTTTCACCTACACATTTGAAGTTCTTCCTTCTAGTCTTCTCACAAATTAAAAGAAGTCAAAGAGAAGATCAAGCCTAAAGATAAAGAAGTCTACAAACTCTCAAATAATAGGCTTCATATTAAATATCTCTCTTTATAGTTTCTTTTAAATTGTAAATAATATAGAATAATGTTTAGAAAGGTGCTTAGAGAAAAACATGAGACACCTCTTTTGTAAAAGCATCTTTAGGCTTTAGTTTAGCAAATTCTAGAAGCTTGGGGAGTGAGCTTAGTAAGGGGGGTGTGATCTTAGGAGCTTTTTGGGTAGCTTAGGGAATAAGCTATGTAAATGACCAGCCCTTACTCCTATAAAAGGAGGGCTTAGGTCCTTCACAATTCAGATTGGAATTTTATAGTAGAGAGACTATACTCAAATTTGGAGAGAAATTGTGAGTCTTAGGTCTTCTTCTTCCTTTGCCTTATTTTGTGAGCAATGGTGAGCTTCAAGTGGCGGCACTCCATCACTTATCTTGGAACAAGGAACCAAGTGGCGTGAATGGCTTCTCCAATTCTCAAAATCCAGCAAGCTTCTTCTATAAGTGTTCTTCTTCCTTTTCTTCAATTTTCATTCGGTAGTTTTTAATTTCCTAGTCTTTCCTTTCATTTGCACCGTTTAAATTTGTGTTTCCAGCTTTGTTTCTTTGATGTTGTTCGGTTCAGTAGCTTAGCATTTCAATTTTGTCCAGCTTTTCAATTCTTGTTCTTCATTCCTTGTGTTTGATTCCATTTGACAATATATGGACTTCCATATGAGCTTTGGTTTGGTGCAAAGTCTTGGTGAGTTCTTGAATTAGAACATTGATCCAATTCTAAGTAAAGTGCCATTTCATGACCAACTCAAGTTGCTCCTAAGAATGTCAAAGAATCATGTATTCTTGCTATTGCATTCACATCAAGTTGTCTGTTAATAGACCAAAATACAGTAGGGCGGCAGATACAAGAAAGGAGTGGAATGTTAAGTTGAAGGAGAAGGCAATAGAGTCTGAGAAAAATGTTAAAAAAGAATGGAGGGCAAAAGGGTTAAGCACGTACGCAAACACTGTAAGGTATGGTCATAGAGATAGAGCACAAACGCAGAACAGAGATAACCTGCATGCAATTCATTTTAGAGCAGAGGAGACTCCCAGTGATTGGCTAAATAAGTGTTATATTGGGAGAGTCTCGGATTTAAGTAAGGTATCTAGCCTAAATGAAAGCTTCATTTTGGGAGGCCTAGGTTACATTAAGGTCAAATTTCTGGGGGGTTTCCACGTGCTACTGAAGGGGGAAAATGAGTTGAAGATCAAAGAAGGCATAGAGGAGAATAAAGCTTGGTTTGAAGAAATGTTTGACACAATTATCCCTTGGGAAGAACAATTCGTAGCGGTAGATAAGTTGGTTTGGGTGAGATGTAGAGGACTTCCTTTGAAGTTATGGAATACTGATTGTTTCAAGCACATCGCAGCGCTACTGGGAACACTTATTGAGGTTGACGAGGCGACTATGGCTCTGGAAGAGCTCGAGTATGCAAGGTTCAAAATCAGAGTTTCGGTGGGTTGCGAGGCGAAGATCACTAGTTATATGAAAATTAACGAGGTGCTGTACCAGGTTTCGGTGGAAGAAGAATGCACGGTCCCAGACTATAAACTGTGTCAATGCCATTGGAGTGAAGAATCTGAAAGCATGGAAACAGAGGTGGACTCAATCGCGTCAAATGCATGCATCAGTGCGTTCGGGGAGTAGGGAATTTGAGCATGGTAGAAAGGTGGTAGAGGAGAATTTGTTGGCGGAAATATGTAAAGCCCAGCCACCGTCGACACAAGGTCACCGGAGATCGGAGCCTATCGTACCGACTGGTTGTGGCGACCCCCTTTTGGATAGACCCATAGGTCCTTCTTCTGCACCTATCTTTAGCACAATCATTGGAAAGGATGACCTAGAGTCTAGAACTCCAACGGCTCCAAGTAGGGCTGACGTGGACAAGCGGTTTGGGCCTCCAGAAATGGCCCAAGAAGGGGAGACCCATGCATCATATGTGGTGAAGGAAGGGGGGTGCATAGGTAAAAACCTTAACGAGGCTAAGCGGCTAAGTGACCCAGTTGTCCATGGAGAGGAGCAGCTCTGGATTGGGCCGCTTGGAAGCCTGACCATCTCCGAAAACTCCCAGGATCTCAACGAATCAGAACAGGGAGGCCAACTTGGGGAAGACAAAGCCTCACCACACCATGAGATATTTACAAATGAAGTAATCACAGCAATCCCCTCTAGGTCGTCGGGGGATACCGGGGAGAGTAGGAGAAATCCTCTTAGCACGAAAAGAGTGGAAATGAAAGGAGCAGAAGTTTCAACCGTTCAAGCATCGACGATGGCGGAAGAGAATAAAGGGGGGACTCTCGATTCATCTAAGTCAGTATCGAGGGTGGAGGATTCATTAGGAGAGTCACAAGAGGGGGAGGCTAACCAATTTTCTAAGCAACAGGCCTTTGTTGTCACGAAGAACAAACATAAACTTAGGCAAACCCAATTGGATTCAAAATCAAGCAGAATCAAAGACCCATACTTTCCTTTCGGCAAGCAAAGGAACAAGGGGACCCAACTGATCTTGGATGCAGGGGACAACCAAAGAAAGCAAGTCAATAATTCGATCACTACTAATTCTTCTGCAACAATGGAAAGGAGAGTGTTCTGGGTGGGCGAATCAAGCAAAAGTAGCAAGCGGGAAGAACGTAAGAACATAAGGTCAGTACTATCTCAAATTAGTAATTCTGCTTCTGATTCGGCCATTAATAATTGTAATCGTTTATTTTGGTTGAAACATGGGAGTCTTGAAACAATTAGAGTTTGGGAATTGGGTAAACAACTAGGGGCTACATGTGGGGAAGAAGGAAAAGTTATGGTAAGCCTAGAAGAACTAGAAAAAAGAGACAGGTTTATGAAACTCAAAAGGGAAGCGGGGGAGGCTATAGGTTGTTAATGAGAATTCTTTCTTTAAACGTGAGAAGGTTTGGGAGCGCTGTAAAGTGGAGGTATGTTAAGGAAACGATTAGAAAGGAAGGGATTAAAATGTTGTGTTTGCAAGAAGTAAGAATGAATAATTTCAACTTAAATTTATGTTGTAAGTTATGGGGTGACAATGACATTGATTTCTTATATAGCGAACCATCTAATGGGTCAGGGGGTATTCTTATGATTTGACACAAAATGTTCTTCCAGTGTAACAGTAACATAATCAATAGACGGTTCATAGTGTTTTCTGGATGGTTTAAGGAGAAAAATATCTTTGTTGTTATTGCAAATGTGGAAAGAGTTATTGGAAATTAGACAAAGGGACCTGTGTAATTCTTGGTGTATATTGGGGGACTTCAACTCCATAAGAAATGTAAGGGAACGAAAGGGGGTTAATAATGTAAGAGGCAATAAGAGAGAAATGGAAGGTTTTAATAACTTTATTGATAATATGGAGCTAGTTGATATACCCTATATTGGAAGAAAATACACTTGGTATAGACCTAATGGTAAAGCAAAGAGTAGGCTTGACAGGTATCTGGTGTCTTTTGAATGGCTACAACATTGGTCAGGGAGTAAGCAATACATTACAGAGAGACAAATATCTGATCATTGCGCGCTAGTGCTAAAATCAAACGTGGCAGATTGGGGTCCAAAACCTTTTAGGTTTCTTGACATTTGGCAGGAAAATAAAGAGTTTGAAGATTTTGTTAGAAGTAAGTGGGACAGTTACTTAGTTCAAGGTAACGAAATCTTGGTGCTAAAAGAGAAACTGAAAATGTTGAAGAGCGACCTCAAAGGTTGGAATAAAGATGTTTTTGGGTATACTGATAAGATAAAATATGAGATTTTGAGGAAAATACAAGAGCTGGATTCGAGAGACGATGAAGACGGTTTGGATGAAAACAGGATCATAGAAAGAAGAGAGCTTCTGAGCCAATTACAAGTCATAAATGAGAGAAACGAATCCCTTCTACATCAAAAATCAAGAGCATTATGGATTAAGCAGGGGGATTCAAACTCCAAATTCTTTCATGCCTCGATAAAATGGAGGAGAATGAGGAATGAGATAAAAGGAGTTAATTGTAAACTATCTGGGAACTGGGTGGAAGAACCAAACAAGGTAAAAGAGATGGTGTTGGATTTCTACAAAACGAAGATGTCGGCTACCGAAGATATTGGAGTTAGGTTGGATAATGTGGTTTTCAAGGAGATATCTGAATCTGAAAATAGGTTCTTGACAGATCCGTTTGATGATAAAGAAATAAAGGAAGCCATCTGGAATTGTGATAGTCAAAAAAGTCCTGGCCCAGATGGTGTAACTTTCAGCTTCATTAAAAATAATTGGAGTTTATTAGAAAAAGACATGTTGGGGGCCGTAAAATTCTTTCATAAAGAAGGGACGATCCCAAAGGGTTGTAATGCATCTTTCATAACGTTGATCCCAAAGTCAGAGAATCTTCAATCCCTTGAAGAGTACAGACCTATATCTCTTGTTGGTTGTTTGTACAAAATTCTGACAAAAGTGCTAGCAAATAGGATTAAAAAGGTCATTGGGAATGTGATAGATGGTTCGCAATCAGCTTTTCTGTCTAATAGAGGCTTGTTAGACAGTGTCCTCGTAATGAATGAGGTTGTGGACGAATTGAAAAAAAGGAGGAAAAGCGGGGTGATTGTGAAACTTGACTTTGAGAAGGCGTATGATTCGGTAAGTTGGGAGTTCTTATTTTATATGATGGGAAGACTAGGGTTTTGTGGGAAATGGGTCCAGTGGATCAGAGCCTGTCTTGAATCAGCTACAGTTTCGGTCTTGGTAAATGGTAGTCCGACAAAGGAATTCAAACCAACTAGAGATCTTAGACAAGGTGATCCGTTGGCACCGTTCTTGTTTCTGATTGTCGCTCAAGGCTTAGCTGGGTTAGTAAAACAAGCGACAAGAAAAAACTTGCTCTCAGGTGTTAAAATAGGGGATAAAAAGGTGGAGGTGAATTTACTACAATTTGCGGATGATACCCTTTTCGTATGTGAATCAAATGTGCAGAATATTATGTGCATCAAGGCTATTTTAAGATGTTTTGAATTAAGCTCGGGTCTTAAAGTAAACTTTCATAAGAGCAAGATTGGGGCAATCGGAGTAGATAGGTACGAGGTGAAAATGTATTCAGAAATACTCCATTGCAGTCTAATGGATATACCGTTCACATACTTAGGCCTACCTATTGGCGGCAACCCAGCTAGGTGTGCCTTTTGGGAACCAGTGTTATCCAAGATAAGAAAGAAATTGTTCGTATGGAAGGGTAGGAATCTGTCGTTTGCGGGAAGAGTCTGTCTTATAAAATCTGTTATCAATGTCGTACCACTCTTTTTTTTATCCTTCTTTAAAGCCCCAACTGGAGTGTGTAAGGAAATTATTAAATTACAGAGGAAGTTTTTATGGGGGTGGGGATCGGAAGAGAGGAAAATCGCTTGGACGAGCTGGGAAAATATTTGTAAAGCGAAAGAGGAGGGAGGCCTAGGAATTAGACGTATCGACTTGTTTAATAAGGCTCTCTTGGCAAAGTGGTTATGGAGATTACATTCCACAGAGTGCGGACTCTGGAAGGAGGTGTTGGAATCTAAATACGATTTGAGGGGGTTGTCGAACTTACATGCACTGAAACGAAGTAGGCTTACATCAAGATGGTGGATTGACTTATGCAAAGTAGGTCTCTCATACCAAGACGACAACTGGTTTAATCAGAATACAACTTGGAAAATAGGATCAGGAGAAAAGATCAAATTTTGGGAAGACAAATGGTTAGCAATTGGTCAACTCAAAGCAAGGTACGAAAGAATATACAACAATTCTGAGCTTAAAGATAAGAGTATTGAAAGTTTTGGCAGTTGGAACACAGACAGATGGGAGTGGAAGTTCAGTTGGAGAAGGGAATGGTTTGAGTGGGAGAAGACTATGGTGGAGGATTTTATGTCTTTAATATCATTGGTGATAATTCAACCTGAAAAGGAGGATGTAAGGATATGGAACGACCCTCCATCATACACTTTCTCGGTTAAATCTGCTTATAATAAGTTAGTTAATTACAGGCCTGGGGGGAATCAGTGTTCGGTTCTCTTTGGAGTCTGAAGGTTTTGCCCTCAGCTATGTTTTATGTTTGGAGAGCACTCTTGAATAGGATCGCGACAAAACATAATCTGAGTAAAAGGGGTGTGTCTCTAAGTGACACTTTATGTGCTTTATGCGAAAAGGAAGAGGAGACAACCACACACATTCTCCTTTCATGTAGGGAATCAAGTAAAGTATGGAATATGTGCTTTAGCTGGATGGGAATTAGTTCGGTGAACCACAATGAGTTGTATCATCATTTTGAACAATTTTCTAGTATTTGTTTTAACAAGGAAGGCAATAGATTATGGAAGAGCCTTTGGGTTTCAATTGTATGGAGTATATGGAAGCATAGAAATAGGGTCACTTTTAACCAAGCAAAGGTAGATGCAGAGGAAATCTTTACTATGGCACAAGTACAATCATGGGTTTGGATGAAACATAAAGATAAGAAAGTCACATTCTCATTTTCAGACTGGATTTTATCACCATTAACCTGTGTCAATATGGTAACAAGGTAAGTGCAGCTTTTTACTTGTTTATTGGTGTGTTCAATTCATACATATTTTGTTGTTCTGGTTTATGTGTTTTGGCTTTGTGTGGAGGGGAAGGTTGTTTCTTTTTTATGCAGGTTAAGCCGTGGGGAGCAGGGATATATTTCGGTTAAGGAGCAGGATGAGAGTAAAGCACTTTGAAGGTATGCGGAGTTCCCATGTATATAACGTCATATTAGGTTTGGAAGAAAGAGTTTTCTCTGGGAGATATTGGAATGATGCCGAAGAAAAGTTGGAAGTAGAATTAAGCAGAGGTTTTAAAGAAGAATTTTTGGAAAGTGGAGTGTTCATGAAAGATCATTGCAAAAGCATGTTGTGATGCTACTGTGGTACATCAGAATTTTCTCTAAGTAGTTGGATGGCTCTGCAGGGTGTTATGGTCAACCAACTGTGTTAGTCTAGTGTTAGGCATTGCAGCATTTTTTTCATCTGACCGAAACAGGATGTTGGACTTTCCGCTTAGGAAGTCTCGAGCCCGATATTGCAGCCAAGTAGCAGGCTTTTTCTGAATCTGGAAATGTGAAGGTGCCTTGTAATATATAGTTAAATCTTGAGTTGGGGTGAGTATATGCTTTTTAGGATCAGTTAAAAGAGGGTGGTATAGGTGTACGAGCGATTTTTTGAAGGTAATGCGGGGCAACTTTCATACCTTTAGGAGGAGTGGTTTGAGATTTTTTTGAGAGGAGTTAGTCTTGTATGTTGCTGGGTCTGTTTATTCTGGATGCCTAGGCATGTTTGTTTGTCTAGGTTAGTTTAATCTATATGTTAGATTTGATTTTTGGCTTTTAGTTTTTTTTTAAAAGAGTTGGGACACCCCTAAAGTGTCCCTCAATTTAATTTTATTAATTCTTTGCTGAAAAAAAAAATTACCACACAATGTAATAAATACAATATAATTTTCTTTTTCAGAAAAAAAAGTTACTTTCACTAAAAAGAATCAGTTTTTCACCGCATTAATGAAATTGTTTTTCAGAAATTTGAATAAAAATCATTCCTTAAAAATCTTGCTTCATTTCCCGATTTCAGATTTCCACCAAGAAACTAAAAATTCAAAATTCAATCAAGTACCCTTAAATATTACTCTTTTAAAAGGTTATTCAACCTCAAATTATCATGAAATCAAATGATTTTTTTTATAATAATGGTACATAATTAGGTAGATAATATTTTGAAAAGAAGTGTTGTGGAAAGACAAAAATTACTGTAAAGTTATTATTTCAAATTTATTTACAAAATTTGGTGAATAACATTTTTTTTTTCTAAAGAGTCTGCTCTATAATTATTATAAATAAATATGAAATGTGATTCACAAGAAAATCAAGATTCACCATTTAGTCAATTTTGATATTAACAGTAAATATTACAATATACAATTTTATACTTTTCTACTAGTCATTAATTAGTAACTAACGAATAAAAATTGCAAGTTTTAGTTGGTAAAAATTAATAGTCTTCGCACAAAAAATAATTAAAATTATATATTGATTAGTTAATTCAAGAAAAATCATAAATTTAATTAGATGAATATTTTCTCCCTTTCATATTTTAAGTAATGTATCACTAATTATCTTTTGCTTGTACATTATTTTTTTAAATGAAAAAAATTATAGGAGACTAATCATGTTTAGAAGTAAAAGATTTCAACCATCAAAACAAAACATTACAGAATGTATCTTCACTAGTATTAACGTGAAAAATCTTATCATTTGAAGATTGGTAAAACTAAAAAGGATAAAATAAAACATCATAAAAAAAATCTAACTCAACATCCCACCTACAATTCTCACATGAATTTTGAATACTATCATCATCATCCTCATTATCTACCAATTGCCAAGTCCCTTTCTTTAGATTCCAACATTTGCATGGCTTCTCGTAACATAAAGGAGTTGGATTGCGCATTATTGTTCCATAAGGTCTTTTCCATAGTCCTTCCAATAATGTTCTTACCTTATTTCTGCAATTTACAACACACTTCGCATTTCTCAAAAATTGCATATACTCAACTCCTTCTTTTCTCAAATTACCGTCGTAAGAGCATAATAAAATCAAAGCATATGTATATTTTGCTTCCAAGTGACCCTTTTCTTCAGCCATCTTCAAGTCTTTCATGCCTTTCTCTATATTTCCAACGAAACTCTTCAATTCTTGCAATCCCACTCTATACAAAGCTTCTATATTTCCACCTTCTTTACAATTTTGCATAAAAGAATCAAAAGCTTCTTTATGTGACCATGGAATTAAGGGGAACTTTTCCAAAGAAACTTGTTGCCACATGTAGTTGTCTTTTGAAGCATGAAAAAAATCTCTGCAGCATACTTTCATGTTGTAATGATCAATGTAAGATTCAGAGCTTATCCTTGCAACCACATTGATCAACAAGTCTTGTGGAATTGATTTTATTGGAATCAAAGAAGACTGATTAGTGTCGGTGAGTTGCCTCTTGTTGTCTCTTGGAAGTGGTTCCATTGGAATCAAAGGAGCAGACTCGCTAGTGTCATCATATTGCCTCTTGTTACATTGTGTCTTCTTCACCAATTTTGAAGTAATCATATCTGTGTTGTATTGCGATTCAAATTTGAACTCTCAAAATAAAAATTTGTATGTTATAAAATGATGGAATGATTTAGTGTGTGTATTATATAGAAGAGACAATCTCATAGTTTAAAATATTTATATGAGATCTTTTGTATATCAATAAAATCTTTTTATCAATTTAACTTTTTGACTTTCAACAAGATTATAAGATTATGATTTAGGGTTTATCTTATTTATTTATCTTATGCACTAATCTCATCAATATATAGGATATACTAATTAAATATTTCTATATATTTAATTTTATTTACCAGATTACTTTTTTTAGTAATTTAATATTTTATAAATATTATTTTTTCAGACTTCGAATTCGATAGATAAATATTTTATTATATTTACAGGTATAATTATTTTCACCTATCATATTTTATTATATTCGAATATATATCTCACTAACTATTTTATCTTTTACTGGTACACATAAAAATATGTTTTATCACCATTTTTCAATTTTAATTTTATAATTATTTTAAGTATATATATATATATAAATTTTATTATATAAAAATAAAATTATTAAATACTTATTCATTATACGTGTTAATCAACTTGTGTTGTAACAAAAAAGTTTGAATTATATAAAATCAATCACCCTAAACATTAGCCTAATTACTATCGGGATGGTTACTTGTTTTTTCCATCTCCCCAGTGAAAGATTTTATTGCCACTTTTAATTATTTTTCTTTTTCTTCTTTTATTCCACTATATTATAGTTCCTTTTTAAATGTGTATCTTCATTTTAAAAAAATTTATTGTGCCTTTAAAGTATTATCCTGTACAAAATAAAATAAAAAATGACTAGATCAATGAGATAATTCTCATTATATATTCTTATAAATACTAATTTAATTATATTAATATTGTCCTATTGACTCTAAAACTATAACAAAAAAATATTTCTACGTATTTTTATATTATTTACTAATCTAATCTTTTAGTAATACTATCTTTTAGTAATACAGTTTATCTGAACATGATTCATTGTACTTGCTATCTATTTAATCTTATTTATCAAAATAATTTTTAAAGATATTATCTTATTACTTGTGGAAATAATAAATAGATCGCATTATTTATTTTAACTTATTTATTAATTTTATCTTTACCGGTATTATCTTATTAATTGTGAGTATGATAAATTTGTTTCCATGAATATTTTATTGATTCTAAATATGATAAATACATATTTTGTTTTGTTTTATTGTATATGAATGTAATTAATATATCTCGCTATCTATAGTATCTTATTTATGAATATAATTAATTTCATCAATAATATTGTCTCATTAACTCCGAAAAAATAAAAAAATTATTTTTAGCTATTTTATATTATTAATATTGTCTCATTAATTTTAATAATATTTTATTTATTCTGGGTATGATGAAAAGATACTTAATCTTATTGGCCACTTAAATATTTTTACCGATTTTATTTTATTGAATTTGAACATTGATAGATTTTGCCATCTTTTTTTAATCTTATTTTCCCATTTAATCTTTCGTCAGATAATAATTTTTTCGATATTTTTATTTTGTTTATATATTTGACTGAGTCTGATTATTATAACTGGATATTTATTACATTTAAACATTTAATTTTTAACCAATTTTATTTTATTGACCATGAACATGATTAATAGATCTTGGAATCTATTTTATATAAGTTACCAATTTAATATTTTATCAATATTATCTAATTTGTAATTTAATCTTTTATCAGTGATGATGATAATTTTATTATACTATTTGAGCGTGTATTTTTTGTTATACATCTTATTTTACTAGGTTAAATTTAATATTCATATTAATTTTAATTTTATGTATTTAAAATGTATATATACATATATTATTTTTTATATAGCTACAAGACAAATATTAAATAGAAACCAATTTTAGAGAAAAAAAAAGTTGTTATAGTAACTAAATTAGAGACCATTTTAGAAACTAAAAAAATTAGTTTTTAAATTAGTTTTTATTATTGTTAAATGATTTTTAAATTGGTATCTAATTAGCAAAAAGATTTTAACTACCAATTATTTAGTTTCTAAATTTGGTAGTAAAAAAACCTTTTGTTAATTAGATATCATCTAACAATAATATAAACTAATTTAAAAACAAAAAATTTTTTAGTCTTTAAAATAGTTTCTAATTTAGTCACTATAGCAACTAATTATTTTTTATCACTGAATGTTATGTATAATCTATAATTTGAATGAAAAATGTTACAGAAACAATATATAATGTAGATTTGTATGAAAAGGGAAAAAATGTACTTATACTTGATGTATATATTATTTTAAACAGAATAATAATTGAAGTCAAAATATTGAATTTGAAAATGTAGTTAATGGTATATATATATATTTATATATATATATATATATATGATAATAATAATATTATTTCTCTTATATATTGTAATAAATATATTTGATGTGTAATCTAAGATTTAAGTAAAAACAAAAAAAATTGTGCTTTTGTAAGAAACAAAAAAGAAAAAAATTACTGTTTCAAATTTATTTACATTTTTGGTGAACAACGTTTAAAAGGAGCCTGTACTATATGATACATTAATGATTTTATTTATTTTTATTTTTCATTCGTATTGCAAGGATAACTAATAGAATTACCCATTCACCACTTTTTTCCATCAAATAAGAAATGATGTATAAAAAACTCAATAAAATGACCAATGCGATCATGAATGTACATCATTTGACAAAATGACAAGGTATGAAACTGAAAAAGACAAAAAGAACAAGGAATAGGAAATGTCCTTTATGAAGATTCCTCAAAAGCATTTTCTTAATAATCAAATACGGGTTAGTAACTTGACAACTTCTGTATTTTCAATAAATAGTAAATACGGGTTATTATCAACTTGAGTTTTTCATAATATTTTATAATGGTAATTAAATACAGATTATTATTAACTTGAATATTTTTTATAATAATTTATAATGGTTATTTGAGAGAGGATATTGCATTTTATCATCCTTATGTTTTAAAACATTGGTATCTATGAGGGAAAATCATATACTTGTTCCCACATATATTCTAGATTACATATATTTCTTATCTATGGAATACCTTTTAAATAGTCTAATATGGTAATTCTTTTTAGAATGCACATCTTGAAATTGAAATGTATTTTCAGATTTTATAAATGTATTATGGAATGTATTAATACATTTAAAAATTTACATCTAGAATTTGTTTCTAAATTCAAAAAGGAATGTGCATTATTTCAAAAATATATTTTAAATTGCAGAACCATAATACATATTTCTGAAGGGTAAAATTGAAAATTCAATTTTTACAAGATTGCAACATCAATAGAGGGGATGCAGAATGTAATGTCCTATGATAAATGGTCATGACAAAAAAAAAGTATTGCACTATGCACCCACGAGATTTTAAATCTCCACAAGTTTTTAAATCTACACCCCCTTATGAGAGAATGAAATGATAATTGTGTTCTTGAAAAAATAAATTACGAATTGTTCATTTGGTATGTATTTCTAAATCCCGAAAATATCATATGAAATGTATAATTGAAATATATTAATATAATGAAGATTGCACAATCCAATAATACTTTATGAAATGTACAGACTAAATTTTTAGATCCACAAATACATTCTAAGACGTGTTACACTCCAAAATATATTTTTAAATTTATAAATATATTTCAGAATGTGTATTATAAAAGTACATCTCATAACACTCAATCTGGCATAGAAGCTAAAAAATATTGAAAAGGAACCTATCTTGATATTATTAAAATTGTTGATGGAACAATTATCATTTATCCAATATTCACATGTAGTTGCTCGTGATTTTTGAAAGATTTTAATTTATACCTCCATAATTTATAGGAACGAATAATTTTTTATTAAAAAGATAATCATCTTTATAGTCACATGAATCTTCTTGAGTATATGGAGAAGGGTCACATGAATCTTCTTGAGTATATGGAGAAGGGTTAATGATGAGTAAAGGATTCAATTCAAGTTTAAATGAATTTTTTTGTTAGTACTAAATTTCTTATATAAACTTTTTTGTAGTCTTATTTTCTATCAGGATTATGATTATATCTTATCACAGTTTGTATATAAATTATTGTTAAGTAAATATTATTTGTTGATATTGATAAATATATTAGAGATAATAGAAGAAGTTGTTAAATTTTATGTCCTAGCAAATTCATTAATTATTAAAATAAATAAATAATAACTAATTTATATAATTCTAACTAACTTATAAGATTCGAACTAAATATTTCACACATATATACAAATCTTTAAAATTTATAATGAAATAAGGAATTAGATAAATAGAAATTGAATAATTGTTAACTTTAATAATTTATTCCTAATAAACTAACCAATTACTCACCTGTTAATTTATATAAAATTAAAATATAAAAGATAAAGAAAAAATAAAAGATAAAGAAAAATAAAATTAAGAGATATTAATAACAAAGATAAGAGATAAAAATAAAATTAAAATAAATTATAAAACATAAAGATTAAAAAATAAAATAAGATATAAAAAAATAAAAATAAAGATAACAGTCAATTGGAGGACAAATTAAAAGGATATAATAAACTAAAATATGAAAATATTGGGATCGAGTTTTAGAAAGTTGTCTATCATATAACTTATTTAAAAACAAATTTAATTTCATAAATCCCAATCATATCAATTATCACCTCTTTAATCTATGGAAATCTTAATTTCTTAAATAAAAAGAATACACCAAATTAGTTAAAAAACATAACAATAAGATAAATTAGTCAAATCTTATTAATAAGATAAATTAGTCAATTCTTATTAGAGAATAACATCTATTTATTTATATTATAAGATGACTCCAGTTTTCAACAAACTATTAAAATTGCTTGGTCTATTTAATAAGAATGAAATAGAGAACCTTGCCACACACAGAACATTGGAGCGTTGTGACTTTGCAGTTGCTAAAGCTAACTTCACGCTCCACATCGTTTGCTGCCATTGTTAGGGCTAAGTTTGAAGTGGTGGTGAGTTGTTAGTAAAGATGAGACTGCTAACACATAACATGCTGTCATCGAACATAAAGGGTGTGGTGAATGGGTTCCCACTGCGCATTGAAGCAGAGAAAGTAGCAGAAAAGAGTGTGGAAATGAATAGGGAATTTCTGAAAAAGATGTTTCAGAAGGTTCATTGGAAGGCTTTCGTTGATGCATCACGAGCCATGGGATACACTGAACTACCTGAGAAGGCAGACTCTTCCATGCTGAACTCTGATGAATTTCTGAACAGGTTTCACCATGCTCTCTTGGAACTCCACCTTGAGGAAGGAGCTCTTGTTTGCCCTGAAACTGGGCGACGCTTTCCTGTCAACAAGGGTATTCCAAATATGCTTCTTCCCCAAGAAGAAGTTTTGTTATCAATAATCATATGTTGACACTGTGAACAGTTGAAACACATATCTTAATATTTTTTTTTTAATTTAAAGTATTATTATATTATTATAATTGTTTGTTAAATATATGTTTTTTTTATTAAAGAGGCTGTTGAAAGAAACTTTTCTCTTTTCGTATTATTCATCACCCTTATATGTTTAGTGTCACTAGTTGTTTGGAGGCTAGTTAAGAATGCGGGTAATGGAACTGCAGACTTTAAAAGTTGTGACTGTCAAGTTTACCTTTTTTTTGTTGACACATGATGAGTACTACAAAAACAAGAATGAAATAAACGATAAATACAAATTTAAATAATTTTTTAAAAATAATAAAAGTCTATAAGTTTAAAATAGTTATTTAATAATTAGTTCTAAAATACTATTATCAAAACACTATAAACTTAAAAAATCGATTGTTCTCCACCACAAAAAATTATGATACAAAAACATTATTATTTACATAAACTTGAATAGTAACATTATTATTTAAAATTTTATAAATATAATTATCATTGTCATCGTGTTTAAATAAATATTAAATTTCATAAGTCTATCATTGATGTTTTCTTACCTAACTTTTATTTATATATAAAAACTCGAAATAAATAAGTACAGAGAATTTTTATTAATGCAAGTTTTTTATTAAATTTTAAATTAACAGTGTAAATTAACTAATATTTGTATTATGTTTTTTGTTCAATAAATATGTACATATATATATATATATATATAATGTATGCTAGAAATAAAATTATTGTATTTTATAATAGGAATGAAGAAGGCAAATTTTTTTAAATTTATTTTTATTTATGAATAAAAAATACAGCAAGAGTACATATTTCCAACTTTATCAACACATAAAAGCAAATAAGAATAAGGTGGGAGCAAACTAGTAAAAGATGAGTTTAAAGATAATGATAATTAATATTTGGCAAGACTATCTCCTACTTAACTTGTATCTCTAAAAATATGATTTCAACAAATATAATCAATTAATAAGTTTGATAACTGTTTTATAATCAAACAATTAAATTATTATATTATGATTATTTCATTTCTAATTTTGATGAAAAATAATTCAGTCTATATAATTGATCAAGTCTTAAGGAACAAGAGAAGGGAAAAAGAATTTTCACCCTCACAATTTCTCTAAGAAAGTAGTTTTTCTTTTATTAAGAATTAAAACTCCACAGTTCATCACAAATAGGAATTGATATCCAACAAATTAATCTGACAGAATTTGGATTATCCTTTAAAAATAGTAAGTTTGTTTATGAGTTGATGAATAAATGATAAGATATAAACATAAAAAATTTGAACAATAAACTTTTAACATCTCATTAAAAATAAATAATAATAATAATAATAATATTATTATTATTATTATTATATGATGAAAATAATAAAAAAGAGTTTTTATATTGAATAGCAATTGCAAGAGAATTAAAAAAAAAACTCATGCATGATAGAATGGACAACGTAATCAAGAATAGTCAGAAGTATTAAAAACTTGTAAATAAAATCCCCAGCCAAGCACACAAAATAGTTTGCAAAAGAACCTAAAACCCATCTAAAAACTCGTTTATTAGTATAAGCTTTTTATCCAATGAAAAAATAAAAGGAATAAGACGTATGATTTTGTGATAATGTAATTATATAATCAAAACAAGTATTTTATTTTGATGTATTTGAGAACCTGCACCATATTACTACCTTTTACACCTCCAATTATCCCCTTATTTAGCGGTTTTCAATTTTGATGAATTACCTAGTTAAATCTCCATTTTTAACATCAACATCATGTGAATGAAACTGAAATTAACCAGCAATCTTGAACACTGGCCATGAATTAAAAAGTAATTAAAAAAGTATCAGCCGATCAGAAATATATAATTGAATTGAAAACTGCAAAACGAATCTTAAGTCTATTTCCATCAAATCAATTTGTTTTACATTATTCGATCATGCATCCTCTTTTGGTATATCTGTATAGCTAAATACTACATAAAGATTAAAATTACACAAAAGACGCAAAAAAATAAAAACAAAATTAAAGATCAATAAAGACTAATAAAGTGACAACAATGTTAACTATTACATTTACATTTGAGTCTTCGTGATTTTATGAATGAATTTCAAGTGGAGCGGGTTGGATATTTGTAGATTCTCTCTCAAACGTATTAAAATGATTTCTTTATCCTAAATCAATAAATACTTCAGAAGATAACATAAAATAAAATAAAAAATATCAAAACCTACCCAAAAAAGTTCTTCATAATATATGTTTGTGTATTATACTAATAAAAGTTATACAGTATAATATATATAAATAATTGAAAAATAACTCTAAAAATTGAAAAATAGTTGTTTTACAAGTAAAAAACACAAATCAATACTTTCTCAACATCATTCATTTTTATTATTGGTAAAAAATAATAATCTATTACTCTTTTTTTATTCAGTAAGGTGTTTACTTTATTAGAATTAAATAATAAAGTAATGTTTGAAATGATTTTTTAAGAAACTTTTATATAATTTTTTTTAAAAGAAACATATCTTGTCATTATTAGAGTTCTTGTTTGGGTCAACCCATTGTAAATTTTGACATTCCTCACCATTTGGATAACTATCATATATCAATACTCACATAATTATCATTGATCCAATACTTACCTAACTATCATTTATTCAATACTCACATAACTATCATTTATCCAATACTCAGCAGTGATTTTTTAAGATCTTAGTTTCTAACTATATAGTATATAGTTTATAAGAAGGAATAATGCTACTTTATCAAAAAATGGTTGTCTTTATAGTCAAATTATTGTAACCTTTAATCTTCTTGAATAATATAAAGAGAAAATGTTAGTAGTAAGTATTAGATTGAATTCAATTTTAGGTAAGTCTTACAAGTGTGTAACCTTATTATAATTATCTTTTATCATGACATACTAGGTTTATGATTATTTCTTATTATATCATGTACGTCAAATTGTTGATAATAGAAATTTTATGGCTTCTAACAATTTCATTAATTATTAAATGAACAAGGTAATAACTAACTTATAAGATAAATAAATGTTTCACATAGATATACAAATCTTTAAAATAAAATTGGGAATGAAATAAGGAAACAAATTATATACATAAATAGCAATAGAAGAATTGTTAATTTCAATAATTGAATCTTAATATACTAACACAATACTCTTCATATGTCCAAAAACAATTTTGAAACAAAAAAAATCAAAACAATTAAGTTTGATAACAGAATATATGAATCATGAATTCCTCAAATTTGATTCCTAAAATACTGCTGAGACTAATATAAGTAAACACTCCACTACAAAATGGAATCGAAAAAAAATAAATCAGTCATCTTCCACGGACAACTAGAAATCTGGCTAACATGTTAGGTAGTGGACATTTTCTGTAAGAAAAAATTTCCATTACAATTTCCATTCTCTGTCAAACTTTTCACCATCTTTCGCTATTGTATTCGTTATTAAATGTATCACATGATCTTTAAAAATGTCCCGCTCATGATTAAAGAAATAGAATATATATATATATATATTCATATTGATACCGATAACTCACCTTCCTAAAATCTGAGAGGAACAGATAAAAAAAAACATAAAAGCTATAACCTGCTTTAGTGAAGTACACACGCCCATAACAAAATATCCCTTGCTGGTTTATTTTTCATGGAAAGACTGGATAATTACAAATTTACATATAGCAACAAATTGACCCGTAAAATTTTTCCAAGAGTATTGCCATCTATCTCACTGATAACATGACATAGTATCAAACCATCATCCACCCTTTTCCACATGATTCGTGGTAGTAAAGAGGCTACCTATCGACTTTTAAGTTGTAGTTAATATACACTTGAAACATAGTATTAGCACTATTGAAAGAGAAACTAGATTTCACTGGATGTATCTCTGCTCCCTTCAAGCAACGGTGTCAGTTTCCCTCTTCTAGATGGGACAGATCGGTCCTCGTCTTCTTTGTCATATAAGTCAACATTTTTCATAAAGATTCCTGTAATATTTAATAGGATTTATTAATTAACTACAGTCCAACCATATGTCTACTTTCAACAGCATAACTTTCTTTTTCTTCAAGCGATTAGATGCTATTGTTAAATAATTGGTGCGTAGGTCCACTAACAATTCTTAGGCATCATCACTCAAACATAAATTTATATATAAGGAAGGGTATCGACCAGAATAATCACTCACTAAGGTAGTTTTCATCACCATGAATCTTTACTGCAACATGTTAATTACATTTAACACAAAGTTAACACTTAAAGGTTAATTACAGCGTAAAAAAATAGCTAAATTTGGCATTTATTTTCATTTATGATTTATAGTTCCCCAAATGTTGAAGAAAAGGAATGATTAATTCTACTGGTCCTTGAGAATGTAGAGGGACTAGAGGTTGTAGTTGAGAATTTTCAGCATCTTCCTACTGGATATTATCATTTTATTTTCAATTAGAAAGATAATACACATGCACAACATCTAAGTGTCCTTCATGTATTGTGAAGAAATTAATCCAAAACTATAATAAACTTAAATGGATACCAGAAAGTATTAAGAATAGCAAAGTGAAACCATATCAGCATGCCATTTACCTATGAACCATATAACAGCAGCAAGAAAGAAAATGGATGTTAAACAAAGTGATGTTTTCCTCCAGTCGTTAATATGATCCTGCCCAGGAAAACCAATTTGCTTAGAGTCAAAACAACGCTTTAAACTATATTATTTGCATGAAAAAGGATAAAAAATATGCCAAGAATATAAAGTCAGCAACTCTGGACAATGGAGACATCAAAATGTAAAACAGAAATGTGTTGTTCTCAGTACATTTTTGTAATAGACAATGAAGTGGCATACTAGTTATCTTCTAACAGATGAAAACTAGAAACTTCTTCACATCAACAAGGAGAGACAAGTTGAGAAAGAGGAAACTAGAAAGAACAAAGGGTAACCCAATGAAATTCTCATAATGTGAGGACTGGGGAGGGTGTACTCACCACTAAGACAGTTAAAAAAGAACAGTGCTATATAATAAATAAAATCAAGTGAACATGTACTTTTCTTGTGATTTGCTGAGAAATACATTAATTGAATGATTATCCCACTTACAAAGAAAGCTAGGCTAGGTGCATTGTAACATAGGAAGTAGGATTAAAAACGTTAGCTTAGCCCATTATTTTTATCTTGTAAATTCTCTTCATTAATTCATTATCTATATAATCAGCTTGTGTATAAGTATTATTCTGCAGAGTGCTCGTTTCGCAGGAGCCAGTCTAAAATATTTTCTCCCAGAATCTCAAGTTGATTGATGATGCAAACTTACTTTTTACAACAGATCATAGCCAGCTTTCTGAAAAAGAGCATAGTGGATAAGATGAACTTCACTAGCACACTACTTTCATGGAGCAAATAATCATCTAATAAAATTTATTACAATATCCAATTATAAGAGTAAAGCAAAACACAGCTATAACATCACGAAAATCTTGGGTGTTACCTGCAGGACTCCGACAAGTGGTGAGGAAGGCACATCCCCAAAGACATGGATTGAAACTGTAGATATAGCCATAGACAGTGGCCTCAAACTAGGTTTTACACATCGGAGAGAGACATAATTTACAGGAGCCTACAAATATAGTACCATAACCAACCAAATATCAAACCAATGACGCCAAAAAATTGAGACTATATTAATAAAATAAGAATATAATTAAAGAAAATAAATTGAGACAGTGGGAAGAAATAGATGAAATATATTTCTGAGATCTCTTACAAATGTGATTACAGTCTCTATTTATAGACTGTTTTACAACCTAATTAAAGAAAGAAATAATAGACAATGAAAGCCAGAAATAATGAGTGTTTAAAGCTGTACAAATCAAATAAAATCAAATCACTGCCAAATCTGTCCTAATAAATATAAAATGGAATCTGCACTTAATTATAACATAATTCTCCTGATTATGCAACACTCCCCCTCAAGTTGGTGAATGTATATCTATCATTCCCAACTTGCAAGTAAGATCTTCGAATTGTTTTGTGGAAAGTCCCTTAGTAAACATATCTGCCAATTGGAGTCTTGAAGGGATGTACTCAGTGGCTATAAGACCATCATCCAACTTCTCTTTAATAAAGTGTCGGTCTATCTCTACGTGCTTTGTTCGATCATGTTGAACCGGATTGTGTGCAATACTGATAGCGGACTTATTATCACATGCCAAACCCATAGGAGCTTCATATTTTATTTTTAGGTCATCAAGTATAATCTTCATCCATAAGAGTTCACACACCCCTTGAGCCATGGCTCTAAATTCTGCCTCTGCACTTGATCTTGCAACTACATTTTGCTTCTTGCTCCTCCATGTCACCAGATTTCCACCCAAGAACATGCAGTACCCTGTGGTGGATCTCCTATCAACAATCGATCCTGCATAGTCAGCATCAGTATATACTTTCATGGATAAGTTTTCCCCCTTTTTGAATAGCAATCCTTTTCCTGGAGAGGCTTTTAAGTACTGAATAATTTTATCTACTGCCTGCAAGTGTCTTTCTCTTGGATCATGCATAAATTGACTAACCACACTAACTGCATAGGCTATATCTGGCCTAGTGTGTGAAAGATAAATGAGTTTTCCCACAAGTCTTTGATATTGTGTCTTCTCCACTTTTGGGTTTTCCTCATCATTCCCAATCCTATGATTTTGCTCTATTGGCACTCCAGTGGGCTTACAACCCAACTTACCAATCTCTTTGAGAAGATCAAGGATGTATTTCCTTTGAGAAATAAAGATGCCCTGTCTCGAGTAAGCAACCTCTATCCCAAGGAAGTACTTCAGCTTCCCAAGATCCTTCATTTCAAATTGAGCAGCTAGTCTCTCCCTCAAATTTTGTTTTTCAATCTCATCATCACCTGTAATAATCATATCATCTACATAGACCAAAAGTAGAGTGAGTTTACCATTCTGAGAATGTTTTATAAACAGAGTATGGTCACCTTGGCTTTGTCGGTACCCCAAAGATACCATAGCTTGAGTAAACCTTCCAAACCAAGCACGAGGTGATTGTTTAAGACCATATAGGGCCTTCTTAAGTCTGCACGCCTTATTCCCTTCATTAACAATACCATAACCAGGTGGAATCTCCATGTATACTTCTTCCTCCAAGCTTCCATGCAAGAAGGCATTTTTAACATCAAATTGATGCATTGCCCAACCAAAGTGTGCTGCCAGGGAGAGAATAATCCTGACGGTATTCATTTTTGCCACTGGAGCAAAAGTCTCCTCATAATCGATCCCATAGGTTTGAGTGTACCCTTTTGCAACCAACCTTGCTTTATACCGATCGAGTGTGCCATCAGACTTATACTTAACTGTGTATATCCACCTACAACCCACTGCTTTCTTATCTTTTGGTCTCTCTACAATCTCCCAAGTCTCATTCCTTTCTAACGCGCTCATTTCTTCATTCATGGCTCGAATCCAGTTCTCATCTTTTAAGGCTTCTTGTACCGATGAAGGGATTTTGATAGAATCATTAGCTGAAAGAAAACTCTGGTGCTGCATAGAAAGTTTTTCTGTAGACACAAATTGGGATATAGGATATTTGGCACAAGATCTTTTTTCTTTTCTCAAGGCAATAGGTAAATCATTTAGGTTAGGTTCAAAAGCAGTATTTAAGGTGTCCTCAAGAGTCTCACTGGTATGAGTTCTTACCTCCGGTTCAGACAATTGAAGTTGCTGTTCGACCAGGACGGGTTCTTGTTGCCTTCGCTGATATTGTTTTCCAAAATATTTGTCTTCATTATTCTTCTCTGGTAATGATGTTGGTGCAGGGTCTTTGTCATCCTCCCTAAGAACGAAATCCTGCAACAAAGGAAAAGGTGGCAACTCAAGGTCCTCAGCTTCTTGAATACTCTCCCCCTGAAGCTGAGAACTAGGAAAGAAAGACTCTGTTTCATGGAAGGTGACATCTTTGGAAATATACACTTTACGACTTTGAGGATGATAACATTTGTACCCCTTTTTGTTGGGGGCATAACCGATGAAGACACATTTGATGGCACGAGGATCTAACTTACCCCGATAAGGACTATGAACATGGACAAAAGCAGGACAACCAAAGACACGATTCTGAAGACTATTCAACATGGGAATAGAAGGATAGAATGTGGTCATAACCTGAATAGGAGTAACACCCTCTAAAACCCGAGAGGGTAATCTATTAATCAAATAAGTGGCAGTCAGGACTGCTTCCCCCCAGTAAGATCTAGGAACAGATGTTTGGAAAAGTAAAGCTCGAGTAACCTCAAGGAGATGACGATTTTTCCTTTCAGCAACCCCATTTTGTTGAGGAGTGTCCACACAGGTTAATTCATGAACAACTCCATTTTCCTCAAGGAACTTGGAAAGGTTTTGGTTCACATATTCTCTTCCATTATCAGAAAGCAATCTCTTAATTGGACTTTCAAATTGTGTTTGAATCATTCTATAAAACTTTACAAACAAGTGAAAAACTTCAGACTTATCTTTCATGAGGAATATCCAAGTAACCCGAGTACAATCATCAATAAATGAAACAAACCATTTTGCACCCGAGATATTAGGAATAGGTGAAGGTCCCCATACATCTGAATGAATAAGATCAAAAGGTTTAGAACTTTTATTACCATTGGGAGGAAAAGTTGTCCGATGGTGTTTAGCAAACTGACAAACATCACAATGAAATGACTCAGCAGACACTTTTGTAAATAAAACAGGAAATAAGGACTTTAGGGTACTAAATGGAGGATGACCAAGACGTCTGTGTTGAAGCCATATTTGAGAGGATGACCAAGATTCACGACCTTGCTGAAAATTAGAAGTGTGTGCCTGTAGTCTAGCACCCTTTTTACTTTCTTCATGTTGTAAATAATATAACCCGCCCTGCTCTTTAGCAATTCCAATAGTCTTCCCCGTGGCAAGATCCTGAAAAACACAATGGGAAGGGAAAAATACCACTGCGCAATTTAAATCTTGGGTAATCTTTTGAATAGACAAGAGGTTATTGGATAGTTTGGGAACATGAAGCACATTTTTTAAAGGAAATGAAGGTTGAAGGTGAATGTTACCACAACCATTAATGGGGGTAGTGGAACCATTAGCAACAGTAATATATGGCTTACCGGATAAAGTAGTGTAGGATGAAAAAAAAGAGGAATGAAGTGTCATATGATCAGTAGCACCAGAGTCTATAATCCAGATATTTTCAGTACTAGAAGCATTAAAGGATAAAAAACTAGAACTCTTACCACTCATAGTAAAGGAACAATAGCTAGATGGCTTACTAAGGGAGTCCATGAGAGTTCAAAACCAACTTTTTTCAGATTGGCAAAATTTGATCCTGTTCACGCACAAAAAAAAAAATCCGCCGGAAAAATTTTCCGGTGGCGGTTTCCGGCGAGCAGTGGCAGTTCTGGCGAGCGACGGAAGTGGTGGTCGGTGGTGGTGGTCGGCGGTGGTCAATGGCGGTGGCAGTAACGGTCAATGGTGCAAGGTGGTGGTGGTGATCAATGGAGAAAGGATAAGGAAAATAAAAAGTTGCAGCAATGAAGGCTGTCCAACAAAAAAAAATAATTGCAGCAATGAAGGCTGTCAAGAAAAATGATTACAGCAATGAAGGCTGTCAAGGAAAATGATTACAGCAATGAAGGCTAAAAAAAAAAATTGCGGAAGCAGAGTCTCCTAGATCAGGAGCTCTGATACCAAGTGGGAAGAAATAGATGAAATATATTTCTGAGATCTCTTACAAATGTGATTACAGTCTCTATTTATAGACTGTTTTACAACCTAATTAAAGAAAGAAATAATAGACAATGAAAGCCAGAAATAATGAGTGTTTAAAGCTGTACAAATCAAATAAAATCAAATCACTACCAAATCTGTCCTAATAAATATAAAATGGAATCTGCACTTAATTATAACATAATTCTCCTGATTATGCAACAGAGACTATATTAAATGAGCAGATTTCTCTCAAAAAACATTTTACCAATAAAGGAAATCTGGAAATGTCATATTGAATCAATTAGAATGTTCGGTTTGAAAATGTTTAATTCCCATAATTTCAACAGAAAATGGAAACTAAACATTTACAAACCAAACACTATTAATCAGTCCATACATAACTTCTTTAATTAAAAACTACCATCAAACCAATCCCATTAACTACTTTTCATGAATAGATATCCAATCCATCCATTTAGAGTGTGTTATATTTTTTTTAAAGAAAGTCCTTTATTTATACATTCTTGCACCCAAACACTATTTAAGTCCAAAACTCGTCCCTTAAATACTTCCAACCACTGATTTTGGACTTACTTGATCCAATAGATTGCAAAAATATGTTGGATGGTTCAATATCTATCCATTAACAAACGGTGATCCAATCCATTAAATTTGGATGGTTAGTGGATAAATCAATCCATTTGCCATTCCTACTTTTAAGAGATGAAAATTTAATCTGACTGTTTCATAAAATTACCTGAGTGACAAAAATCAGTAGTTCACCAATAGAGAAGAAGACTATGAAACCAGGCAAGCTCTTGAAAAGGAAAGCAATGAAGCAGAAGATTGCACCTAGAAATGTTGCTCCAGAAAGAAGCTGCAATGGCAACCCAGGGAACCCAAAGAAGAAATGAAACAACATATCAAAAATATTTCATGAAGTGTAGATACACCCTTACAAAGACAGAACAGAGTCAAATTCAAGAAGAGGGAAAAGAAGACCGGGACATGCAACTGTAAAATTCTTAACCACTTCTATATAAAATAGAATTGAACCATTACAGATTTGAGAATAGATCAATAATATAAAATGTTGCATAATCAGGAGAATAATTCTGTAATTAAGTGCAGATTTCATTCTCTACTTATTAGGACAGATTTGTTAGTGATTTGATTTGTACAGCTTTAATCACCTATTATTTCTTGCTTTCATTACCTATTATTTCTTTCCTTACTTAGGTTGTAAACAGCGTATAAATTGAGACTGTAATCACATTTGTAAATCATCTCAGAAGTATATTTCATCTATTTCTTTCAACTTAAAATAAAATTTCTCATGAAAGATGAAGACCTTGAACTTGTCCATACAGAAAACAGGAATACAAACTTGTTATGATCTCTGCTCCAATTTTAATATTTATATCAGTACAAAATGGGTGCCAAAGACTCATGTCCATTGTAAAAGAAAATACAAAAACAGTTATATGAAATTCGAGCAATCATGTATTCTATTTTCTCTACATAGATTTAGTCAGCGGCTGTGGAACAAATAACCTTCAACTTCTAGACTATTTATACTATATCACTAATGAAATTGAATATCTTGCACCTAGGTCAAGCTTTCATCCAAATCCAAGAAATCCAACACCTTTAAATACGTAAAGATATGTTTTCCAGTCAAAAAGTGTACAACAAATGGAATTATGTCATTTGACTCATTCCACACTATAAGTAAATGTAAATAAACTGAGTTTACCTTGAAAGCATTAGAGATGGTTGAAGATATCTTGTCAAGAAACAAGCCTCCAGCTAATGTCCCCAAAATCCCACAAACAATTGTCACGCCTCCAAACAACAAGTCAGCATTACTCTGTCAAAAAAAAAAAGCACCATCAAAGAAGAACATTTCCACAAAGGACTAGGCCCAAGTGCAATACAAAACTTACTACAGTGAATGTAACAAAATAACGTTAATAAGTCTTAGAATTTGGATTTAGGACCTATCTCACGCAACCAATTTGTAAGGTGAGGATTGTCCAAACTTTATAAATTCTCTTTATCATATCTCTAGTCAAACCACAACCCTTGACAAATTGATTAACGCAATCCCCAGTGAGACAATAACTAAGGCAGGCCTTGGACGATCACAATTAAAGGAGTTTTCCAATACTCTCCCTCACACCAAGGCTTCTGGAATGGAACATGACAAATGCAAATGACACAACAATGCATGTAGGATTTGACTCTAGCAACATCTTAGAATTTGGGTTTAGGGTTCAATCCCACAGAATCAAATCGTAAGATTAGAATTAACCAAGCTCTATTATAAGCTCTCCTTGAGCCATATCTCTAGTCAACGTAGTAACCACCACCCTGGGGGTTGCAATTAAGGCAAATCCAAAAGAGGCTGCAATTAAGATGACCTAGAAGTGACCACAATTAAGTTGCTTTCCAACAATAAGTGTTGGATATTTTACATCAACTAATGGCTACTTGCTATCAAATCCTTATTGGACCACCTCTCAAATGTCCAATCATTAGCATGAAAGGGTTGGGGATCCGACATTGACTAGTGTAGTGATATAACCAAATTAAAAAGGTATCGAAGTGATTGTTGCCAAGTTTATTAGGTCACCCACTATCAAGTCAAACCACTCACAAATGTCCAATCTTGCAAACTTTACATTGTAGATGTTCAGTCCTCAACATATGGAATTGAAGATTCTACATTGACCAATGTTATGACTAAAATATTGTATATAAGTGAAATATAACAACCAAGTTTTGTCCCAATAGGTGAGGTTCATTAACCAAAAGGCTGTTTCAAAAACCAATTTTCAATAAAATATTCAAAATAACACCTTTGGTAATATTATTTTCTAACATTTAACGTGAAGAAGTCATAAATTTATTGGGTAATATATGAGAATACCATATGGTAAATGTTGTATCCTGCCTTTGGCCCCCAATATGAATAAGCTCCAATAACAAAGTTGTACGCTATGTACCCTGACAATATTTAAATTCTCATGTAAAAAAACAAAATACCATAGTTTGGAATTGAAAATACAAATTAAATTCTCAAAACTGAAATTCATTATATTTATTGTGCATTACATTCAACTATTATAACAATGTTCCAATTTTCTTAAACAACAACATATTCAGGAAACAAATGAAAGAAAAGTACTTATATGTAGGTAGGGAAAAGACGTACCTAGAACATTTACAACATACACTTGGTCATGCAAGAGCTCCTGCATATCTTTTGAAAAGTTGGTGAATTGATCCCACAATTTGGATGTTGACCTGACAATCATAAAGAGAAAAGTAATGTTTTACTCAAATATCAGATATTAGGTGAAGCAACAACTTTAGCAATCTACTCTGACGATAATCATAAGGAAATTTCAAGTGTACAAGAACTTTATGTGAGCTGCCTTTTCACCATAATATATATGTATAGGAGTGTAATAATATTTAATGGTCTTAGAGAAACTGAACTCAAGAATTAAATGATTTTATTAATTTCACAATACACCCAATAATAAGAGTACAGCAATGTATTTATTTATACGCACCGCACAACGCTTAACACCGTTTAACTATTATGTGCTGCCGCTTGGCCCTGTTTAACTAATATAAGCTACCGCTAGGCCCCATTTAGCTATTGTTAGCAATAGCTGAAAATCGTAAAAGACGATAGGTGTACAAACTGGACTAATTAACTTATTTTACTAACAAATGATGATTTTCTTCTCTCTTCTTTAGTTAAATTAAACAAAGCATTGTGATTTTAGAAAAAGGAAACAAGACGCCAAGTACAGGAATTGCCTTTCCTGTATTCCATTATGTATAAGAGTACAGCAATGTATTTATTTATACGCACCGCACAATGCTTAACACCGTTTAACTATTATGTGCTGCCGCTTGGCACTGTTTAACTAATATAAGCTACCGCTAGGCACCATTTAGCTATTGTTAGCAATAGCTGAAAATCGTAAAAGACGATAGGTGTACAAACTGGACTAATTAACTTATTTTACTAACAAATGATGATTTTCTTCTCTCTCTTTAGTTAAATTAAACAAAGCATTGTGATTTTAGAAAAAGGAAACAAGACGCCAAGTACAGGAATTGCCTTTCCTGTATTCCATTATGTATAGTCCATGGGTTAGTATGTTTTTGTCTCAGCTTTTTTGTCTGTTTGTGTTCTATCTTTGTCATCCTACCACCCTGGTTCTAGACAAGGCTGTCAATCTGTAATAGTACCAAAACTGCTCTGCATGAACTGAAAGCATTCCCATTAAGGATATTAAAAATTCCCAGCAGATTAAATAGACCAAGTAGTTTGATGATTGCTTCAAGTGACCTTGTCTACTCCTGCACATTCTCAGACAATCTATGGTAAATGGTAGTTGAATTTTTTCTACGACTTTATTTTTTCTTGCTCTCTTTAAGGCACTTAAGACAAATTTCATAGTTAGACTTTTGGATTTTTGTTGGAAAGATGCCTTAATTGGAGTCACCCCTAGTGCGCCTAAGTTGCAACATCTTTGAGGGTTGCCTTATGTGCAACCTCAAGGATGACGATTTAGTCTCATGGCAACTAAAGATATGTTTCAAATGGAGCTTATAAAGTTTAGAGACTCTTCACCTTAGAAACTGATTTTGTGGAGTTGAGTTGAGTCCCAAGACTAATTTCTAAATTTTCTTCAGATTGGCATTAGAAATAGGAAACAAAGACAAACTAAACAACAAATACCAAAGAGAAGGTCTTCAAAATTCAGAAAATCAAAAGCAAAAGTGCCACTTACTTGGATCCTCTTAGCAAGGCTTGATCTTCAGCAAGCATGCCATCATCTATGACAGAAATGCCTAACATTGAGCATACTCATAGAAACTATTTACTACATCAAAAATGCAAATATTCTATATAAATGGAAAGCAGTTATGAAGGGAAGTACAAAGTCAGAAAAAGTTATAAATACTAAAAATATGACTAACAATTATCCTAATATGAGTGACACACATGGCTTCTTCCTTGAAATGAAAAGTTGAAATAAAAGTGGATAATAAAGTTAAAAATTTCAAAAGATAATTTCTAATAAAGAATGAAGAACATAAGGTATATAAGCTCAGAAAAAATGGAGAGGAAAAGAATAGATTTGAATCATGTTTCAAGGTTCAAGAAGAAAAGGTTTAGATTACTGATCATGATATCAAAGTGATGGAAGAATTATTTTATTAAGTCTTTCAGTGATGGATAAGGATCAATGTGTAGCATGGAAGAACTAGAAATCCAAGAGGATGGAAAAAAATTGGCTTATTACAGTAGAACTCAGATTGGAGAGGTAGAAGAAAACCTTAAAAAGAATAGATAATGGTAAATTTGTTCCTATTGGTAATCCTGCTGAAGTTTGGAAGTGTGTAGGTAGGATATTGCTTGGCTCACTAAGCTATTTAACAGAATTTTGATATCTCACAAAATGTCAAATGAGTGGAGGAGCACTTTGGTCCCAATATTTAAGAACAAGGGTGCTATTCAGAATTTTGAAAACCACATAGGAAAAAACTAATATATCAGACTATGAAATTATAAGAAAAGGTAATTAAACATAGAATATCCAGGCTATACAATCCATGTACTCAACCTGCCTTGGTGGAATAAGGCTTTGTTGTTGCACTACTGCAATTCCCCCTTCTCTAAAATAAATAATTCATTACAGCACAGCTTTTAACTGAACTGGACATGCGGCAAAATAGTGACTTCAAGTGTGTTCAACTTTTTTACAACTTCTAGCGTATCTTAGAGACAAGAAAAAAATATAAGATTCTTATTTCCTTTTATACGAAGAAAACACATCATATTCTCTTATATTCATTGGCATTGCTGTTTTTTCAAACTTTTTTCTCTTTATGAAATTTGTCCAGTCTTCGAATTTTTCTCCATACCTGCTATTATGAAAATAATATTGGCAGATAATATTTTCCCAATAAATTTCAAAAGGATTATAATGAAATATACATAATAAATTACAAAGTAATAGATAAAAGAATCAGAATACCTCCAGTTTCTGAAACATTTGTTTCAATAGACGGTGTGTGTTTGGATTCCAAGGGTGCAAAACCTACATTAAAAGTCAAATAGTGCATTACAGTGACAAGGATTAAAAAAATTAAGGCTATTCTGAAACACATCAAAGAGAAGAAATCACCTTTCAACTGCAAAGGCTTTATTACAAAACCCAAAATGGGAAAAGGAAGCATCAAAATAGCCTCAACCCAGAATGCTACACGCCAGTTAAATTGGCTTCCAACCTACACGTTATTTGAAAACATGAAGCTGATTCATTTTAAAATTATCACTGAACAATGCTCAAGATATGATAACAGTGACCAAAAGCCAATTAATGTAATGAATATAAAAGCTGAGTACAAGTTTTAGCTTGCAAGTACCTTAGATAAGGGCAAAACAAGACAGAAATTTTTTCCAGAAAATATGGCTGTTTAATTTAAGAATATGGCTGATATACATTATTAGTTCCCCTGAAGAAGTCCATCAAATATACTCAATCCTTCATATTCAACTATTGTTTGCAGGGTTCCTGCTAACTTTCTTCCTTGTGTTGAAAAGAATGCAACTAATGGTACCATTTTGTTTTCAGAAAAGAATGAAAAAACTTTCTAAATCCTTCACTTTCAACCTTTTCTAAATTTCTTCTAGGTTGAAGATTGACGTGTATAAGCAGTTTGGCTGGTGTTAATGTAGACTATCAAAGTAATTCCACCTTAGGATCCCTAGCAGATTCCCATACCTTGAAGCAGCCTCTTAATATTTGGGTGTTTATTCAGCTGGTAATCCACCCAATATGAAGAAAATCTCTAAGCACCTCGAGATCTGAAAATGTGCTAATTTTTCTCTAGGCAATGGATTATTCCCATTCAATTTTTTCTCTCCAGCATTCCCCTGTACTACTTATCTTTGTTTTGCAGCCCAGGTCATAAGTTTTTTTCTGGGGGGAGGGGGGGGGGGGGGGGGGGGGGGGGGGGGGTGTTAGGTTCAGCCGATATGAAACATGACTACTTGGTGAACTTATGGATATGCATTCATCCCAAGAAAGAAGGTGGCTTGGGTCTTAGCAAGTTGATTTCAAAAAACGTTGCCTTGGAAAGCAAACAGACTGCAGTTTCCTTGAGAATCTTGTCCCCTTTCGCATTAATTTATCCATTGTTAAGTGTGACTAAAATTAAAATGTGTGGAATACTAACGTGGCAATGTGCTGTTTATGCCACTCTTTGGTACATGTGATTGGAACTCAATTCTTGTATCTTAAAGGAGAGTTCAATGAGTGAACAACTTCTTTGAGATAGAATTAGGTGTTTGGCTTCTACTTTGACATAAAGCTCATGGTCTTTTGGGAGGGGCTTCCTCAAGGATATGTTTAGTTAGAAGGCTGGATAACTTAGCTTCATTAATTCTTTTTATTTCTTTTATCACGAAAATCTCTTATCCCCTGATCTCACTGTAATCTTCTTATTTAATGTATTCCTCTTTTATACCTGAATACGTATATAAATAAATAAAAACCAAACTCAACCTAAACAGATAAAAATTCCAACAATTATTAGGACAATTGGCAGTCCAAGAAAATGACAACACAATTATCAGGTACAATCTAAAGCCACAAGTTGACACCATCAAACAAAGGAAACAAGTCATCTTAACACAGCTAGACTATGGAAGTATGTAGTCTTACAAATCCACCATAAACATAGCCCAGAGCAGTCCCAGCTGGTATACACATATAAAACGTAGCAAGCCATGCTGTTTTCTGTCATCAATAAAAACACTTAATCGGCAATACTGTATTCATGAAGGAAAAGTTTCACCTATTTATGAAGGAACTGAAAGGGGAATAAAGAAACAGGTCAAACCTGTGCAGTAGGGGCATGGTCATCTATGAATGGTGCTGCAAGACTTATGAAGGAAGCCTCACCTACCCCAACTAGCCTGCAAAAACACTGCTGTGAGTCTCCAATCAAAAATAGGACATGAGAAACGGGTGAATTATCAAGCGTTCAAGGCTTTATAATGTTGAAAGTACTGAAACATTCCCTTACATTCGACATATTGCAATAGACCAAAAATCAAACGAACTGCCACACCCAGCTATCGCAAATGTCCAAACAGACAATCCAACACCAATAAGCCGAAATGGATTATGACTGCAAACATGAAAATGCATTAGATCATTCAATGAAAGGGGAAACATGAAGGTTGCAAATATTTAATCCTACTTTGAGCTACCTTATCCTTTTTGAAGAACACGACTCAAATTATCAGTTTCCCATTGTTTATGCATTTCTTTAATATAACTTCTTAACAAATGTCATGCATTCAAGCACAGTTAACATGCTGAAAGCTGACACCATTTCATTGAGTGAGAAGAAAGTGCAATTTATATTGCACTGTACATATTCTAGGAGGATTTGAACCATCTAGTTGACAAGACAGGCTTGTGTTCAGTCAAATGAATTTCGAAAGAGGGAGAAATAAGAACACAAGCAACACAAGTGTAGATAAGCAGCATGAACTCAGGGATTTTTAATTTAGTATCATACTAAGAGTCACGGTTTTTCATTTCTTCTATCTTTCCCTTTTGACACAGATAAAATCTATTCCTGACCTATCCCTGACTCCTGAAGCTTTCATTTAGGAGGATTGGTTCCTCAACGTGATTTGGATCCCCGGGAGCCTATGATTGTTCTATGTATACTCATGATGTCTTAGGCTTTCACCTAACAGCTTAATTTTGGGATAATTAATTCCTCTCCTCCACAAATTGCTCCTATAAGAGAAAGTCTTACGATATTATCTGAAGTAGAATATTTAAATCGTGAACAATAAAAAACTTGTTTTACAAAACTAGAACAAGAAACTTAAAATTTCACCACATATTGAGTCACAAAAACAACACCAAGATGTGAAGGATTTTCTGATACTTTAATTTTGATGTTGAATTTATAAGCTAGCCCTCAGCTCATGCTAATACGAATGCAATACCTACAACTATTACTATCACATCGACACCATACATAGTAACAACAAATAATCATTGTGATGCGACGAGCTGGAGGTCATGGTTAATCCATAGGCATGGATAGCATGAGAAGCAGGCAAAAGCTCATACAACACGAAGCAATTTACCTTTTGGCCAGAGAAGCAAATATTGGAGAAGCAATTAGAAGTCCAACCATAAATGCAGATGACAGAATACCATCTTGAAAATTGTTCAAGTTAAAATCCCCCCTGAAATGTGGAAAATCGTGCTACAATAAGACGACAATGACAATCAGTAGCAAAATAGAGTTTAGCAGAAACAGAGCTTACTGAATTCCACTGCCACCTGTACAAATACCGGAGTCAGTACAAGTTGCAAGACTTCCATTTACACCGTTACTGGCAATAGCTCCTCGATCCACATAGTTTAGCAGGTTAATGATACAAAATATCATGAGAAGCCTGAAATCATCACATGCATTAATTAATTATTTAATTACCTAATTAATTAGCCTTGCGTAGTTCGATTAAACACCAAGCACAAAACACTACTGAATTTCGGCGGCATATGAATCGGTGAATCATGTATTGTTCTGAATTTTGAGTTGCAAAACAGAAGCAATGAAATGCAAAATAGGCTTGTGAGAAGAAGGACCTTTTAGGCGTAAACCAAGAAGGATTAGGACTTTGATCTGACTCCGATGCCATTCTCGCTTCGCTCTGCTCGCTTCTTCTCCTTTTCTCTGACTTTTGCAATTGAAAAAGTGAAACAAATAAATGTAGTTAGTTAGTCTATAATAATAGTTGAAGTATCTGTACTCCAGTTTCCTTTCATTTCATTTCATTTCATTTGCGTAATCGTTCTTCCAAACTCAACCGCCCCTATGATCCTTCCCTTCCCTAACGTTTCATCACGTTCTTATCAAAATAATAAAATATCGGAAATAATAATCTTTGTTTAACATTTGTTTATAACGATTTATTTATTTTATTATTTTTGCTTTAGTTTGACTCTTTTTTTAATCAAAAATACTCTCATCAATTTATTTATCATCTGATTAAGAGTAATCCACTATATATTTGTACAAATCTTCACTGTTTATTTAGTATCACTATGCTTAATTTAGGTGGCATAATATACTTGGATTTTGTTTTGCAGCAAAGTCCTCGTAATTTTCTTATATAACAAAATACTCGATAAAATATTATGGATATTTTAAATACAAACAAAATATGATAAAAATCTAAATTTCTTATTACAGGGTAACGGATAACCTTTTACTTCTCAATCTATCACATCTAAAATCTTTGCTTAGTCTAATTTACATAAACTATTACATTATTTAATAAATTTTAGTAGAAAACCTTATTTTTACGCATGTAGTTGTATTCAAAGTTTATTTTGCATAAACTATGTCTAACAAATAAATTAATTCAAAATCATGCGATATTTCCTTTACATAAATAAAAGTTCATTTTTTTAAAAATATATTAAAATATGAATCGTATTTTTTTTTTCAGATTTTGATATATAGCGTGCATTTTATAATTTAATGGTTAAGCTAATTAATAACTTTTTAGTCTTCGAAATGAAAATTATTTTAATCCATAACCTAGCGTAATCTTGTTGAACATTTTTTTTTTCGTGAACATATACTTAGCTTTTAGCAACTCGAATATTCGAAAAAATAAGTTTGAACTTTTAAATAATCTCTTTTATTAGAAAAACTCTTAAAATTCCAAAATAAATAATAAATAAAATGACATATATAGTTTGCTAGTTTATATTCAATGTTTTCACATAAGTTAATTTAAATACAATTATGGTAGCAATATTTTTATATTTTAATCCAATAGATAAGGTTGTTAATTTTATAAAAAAAATCATACTTTAAAAGGTCCCATTTAGTTTATGTTTAACCTAATATGTGTTTGTCCTAAAATATATTTTAAAGATAGACATCAAAATAAGTTATTTTAAAAAACTAAAAACAATTTGATAATTTTAATTTCAAAGTTATTTTTAAATTAAAAGTTGATTAATAAAATAATTTAAAATTGAAGTTATTTAAAAGTAATTGGCTCGGTTAATAGAGAAACGTATTTATATTAAAAATATTTTTTAATGATAACAAAAATACATAAAAAATCATAAAATATACTAACTTAAACATGCTAAAATTACATAATATTAATTACAGAATATCAAATATGTAAAACTTCTTATTATTTTAAACAATATGTTTGTAAGGTAAAATTTTTACTTAAATAGGATTTTATAATGTCATTATTTTAAAAAATATATAATACATCGTATAAAAATATCAGAAAATATATTGTCGTAATTAAAAGATTAAAAAATGAATTTTAAATAATAAAAAGCATTTATAATATTAAAATGTTTCCAAATTGCCTCTCAATTTATACGAAATAAAGATATATTTAACCCAGATTTTACTACTATGCCCCATGGGGGAATATTAATATTATGGTTCCATTCCAACCCTTTCATCATTCTCATTGTCAAATATTTTCTGTCTCTCCCTGTACCCTTATTCATTATTGACCTACAAAATATCCCAAAATACTAAACAAAAAATGTTACATGTACTTCACATATTCTTTATAGCGGAGTAAGCTGCAAAATGAAGATCGTAGCATTCACCATCCCATGATAAGTCATGTGCCATTGCTTGCATTATTTTTTGTTTCCATGTTGCAGTGCTAGTCCTCTACAGGCAAAGGAAAGCAATTTAATGGATCATAACTGCATCAATTGTTATTTTCTAGAAGTAATAAAACTTAATAAGGAGAAACCACTAAAACTTCATACAATTTCATCAACAGCAAGGCGGAGAGACATGTTTGAAAAGCTAGAGTTGATCAGTTTTGAGTACATAGTAGCCTCATGGTCTTGGTTTATGAAGTTCCTTTCAAAAGGTATCACCCTTGCACATAGATATAAATGAAATGAGTGTCAAACAAGAACAGAAAAAAAAAATTCATCTAGCACAAAATATGTTTATGGATTACCTGTTTGTGCTAGCATCAGAGGTAAGTGCTATTGGAGCTGCTCCATATCTTAATGCTATGAGCTACACATTCAGGTTACAAAAGATTGTACGATTCAGTTGATATATAACTGTCAAAACTGTTTAGGAAGTTTTATATTTTATCCTTATTATATTTTTATTTTGTATCACAGCTGTATCTTACTATTAATATTAGGATTATGTATTTAGAAACAATCCCACAATCATAGGGATTTGTTTCTCTAGAATTAGTTGTCCATATTTCCTAAAATAACTAGCAAGCTCTCATGTATATATAGGTCTAATGACCTCATAATTTAAATAGAAGAAAATATTATTCCTTCTAAACTTGATATGGTATCAGAGCCATTTTCGAGCCTATCCTAGCGAGTGTTTGTGTTGGGCCTATCGTGCCACCCGCTATCGGGCCGCTATCGGACCACCCATAATATATAGTCCCACGCACGAGTTGGTAGTCTCGGCGTGAGGGGGGTGTGTTGGAGATCCCACATCGACTAGAGATTAGAGCCTTTCATTGTATATAAGTGGGTGCAAACCTCAACCCTATGAGCCGGTTTTATGGGGTTGAGTTAGGCTTAAAGTCCACTTCTTAATAAGCCCTCAGGTATGTGCTCCTTAACATATTCTGGTAAGTTTCCATTTTCTTTTGGACTTACTGCTTCAGATACACCCTTTACTCATTTCTGGATACTAGATTCAGGTGCTACTGACCATATGACCCCTCTACCTAAATACTTCTCCACATATATCCCATGTCCTAGCAACAAGAAAATTTCCACAGCAGATGGAACATGTATAACTGCCGCAGGTGAAGGAGAAGTCCAAATAAGCCCATCTATAACATTAAAACATGTCCTTCATGTCCCTAAATTGTCCACCAATCTGATTTCTGTACAGAAACTCACAAAAGATCTCTCTTGTAACGTTGTTTTTCATAACAACTATTGTGTATTTCAGGACAAAAACTCAGGGAGGACGATTGGACATGCTAGAGAATGGAATGGCCTATACTACATGGAGGATCCTAATCTTGGTATCAATAGTCACTCTCTCATATCTGAATCCACCATGACCAATAAAGAGAAAGCTCAACTATATCATTGTCGGCTAGGACACCCTTCATTTCAAGTTGTAAAAGTGCTCTTCCCTTCCTTGTTTCAGAATTTAAATGTGGAGAGTCTCCATTGTGAGGTGTGTGAGCTTGCGAAACACAAGCGTGTACCTTTTCCCATTAGTAATAAAATGAGTCCTTTCCCTTTTTTTCTTATCCATACTGATGTCTGGGGTCCTGCTAATATTCCTAATATCTCAGGTGCTAAGTGGTTTTTAACCTTCATAGATGATTGTACACGGGTGACTTGGGTTTTCCTATTGAAACATAAATCTGAGGTTAGCTCCATTTTTGTTCAGTTTGTGTCTATGATTAAAAATCAATTTGGAGTTAATATCAAGAGAATTAGGTCTGATAATGCTAAGGACTACTTTAACCTGGTGCTAAACTCTTTTTGCCAAAAGGAAGGGATAATTCATGAGTCTTCATGTGTTAACACACCCCAACAGAATGGGATTGCAGAAAGAAAAAATGGGCACTTATTAGACCAAACTAGAGCTCTACTTTTTCAAAATCATGTCCCTAAGAAATTTTGGGGGGAAGCCCTTCTTACGGCCACCTACCTAATCAATAGGTTACCCTCTAAAATCTTAGCATCAAAAAGCCCCATGGAAGTCCTATCCTCCTTCTACCCACACCTAAACCCTACAAATAAACTCCAACCTAGAATATTTGGGTGTGTATCCTTTGTGCATGTTCATAGTAATGAAAGGGGAAAGTTGGACCCTAGGGCTGTCAAATGTGTATTCTTAGGGTACTCAACCACACAAAAAGGATACAAGTGTTTTCACCCCCCGTCAAAGAGATTCTTTGTGTCAAGGGATGTCACATTCAACGAACAAGAGAGCTACTTCCAGCCTCATCTTCAAGGGGAGAATGTAAGAGGGGAAGATGAGCCTCTCATGCTTCCAAATATGGCATTTGGACCTGAAATTGGGACAAATAGCATTGCTGTCCCTGAAACTGAGACAAGAACAAAACAAGCACCTGAACCAGCAGCAAGACCTGAATCAGCTCCTGAACAGGCACCTGAATCAGCAGCTGAATCTGCACCTAATGGTGGTGGGAAATTCGGAAAAAATCTGGTATATTCAAGAAGAGGAAAGGTCATTCCAGAATCTATCCATGTCCAAGAATCCAACCTACCATCTTTACATGAGGTAACAGTTTCTAATCCTAGAAATTCCAATAATTCTAATGAGTTTATTTTGGAAAATTCAGAAGCACAGGAGGATCAAAACCTGGATCTTCCTATTGCCCTTAGAAAGGGAACCAGAACCTGCACCCAACAGCCACTTTACCCTCTATCAAATTTCCTATCCTTTGAAAAATTCTCTCCTACCCATAAAACCTTTCTCACAAACTTAAACTCTACACCCACACCTTCCTCTGTATCTGAAGCATTATCTGACAGGAAATGGAAACAAGCCATGGATGTGGAAATGGAGGCACTAAACAAGAACAGGACCTGGGAGCTTGTCACCTTACCAACTGGAAAAAAACCAGTAGGGTGTAAGTGGGTATACGCTGTAAAGTATCGGGCTGATGGGACTATTGAGCGTTACAAGGCAAGGTTAGTAGCCAAAGGATTCACTCAAACCTATGGAGTGGATTACTTGGAGACATTTGCTCCGGTTGCTAAGATGAACACGGTCAGAGTAATATTGTCATTAGCAGCAAATCATGATTGGGATATGCAGCAGTTCGATGTGAAGAATGCATTCCTACATGGAGACCTTAAAGAAGAAATATACATGGAGTTGCCCCCTGGCTATGATGGACAGGTTGCTGCTGGAACCGTTTGTAAGCTAAAAAAGGCTCTATATGGGCTGAAACAATCCCCAAGAGCATGGTTTGGAAGATTCACCAAAGTTTTGACAAGTTTGGGCTACAAACAGAGCCAAGGAGATCACACTTTATTTATTAAACATTCAGTTTCAGGAGGAGTAACAATATTATTGGTGTATGTAGATGATATTATAATAACTGGAGATGACAAAGAGGAGCAGCAAACGTTAAGTCAATGTCTTGCCACGGAATTTGAAATTAAGACATTAGGGAGACTTAAATATTTTTTGGGAATTGAAGTGGCCCATTCCAAGAAAGGAATCTTCATATCTCAACAAAAATATATTACTGACTTGCTTAGAGAAACAGGAAAGACAGCCTGCAAACCAGCAAGTACTCCAGTTGATCCAAATATAAAGTTGGGAAGTGCGGAGGAGGATAATGCCGTGGACAAGGAAATGTACCAAAGACTCGTGGGCAGGCTTATTTACTTATCTCACACTAGGCCAGACATTGCTTTTGCTGTGAGTCTAGTCAGTCAATTTATGCACCAACCAAAGGAGGCACATTTGCAAGCTGCCCTTAGAATTGTGCAGTATTTAAAAGGGACTCTAGGAAGAGGGATTTTGTTCAAACGAAACAAAAGTGTTCGTCTTGAAGCATACACGGATGCAGATTATGCAGAGTCAGTTGTGGATAGGAGATCAACTACTGGATACTGCACCTTCCTTGGTGGAAATCTAGTGACTTGGAAGAGTAAAAAACAAAGTGTAGTAGCTAGATCAAGTGCTGAAGCAGAATTTCGAGCAATGGCCCAAGGAATATGTGAACTTCTATGGCTGAAGATTATATTGGAAGACTTGAAGATAAGATGGGATGAACCTATGAGGTTATATTGTGACAATAAATCTGCAATTAGCATAGCCCACAACCCAGTACAACATGATAGAACTAAACATATCGAGGTGGACAGACATTTTATCAAGGAAAAGTTAGACAGTGGCTTGATTTGCACCCCATATGTGTCCACTCAGAGTCAACTTGCAGACATACTCACCAAAGGACTGAACTACAGTAACTTTGAAAGAATTATATCCAAGCTGGGAATGGAGAACATCTATTCACCAGCTTGAGGGGGAGTGTCAAAACTGTTTAGGAAGTTTTATATTTTATCCTTATTATATTTTTATTTTGTATCACAGCTGTATCTTACTATTAATATTAGGATTATGTATTTAGAAACAATCCCACAATCATAGGGATTTGTTTCTCTAGAATTAGTTGTCCATATTTCCTAAAATAACTAGCAAGCTCTCATGTATATATAGGTCTAATGACCTCATAATTTAAATAGAAGAAAATATTATTCCTTCTAAACTTGATAATAACAATCTCCACCCTGAACCAATTTTGCTTAGATTGCATTATTTAATACCAGAATGCAAAATAACTTAACACAGTGAATGTTGATCGAATCAAAAGCCAACCATCAGAAAAGAAAGAAAACAAGACTTGCTTACTTTTTTTAGAAATGTTTTTTTTTTCACTTTTAATACAAATCTGTCACATGCTATTCAATTTATTTTCAATTGCAAAAGATTTGTACATGAAACAGAAGAAAAATTCTTTGAAATTTTAAAACTGTTTTCACTGTTTCTTGTACTATATTTAAAACCAAAAGGGTGATTTTTTGTAATTAAAAGTGAAACACAGGAAATAAAAACAAAAATAAACAAGTCCTTAGGTCTCACGGATTAAGCTTAGTTCTTGCCACTAAAGGAAAAGTCCATAAGATAATAGAAAAAACAGATTTTTCTCTGTAAAACAGTGATGTGTGTTACATTTCCCGCATAAAACAGCCAACAAAAGAGAGGGAGGAATGGATTTTCTGCATCTATACCAACCATCATGAATCTCCACAGTGGCTATATTTAGTTTTCAGGAAGACTACAAAACAAAGTCTTGTAGAAACTATAATTTATTTTAGAAACAAGCAACTTCCCAGTAGCTGGGCTAACAAATTTAACTCATACTGCTTGTTTTACTTGAGCTGCTACAGCAGTGGAGAAAAAATCACCACTAAAGAGGATGATGGTCTTACAGGGATTTCGTCAGTAGGATCAAGAAAAGATTGGCACAAGATGATGTCGGACCCAGCAAAGACTAAATGCAACAGAGCTTCATCATAAGTAGGCAAAAGTTTAAGATTATCATCCTGAAGATTTTGAAAGGAATAGCAAATCATTAGTAGCAGAAAAGGAAACAAATATTAGATGCCTAAGATGAAAGCTTTTATATATATAAAAAAAAAAAGGAAACAAATATCGCTAACTCCATCACATAGATTATGAACAACAATAAATATGTTACTGAAACAATTTTCCTAAAATAATATCATCGCTCAATAAATGTATTACTTTTTTATGTTACAAATACAAACATCGATTTAATTTATTTGGGGGCAGATTAGGAATAAAATAACTAATTTTTCATTGAAAACCAGGAAATCTATCAATTTGAATTTTTTTTAAAAGCCAAAACAACAGTCATGTTGGGCCAAAGAAAAACTAAGGTTTCTAGAACATGGAAGTGTATCAACTGAGGAGAGAGAAAAGCATTTGAACATATACTTAAAATGAACAATTAAGATAATAACTAGTTAAAAAATTATTGACCATCTCTATAAGATTGTATAGCCAATATTAACTCCTCTCACCTCTCATGCTCTCACTAGATACATCTCTTTTAGAACGTACTGTCAAATAATGCAGCTTTATGACTAGATAACTTATATTGAAATGTTCACTCTGCTGAACAATGAGAAGAACAAGATATGCCCAGGCAGTTTGGTAAAAATGGAGTCAAAACTGCTAATACTAAACTCTTTGTCACAATAGCACATATAAAAGTTTTGGATGATCTACAAATATGAACAAATTATAATATATAAATGGATACAAACATTGCCTTATAAGTCGATTTTGTAAGAATAAGTTACGTTCAAACCCACTTTTGCAATAAAAAGCAAAATTAGTTATAAGGAATTATAAAAAATAAAAACAAGACAGTGTGGTGTGGGAACTACCTTGAGTTCCTCCCGAAGTGATTCAAGTGTCTGATTCAAGACTGATCTTTCACTGGTCCCCAAAAATATGAACTGCGAAGAATAATTATTCCAAACTGATTTAAACAACAAATTCTAAAACAAGAATTTTCCATAGCAAGATTTGTTTTATACAAGGTTGATTTGCGTAAGGTTTTATTAGATTATCTTCAGTATGAAAGCACAAGGCACAACCGAGATTATGTTTCTCCTGTAAGAAACAGACAAAAATTCATATGCATACTGCTATATTTGGAGCTTCCTTTTCAATACCAGTTACTGAGAAAGTCTTGAAAGCAATGAGACTGTACTTTTTTGAAAAAAAAAAACAAAGAAAAGTATAAACTCCACAGAGATGGCAACCTGGACATCATGTTGGTTAGCATTCAAGATAACTTCCTTCACCCTTTTCTCATCCAGGTCACATCCTTCCGGAATAATGCATCCAACCTGTTCAAAATTTAAATTATGAGCAGAAAAGTCAAGTAAAAACCAGTGGCATTGTATACCAGTTATACAAGTTAAAATTTTCGTCATATTGCTTTGGAAAATAAAACAGCCTTAACCAATAATTTCATCAAATGAAAATATATAAAAGTAAATAAACGAATAATTTCAATAAGAATGATGAAGAAATTTCCAAGCACAAGCAAAGGAAGGGACACAGGCAAAAGCTGTTCACTTTTTCCTTGGAAGTTTTATTGTTTTGGCTTTCTGATTTCATTCTCTTCATCTTGATGAAGTACTTCTTTTTAACAAAATAAGATATTTGCAGTTCACTTAACCCCAGTAGTATTTTAAATTTGTTAGTCATTAAGATTGCCTTGGAAATCTTTTAATCTTTATTACAGAGTTATCACATTCACATTGTTTGTACTATGTTACACTTTTTTCTCTTTGTATATATTTACAATGGCACACAAATAAATAAGAAGTAAGGGGTGACCCACTTACAAGAATACTAGAAGAATGTTCAGATAACCCCAGCTGCTGCAGCAATGAAACTTTGCAAACAGCTTTTCCATTTATATTTTCAGCATTGAAATTTTCTGGAAGAAAATAGTCTGTTGAAGGATCCCAAGTTGATTTGTTTAATCCATAAGGAGCAATGACCAACTTGTCCCTGCAACCAAATGTAATTTTCCTTGTTGAATACAAAGGGAAAGACAGAGGGCGGAAGCTTTAGAGTGGAAACACATTATCAAGCTAAACAAGGGGCACTACTTTTAAAAAACTAACTAATATATTTATCAGCCAGCCCATTTACTATGTTAACTATTTCAGGTTAATATTGATTTGCAAGGAAAGACAAAATAACACCTCATCAAACACAAAACAAGATTGAAAGTACGTTATGATAGCATACTTACCTATGATCATTTAAAGTAGGTTCCAGTTCATGACTCAGATTATGAACAATTATGTGCTTTGGATAGATAGACGACATTATTACAACTCTATTTGAATAGATAATTCCACCCTGCAAATTTGATAGAAGACTCAATGTTGTACACTCATGAGACAATACACAGTCTCGAAAAAGAAAAGAGAGACTGTGGCACAGCATATGTTATTCAATGAATAAATATTACAGTTTGAGGGATATAACACAAAAAATAAGTCAAGTGTTTACATGACTAACCTCCAAGAACAAACATTTATTCTATTCCATAAGATGGTCAGACAATAACTACTTGAAACTTTCACATTAAATGCTCAAATGACTAAGCAGCAGAGTTCATAAGCATCACAAGACATGCATGCACATTTTTCAATAGTATGAAAATGCAAGGCTCTCATTCTTCCAGCAGTGACCTAGGGGAAAATTTTCCTCTTGTTTTCCTTCTTCAATGCAAGGTAAATATTTGCTACCTAATTAAGAGTCTCAAATGGTAAATGTATAGCCTGATAAGGAGTTTCACAACAATTTTCAACAAGTAAATATAAATATAAATGTAAACTCGTGATTACAACCCCCTTCCCCAACTCCCAAAATTAGGAAGAATCGAATCCATGACTGCATATGTTGCTGAGATTTCATAAAAGCATTAGGTCACTGCTCACTATATACATATAAATAAATAAGGTTTCCTCTGAGACACATACTGAATGGTTATCTAAAATAACCAGTCTGGTCCAAGGGCTTCCTGAACACGTCTTCAAGAATAAGGGGAAAAATAAAATTAAAAAAGAAAGCTGCAATGGTTTTTCAATAAGTACGAGAAAAATAAAGAATACAAAAGTAAATAGCACACCTTTAAAATATTGACAAGTTGTGTGTTAGTGTTGTCTTGTAAACGATCAGGGCGATGAAGTTTTAAAGGATCAAGCCCGCATAAGGCCAATTTATCTGGTTGCTCAATACCCTACATAGACCGTACATTCAATCATTACAAGACTGACAAGACCAAATATAAACTCCATAACAAACGATATGTAATTTTTCATGAAAAATTCAGCTGGAAGAAATGTCAAGCTCAGAACTTCAACACAAAGTGCATATCTAAGAGGACAAGATCTGTGACTAGCCTGTGAATTGAAGCCATGGCATGTAAATAATATCTTGGTTCCTCCAAGTCCCTAAACAAAACAAATCATCAAGAATATTACAGAAGATCTTTTTTCTATGTAAAGAACCAGAAACAAAAGAATAAGTCTCAATGAAAAGATTATGCAACAAAGCAATATATTCTTCCGTAATTAAATCACTCTCATACATATCAACAAAATCTATGCAAAAACAAATTAAAAAGAGAACAATTTAAGTGCCATAAAGAGTAAAGACGGTTATAACACAAGACACTAAGTGCAGTTTCCAATCAGCCACAGGATAGAGAAAGTAGAGAGATGCTCTCCACTCCTCAATGGATGAAGAAAGGGATCACTGGAAACAAAACTAGAAAAATTTCCTCAGTGTTGAATTTTAAAAGGATCTACTACATTAATTATTTTCCTAAAACTCTGTCCTAATTTACAATAAATCACACAAATACTGTAGTTCAAAAAGAGAAAAACTATCTTATTCATTGGTCGAGTAATACAATGATGGTATAAATAGACAGAAGTGGTTAGAATCTGTCTAGCGAATTTGATTACAAAATAATTTAACTTGAAGCTAGGAGAAAATCAAGGATCAAAACAGATCAGAATCAGGGTACGAAAAGTGGTAGGCATGAGGTGAAAGGCTACCAGAAGCTGTTCATAGCACAATGAAGGTGTTCAAAGTTACAACGAAGGTGGTTGTAATAAATGCGTACAAAGCACAATTTTGAGATGGAAACAGCAGCTAACATTTTTAACACAGCAGCAATTTCCCAGTAATAGCAAGTTCAATCAGACAAGACTAGACAATTTCTGAATATTATTTACACTACAAAACTGTACAAGGCTCTTGATTTATAAAAATGTCCTAATAATACAGTAGCTAAAATTTGTCCTAATTTACAATAAATTATAACTAAAAATAATGTGGGACTATTACAATAAGATCTCCAAGGTAATGCCAAAAAAAGGTGAGGTGGAGACATTTGGGAAACCAAATAACAAGACCTTAAACTATCAATTGTCAAAATGAGGAGTTATTTGAAGCCATTAGAATCCATTTTCCCTTTCCTTGTTTATTCTCCACAAATCAAATGGTATAATCAATGTTTAAAGTTCGTGTTCCATTATTAGCTTGAGCAAAATAGCTTTCAGATGAATTTTTTTTCCCTCTTCTCTAGTGTGAATTATTGTTTCACCTTCTATCATTGTCAGTACTCTTGGCATCTTTTTTCTCATTAGTAGAGACTTTCAAATAAATAGAAAAGATTTGACAATCAAACTAACTAAAATTTGAAATTAAGAACAGACACCTGATTAACAAATATATCCCAGAAAAGGGGCCCAACTATGGCAGTCTCCCAATTATGAAGATGCAATACATCAGGCTGCTTCCCGCATTTTACCATATAATCCAATGATGCCCGACAAAAGTAGGAGAACCTGATGGCGAAGAAATCATATTAAGATTATTGACAATCAAGTACACCAGAGTAAAAAAAATGGTGTCACGTGCAATTATGTGTAGAATATAATATTCCCTAATTTTAATTGGGTGGGGTTATTTTTCTTAATTCCTCTCTTAGTATTGTGCACAAATTCATAGCTTAATATCTCCAGATTAGCATTTATTTAATCTGATTTTCATGGCTATACTTGTTATACCGACTGCTGTATATTTGCCATAAAAATAACATACAATTCAGTTCTCTTAGAAGTGAAAACTTAATTAGATCAGATTTTACTTTCCTGTCACCTATAACAGGAAACTAAGGTGCAGATGAGATAGTAACCACGAGAGTATCCTTCTTATTTATTTCTTTGAAGATAGTTTGAGTGCACAAAAAGTCAGTCATAATGGATTTCAAATTCTCCTTCTTTATCCTGGATAGGAAATTTTACAATTTGCAGGAAATTCAAAACATTGAATTTGAATTGCTTTTATTTCAAATTGTTTCATTTTTCAAATGTTTTTGTTTGCACATTCAAATTTATTAAATTTTATTTTTCTTGTTTGAATAGAGTATTTCAATTACTACCAAATACAAAAATTATCACCAAATAACACTGGTGACTTCAATCGAAAAACAATCCCTGCATCGACAGAAAATAATCACTATAAACTTCAATTGAAAAAAAAAATAGCTGAAATCCACTAAAAAATAGTCTTACCTACATTGATCTAGGAAACTCTAACAAACATCAACTGAGAAATAGCATTGACCTACATCAGTGGATAAATAATCTCAAGAATATCAACTGGAAAATAACCTCTACTAATGTCAACTAAAAAACCTTGACTTACATCGACCAAAAAATAGTTTGATTACATATATAAACCCTAGCTGACACTAGCCAAAAAATAAAATATCCTACTAGTGTTGATTGAGAAAATCCTAATTAACGTTGGTTGAAAAATATTTTTGACCTAGGTCTTAGTCGAAAAACATCTCTCACTCACATCAACATAAGAACACCATTGATTTGAACAAATAACACTTTTACTAACATCAATTGAGAAATCACACTGGTCTGTATGACAAAAAATAACCTTGAAAATAACTATAATCAACTTTAACCTAAAATAAACCTGTCAACGATGCGCCAACCTTGGTCGAGCCAAAGAAAGAATACGAAGAAAAGAGACATGATTTCAGAGAAGAAAGAGTATAAAGAATTTCAAATTCTTACTTTTTTTAGGTAGAATTTGAAATACTCTACTTTTAAGTAATCAAATTACTCATAAATTCCCAGAATTTCAATTTCTTTAAAAAATTCTTGTACAAACAATATATTTTGTCATAAAACTTTTTAAATTTTCTTTAAAAATGAATTACCCTCTAAAAATTATCCATCCAAACACTACTTAACTTCTATTCTTTTGAGCATTGCAATTTGTGACTTAATTCATATATGTTTTGTTGCAATTGTGAGCTTTCTAGTTTTGAATTTTGTCAAAACTGTTTAGGAAGTTTTATATTTTATCCTTATTATATTTTTATTTTGTATCACAGCTGTATCTTACTATTAATATTAGGATTATGTATTTAGAAACAATCCCACAATCATAGGGATTTGTTTCTCTAGAATTAGTTGTCCATATTTCCTAAAATAACTAGCAAGCTCTCATGTATATATAGGTCTAATGACCTCATAATTTAAATAGAAGAAAATATTATTCCTTCTAAACTTGATATGGTATCAGAGCTCCTGATCTTTAGGAGTCTCTGACCGTGCCTGAAAACCCTAAGTTGCAGTCGTCATTGCTGCACAACATTGAGCCTTGCTGCAGCCTTCATTGCTGCACAACCTTGGCCTAATCGCAACCTTCATTGCTGTGTAGCCTTCACCGCGGCTACTGTTCACCGCGGTTACTGTTCACCACGCACTGTTCATCACGGTTACTGTTCACCGCCGCTACTGTTCATCACTGTGATGGCTGAGATCACTGAGATCGTGAATCCTATTGGGGACAGATTCCAAACTGCTGGAGAATTGCAGAATGTTCATTCTGCTTATAGATTAAATGGAAAAAATTATCTCAAATGGTCTCAACTCATTAGAACCATCTTGAAAGGAAAAGGAAAGGTCAGTCACCTGACTGATATGGCCCCTGATGAACAGGATGCCAAGTTCAAATCATGGGATGAAGAAGACTCCATGATCATGGCATGGCTGTGGAATTCAATGGTCCCAGAAATCAGTGATACCTGCATGTTCCTTAAATCAGCAAAGGAAATTTGGGAGGCAGTAGAACAAACCTATTCTAAGGCCAAGGATGCTGCTCAAATATATGATGTAAAAGTGAAAACCGTGGCTGCCAAGCAGGGAAACAAATCTGTTACAGAATATGCCAATCAACTCAAGTCCCTATGGATGGAATTGGATCACTACCGAGTTATAAAAGCAAAATGTTCAGAAGACTCAGCAATCCTTAAGGAGTATATTGAACAAGATAGAGTCTATGATTTCTTGGTAGGCCTGAATCCTGAATATGATCAGGTTCGAATCCAAATCTTGGGAAAAGAGAAAGTCCCAGGGCTTAATGAAGTGGTAGCCATTATTCGAAGTGAAGAAAGCAGGAGAGGACTGATGTTGGAGACCCCAACTACTGAAAGCTCAGCAATGAAAGCTGAAGGAGGAACAGCCATGCTAACTAACCAGAAGAAAAGCAGGTTTTCCAATATAGAGAAAAAACAGGAGGAAGTCTGGTGTACCTACTGCAACAAGCCGCGCCACACAAGGGAAAAGTGCTGGAAATTACATGGAAAACCCCCAAGCAGAGAATGGGGCCAGAAAGGAGGCCCTCCAAAAAGGGAAGGACAAAGACAAGCACACATTGTTAATGGACAAGGAGAAGAATCTGTCCAGCTGAATCATGAAGAGATAGAAAGGGTAAGGTCCTTCCTTAGTAAATTGGAGAAGCCCTCAGGTATGTGCTCCTTAACATATTCTGGTAAGTTTCCATTTTCTTTTGGACTTACTGCTTCAGATACACCCTTTACTCATTTCTGGATACTAGATTCAGGTGCTACTGACCATATGACCCCTCTACCTAAATACTTCTCCACATATATCCCATGTCCTAGCAACAAGAAAATTTCCACAGCAGATGGAACATGTATAACTGCCGCAGGTGAAGGAGAAGTCCAAATAAGCCCATCTATAACATTAAAACATGTCCTTCATGTCCCTAAATTGTCCACCAATCTGATTTCTGTACAGAAACTCACAAAAGATCTCTCTTGTAACGTTGTTTTTCATAACAACTATTGTGTATTTCAGGACAAAAACTCAGGGAGGACGATTGGACATGCTAGAGAATGGAATGGCCTATACTACATGGAGGATCCTAATCTTGGTATCAATAGTCACTCTCTCATATCTGAATCCACCATGACCAATAAAGAGAAAGCTCAACTATATCATTGTCGGCTAGGACACCCTTCATTTCAAGTTGTAAAAGTGCTCTTCCCTTCCTTGTTTCAGAATTTAAATGTGGAGAGTCTCCATTGTGAGGTGTGTGAGCTTGCGAAACACAAGCGTGTACCTTTTCCCATTAGTAATAAAATGAGTCCTTTCCCTTTTTTTCTTATCCATACTGATGTCTGGGGTCCTGCTAATATTCCTAATATCTCAGGTGCTAAGTGGTTTTTAACCTTCATAGATGATTGTACACGGGTGACTTGGGTTTTCCTATTGAAACATAAATCTGAGGTTAGCTCCATTTTTGTTCAGTTTGTGTCTATGATTAAAAATCAATTTGGAGTTAATATCAAGAGAATTAGGTCTGATAATGCTAAGGACTACTTTAACCTGGTGCTAAACTCTTTTTGCCAAAAGGAAGGGATAATTCATGAGTCTTCATGTGTTAACACACCCCAACAGAATGGGATTGCAGAAAGAAAAAATGGGCACTTATTAGACCAAACTAGAGCTCTACTTTTTCAAAATCATGTCCCTAAGAAATTTTGGGGGGAAGCCCTTCTTACGGCCACCTACCTAATCAATAGGTTACCCTCTAAAATCTTAGCATCAAAAAGCCCCATGGAAGTCCTATCCTCCTTCTACCCACACCTAAACCCTACAAATAAACTCCAACCTAGAATATTTGGGTGTGTATCCTTTGTGCATGTTCATAGTAATGAAAGGGGAAAGTTGGACCCTAGGGCTGTCAAATGTGTATTCTTAGGGTACTCAACCACACAAAAAGGATACAAGTGTTTTCACCCCCCGTCAAAGAGATTCTTTGTGTCAAGGGATGTCACATTCAACGAACAAGAGAGCTACTTCCAGCCTCATCTTCAAGGGGAGAATGTAAGAGAGGAAGATGAGCCTCTCATGCTTCCAAATATGGCATTTGGACCTGAAATTGGGACAAATAGCATTGCTGTCCCTGAAACTGAGACAAGAACAAAACAAGCACCTGAACCAGCAGCAAGACCTGAATCAGCTCCTGAACAGGCACCTGAATCAGCAGCTGAATCTGCACCTAATGGTGGTGGGAAATTCGGAAAAAATCTGGTATATTCAAGAAGAGGAAAGGTCATTCCAGAATCTATCCATGTCCAAGAATCCAACCTACCATCTTTACATGAGGTAACAGTTTCTAATCCTAGAAATTCCAATAATTCTAATGAGTTTATTTTGGAAAATTCAGAAGCACAGGAGGATCAAAACCTGGATCTTCCTATTGCCCTTAGAAAGGGAACCAGAACCTGCACCCAACAGCCACTTTACCCTCTATCAAATTTCCTATCCTTTGAAAAATTCTCTCCTACCCATAAAACCTTTCTCACAAACTTAAACTCTACACCCACACCTTCCTCTGTATCTGAAGCATTATCTGACAGGAAATGGAAACAAGCCATGGATGTGGAAATGGAGGCACTAAACAAGAACAGGACCTGGGAGCTTGTCACCTTACCAACTGGAAAAAAACCAGTAGGGTGTAAGTGGGTATACGCTGTAAAGTATCGGGCTGATGGGACTATTGAGCGTTACAAGGCAAGGTTAGTAGCCAAAGGATTCACTCAAACCTATGGAGTGGATTACTTGGAGACATTTGCTCCGGTTGCTAAGATGAACACGGTCAGAGTAATATTGTCATTAGCAGCAAATCATGATTGGGATATGCAGCAGTTCGATGTGAAGAATGCATTCCTACATGGAGACCTTAAAGAAGAAATATACATGGAGTTGCCCCCTGGCTATGATGGACAGGTTGCTGCTGGAACCGTTTGTAAGCTAAAAAAGGCTCTATATGGGCTGAAACAATCCCCAAGAGCATGGTTTGGAAGATTCACCAAAGTTTTGACAAGTTTGGGCTACAAACAGAGCCAAGGAGATCACACTTTATTTATTAAACATTCAGTTTCAGGAGGAGTAACAATATTATTGGTGTATGTAGATGATATTATAATAACTGGAGATGACAAAGAGGAGCAGCAAACGTTAAGTCAATGTCTTGCCACGGAATTTGAAATTAAGACATTAGGGAGACTTAAATATTTTTTGGGAATTGAAGTGGCCCATTCCAAGAAAGGAATCTTCATATCTCAACAAAAATATATTACTGACTTGCTTAGAGAAACAGGAAAGACAGCCTGCAAACCAGCAAGTACTCCAGTTGATCCAAATATAAAGTTGGGAAGTGCGGAGGAGGATAATGCCGTGGACAAGGAAATGTACCAAAGACTCGTGGGCAGGCTTATTTACTTATCTCACACTAGGCCAGACATTGCTTTTGCTGTGAGTCTAGTCAGTCAATTTATGCACCAACCAAAGGAGGCACATTTGCAAGCTGCCCTTAGAATTGTGCAGTATTTAAAAGGGACTCTAGGAAGAGGGATTTTGTTCAAACGAAACAAAAGTGTTCGTCTTGAAGCATACACGGATGCAGATTATGCAGAGTCAGTTGTGGATAGGAGATCAACTACTGGATACTGCACCTTCCTTGGTGGAAATCTAGTGACTTGGAAGAGTAAAAAACAAAGTGTAGTAGCTAGATCAAGTGCTGAAGCAGAATTTCGAGCAATGGCCCAAGGAATATGTGAACTTCTATGGCTGAAGATTATATTGGAAGACTTGAAGATAAGATGGGATGAACCTATGAGGTTATATTGTGACAATAAATCTGCAATTAGCATAGCCCACAACCCAGTACAACATGATAGAACTAAACATATCGAGGTGGACAGACATTTTATCAAGGAAAAGTTAGACAGTGGCTTGATTTGCACCCCATATGTGTCCACTCAGAGTCAACTTGCAGACATACTCACCAAAGGACTGAACTACAGTAACTTTGAAAGAATTATATCCAAGCTGGGAATGGAGAACATCTATTCACCAGCTTGAGGGGGAGTGTCAAAACTGTTTAGGAAGTTTTATATTTTATCCTTATTATATTTTTATTTTGTATCACAGCTGTATCTTACTATTAATATTAGGATTATGTATTTAGAAACAATCCCACAATCATAGGGATTTGTTTCTCTAGAATTAGTTGTCCATATTTCCTAAAATAACTAGCAAGCTCTCATGTATATATAGGTCTAATGACCTCATAATTTAAATAGAAGAAAATATTATTCCTTCTAAACTTGATAAATTTTCATTCTCAATTTATCAATTTCCCCATTAAACAAAAGCATTTCAAAATTATATGATTAGCTTCTTATATGAACTTCGAAGTGCAAGTTTTTTTATAGCTTTTAAACAATAACAAATGAAAACTAGATAAATCAATCATAACAAATATCATTTCACTCACCTTTCAAAATCATCTGGATAGCCATATATCATCTCACGGTTAAAAAATGATGAGAAGTACTTTGGCTCAATCAAAGTGACTCCAATGCCATAAACAACACTGTCACACACTAAGAGTAAGTATAGAATACATGAAAATCAGTAGCTTTTAAACAAGGAAAAAGATGTGAAATAGTATTTCGAATATACTTCATTAGAACCAGTAAAATTACTTGACATTCATTTTATATGGAGACTTGCAGTAAATAAATAGACAAAGAAGCCAAACTAACCCAGTCCAAATTCTATTTCCATGCAACTGACCATTAAAATATGAGTAAGCCTCTATATTAACTTCACGCAACCCTTGCACTTCATCTAGGTTTAAACTTGCATACCTACATGAAATTAGATACATCCAAATTAAGGAATTATAAACATCTAATTAGACTAATTTACCCATATAAAATAGACACCAAATGCTTACAGAGCACAAAATAGACTAAGAAGTTTCATGCTCATATTGATTGACAATTAATTGAAAGAATGACACAAATGACAAACAAATAAAGGAACATAAATATCTTACTTTGGCAATATAACCTCTACCAAATGACCCTTTCTTTGAAGTGCACGAGATATGCCGGTCACATATGAAGCTACCGATCCTCTAGGGACCATTGGTGTCATTTCTGTGCAAATGTGAACAATATGAAAACCACTCCTGAATGAAGTTGGTAGAATAAAAGACAATCAGATTTCAAAAAACTACATCTGAGACAGGAAAAGTGAAAAAAGAAAATAGTAACTAATTCTACTAGTCATTAGCCAAAAAAATAACTAACATGATAAAGATCCAGAACTATAGCATATAATTTCAGCAAAAACCTAGGCTGACTCGGTATCGTATTAATCATTACATGTTTTAGTGCTTATGCATTTACTAATTTTAAACACTCAGATATTTATGTCTCTCTACATGGTTAGTTACTTCTTTCAGTAAATTGAGTATGCTACAAGCTGTTTGCCACTACCACAGTAAAATAAAATTGCTGAGAATTTGAAATGTTTCCAGAAGTTTCGGTTGACACATAACGCAACAAAAATAGGATTACCCATTGACTGCTGTAAGTATGAAGGAGGAAATAATCAAAGGCAGGCAGGATTTACTTTTTGTGTCCATGCGAAAAGTGACGAAGTTCTCCTAGAAGTTCAGGATCTTTTTTGCGTGAGATGATATTAAAAACATCCGCCAGACTCACTTTGTGGTTAATCACCGAACTTCTTAATTCAGATGCTTCTCCAGGGCTAATCATGCTGCTAAGGACCATGGCATCTATCCGAAGCAGCAACTCTGAACAAGTTGATAGATTATCTGGGTTACAAAAATACAAACAGAAACATACAGTTCAATGAATTGTCGATAAATTGTATAAATAATAGATTTTTTATCATAGATTTGAAAAACAGTACTCAATTCAACAATGTTAACACAAATATCTGCAAGCCATTATGTTTAGTATTCAACTCCAAGCTGAGGACTTGAGTCTTATAATTAAGGGATTCTAGTGTGGGTTTACAAGGCCTTGGGCTCTCCAACTATGATGACTAGATTTTGGGGTGTGGTTCTCAAAAGGCTCTTACCATTTGGTATCATAGCCTCCCATTGCATCCCTTAGCTGCAAAGGAGCGGCACAGGTGGTCATTGGCATTGCACTAGAACTAATCAAAGGGAACTGGAATTTTGCCTGGACACCAGGACTGCAGAGCATGGTACGATGTAAGGAATCAATTGCTAGGTATGGGACTAGAGTCACACACTGAAAAAAATGGGAATTTCGAATGGGTTTATAAGATCTTGATTTTCCAACTACATTTAACTAAATTAGCCTACAGGATAGGAGGCAAAAACTAGTCCTTTAAGCAAAGGGAAGAAACCAAATGCAATCGAACATGTGTGTATGTGGAATCATGTTTCAGTAGTACGACAGAAGATAACCTAGAGGCTGCTAACAACAAATGACATTGCATTTATTTGACCAAAAATATGAATTATGAGGTATAAAAGCACGTGCTATATTTAAACCATCACCTTTTACCTTTACCAGCACCAGCCTGCTTTTCTGCTTCCAGTTTCTTAATCTTTTGTAGTAGCGAGTGCTTTTCTCTGCTTGTTTTCTCAAGTTCCTCAATGGCCCCAAGGCGTTGTTTATTCAAGAACAGTATGTCTACATAACGAAAAAATAAACCAGAAGTTATTTAACTCTCTTGTACAAAGCACAAGTATGAATAAGGTGAAAGAACTAACTCTGTTGAGCTTCTTTGAACGATTGCCAAATATTATCTTGTTTCACATTCTGGCCATCATTGGATATTGTCTAACATACAAAGGGGGGGAAAACATTAAGAACTAAGAAGGCAGTGAAACCCATGCGAAAAACAGAGAACGAAGAGTAAAAGGACATGTGAAAAACTCAACAATTTTGAAACAAAAGCAACATACCTGGGATATGTCCACATTTTTATTACCCTCTGACCTAAGATACAAATTCCTAAGTTAGTTTCCGACTAAACTCGTATATGAATCGGCTAACTCACAGGGGAAATATTTAAATTTAAATAAAAAAGAACTTTAAAGAATAAAAAATGTTACTTATATTCATGTAAGCCACTGACATATAAGTCATGCAAAGAGGTTAAGCAAGAATAATCCCTGAGATTAATTATATAAAATCATGAACTATCAGAGCAAAAGGGACAACTTTTTGGTCTCTGAGGCATCAAAGTTGGATTTTGAGGACACCCCACTAAGAATATAAATAGTAAAACATAAAAAATTGTGAAGACAGAGAGAGTGGAGTAAAAGTCTGACCTCAGACAAGAAGGAGGAGGAAATGCAATGGGTTTTGGCACGGAGGAGAGTGGAAGACGAGGAATCGCTGGATGGAAGAAAAACAATGTCCCCATATTCTGATGCGAGTTTGAGGATCAGAGATGGAGGCAATGAGTGATATTGCGAACCCACCCGTGTCCATGATGATGTAACTGTGTCTCATCCAAATCATTGTTGCATTTTGAAACTACAACCATAAACACTAGACAATTTGCCAACTAGGAAACACGTGTCCACTCATGTGCTGCCTGTGAATTTGATCACCCCTTAACATGTTGCTTAACGAAGTTAAAAAAAAAAATACTTAAATATACACCTCTGATCAATCAATTCATCAAGTCTGAACTAAACAGTAAAAGGGTACAGCATCACTTACCCTTTTTTCAATTTGCTATCATTAAGGTGGTGGTTTTAGATTAAAATAAAATAAAAAGTTTTTTTGTCAATTTTTTGGACAAGTTATTTATTACTGTATTAGTATTAATTATTTGTTTGGAATTAGGAAGTTGATTTGAGAGAATAAATTTGAAAAAAAAGTGTCAAAAATTAAGGTTGTTTGGATAAAGATAAATGATAAAAAAAGTTTATAAATATTTGTGAATGATTTAATAAATATAATAATTTTTAAAAAATTTAAAATAATATATATAATAATTAATTAATTTACATTATTATAAATTAATTTTTTACTAAATAAAATTTTATAATTAATTAATAATTTCAATTTTATTATTATTATTATTTATTTTTATTTACAATTTTTTAATTATTTATTATAGTTGTTATTTCATAAATTTATTATTTATTATTTATATTAATTATTATTTTTTATGTTTATTAATATTTTTTATTGTTTTAATAATTAATATTATTTTTTACATTATATTATATAATTAATTATATTTATTTTATTATAATATAAATATAAGTATTAATAAATTAATAATATACAAATATTAGCGTATTTAAATAAAGTATATATTCATAATTGATTATGAATATATATTTTATTATATCTAATTTTATTTTCTTTGCAAATCTTCGCATTTATTCAAAGAAAAAATACTGAAAATATTTTGCTTCGTTTTCTAATTTTAATTAATTTTTTATTTATTGAATTTCGTGCTTTCTTCAACATTCTTCTTTTGTTTAAAACAGAGCACTAAAGTATGATGATATTGTAACTAGACTTTTGTTTCGCTGACACATAAGAGATTTAGTCACTCGTGTTATGCTATTAAAAAAAATTCTATTTTAATATAATTAAATGGCTATAAGAATGATTTCCTACTGTATTATTTCAAAGAAGTTTTGCTATTCTATTTTTTAATGGGGATTAAACAAATTGGAATCATCCTTTCCTTTCTTATTTTTTTCTTTAATTCACGATAGACAGATAGAGCATATTATATAACATATTGTGTATGTATGTACTGACAAAAACAATATGTATGTATATAATTATTATTTAAATTTGAATACGCTTAATTTAAATTTAGTGTTACAATTAAATTTGAATTCCATACTCTCTGTTTGAACATTAATTTAATTGTTTTCAAATTCAACTAATCTGCGTAAAAACAGTTTAGGGCTTTCTCTGTTGTGGAATACTTGCATTGTGGCACGAATTAAATTAGGAAAATTGTGAAATTTTAAATCAAGAACAAATTAAATACGTGCTACTCTCATTTTAGAATATTTCTTTATGGTTTTTAATCCCCTTTGTTGTCTCTACAACATACTAAAATTTCGAATAATATAACCATTTGATTGTTGCTATTGATCAAGAGTGGTGTTTCACGAGTCAAAAACAAATTTAATTTCCCCATAAAGTTTTCGAACAAATTTCTTCATGCTTAATGTGATTCATTCTTTGACTTGGAGCTTTCCTTTCTAATTATGTTGCATCCGACATGCTAGGTTGATATCAAGACAAGTTGCCCTTTGTAATATAGTTTTAGCATATTCCCGAAATTGAACTCAAAACTCCTCTTTTTTTCTTGTCAACAATTGAATGGATTGACTACGGGATTTCTTTAGAAATGACTAACTGTAATTTGTATGATTAATATTATTAAAAAAAGAAATATACAGTTAGCATAATCCTTTGACAACATCACCTCCACATTTTTTTTTATTTAATGAACATGGATGCATTGGCTAAATGCAAATATAATGATAGAACAACAGCTTGGACGAAGGGAACCAAAATAAGGACATGGAATGGAATTTGATTTGATTGTAGAACGCTAGTGGCCAACCTTACGCCTCTTGGCCAATAGTCGTCTCCGCTCTCTTTCCTCTTCCTCTTCTATCAACCTAAGTTGCTCCTCATCCTCCTCTCTGGCGATTCTAGCACTGCGACACCATATTACACAAACTCAATAACCAGGAAAAAAAAAAACCTTTTTAAACCACAAATTTAACAAAATTCAAATAATTACATCACGGGCATCTATAAGGCAACAAAATAAAACTAAGAAAAGACGATTCTACGCAGCAGCAGATTATAAGAATCCTAACAAGTGGCTTCACAACATTGGTTATGAAACAAAAGTAAAAAGTATTCAATTAAAATATTTTATTAACCTGAAAACACAAAAACCATTCAATGTTTGTGCAAGGGAAATATTTGATAGAATGAAGTATTCCTTAATATTTAAGGCGGTATTCGTTGACAAATCCTAATTAATAATCATATAATTGACCCAATTTCTACTACTAACGAATGTATTGAATATTTTTGCATTCCCATTATTCTAACTACACTTTTTTCATTCCAGAATTTTTATTAGGTATACAAGGATTAAAGATACTTATAATTAGCATACACTTTACTGGGAAAAAAAAAAGCAACGACCAACAGAGAAAAAGTAAATGTGCATTCACCGATAAATAAATATATACGTGTTACACAATTATAGGCATAAATTAGTTTGAGAGAAGATTCATTTTTAGAAATAAATTGAAGATTGACTTTAATTCACGTTGAAATACAGTAAAATCAGAGTCATGCAGTACAAGTATGCATGCATGCAGGCAGGCAGGCAGGCAGGCAGCTAATTCAGCACAACATTTTATGTGGTTTGACGTTCATTGCCTAACACGACAGTTTTGGGAGAGAAGGAAAAGAGAGGATAAAAGATGCGGTTAGAGGTAATGAAATGAGCTGCGAATAAGAAGCTATCAAGAATAAAAAGAAAGGAATGGATTTTTCTGCTTTTGGATGGTGTTTGACATTGAAAATAAAGTTGCCTAGCTTATTGAGTAGAAAATTTAAATTCTTATGTTTGTGCTTCAGTTTTGACAACTCAAACACACCCCATACGTTTTTTATCATAAGGTTAGGTTGTTTAACTAAATAATCAAGTGAAAGTATGATTTGAATATGATAGCAAATATCCTACTTCAAATTTAAGCTTAGAGAAACCAACCTTCTCTTTTCCTCCTTCATGATTTCATCAAAGCCAACCTCCATACCATCATCGTCTTCATCATCGACAAATTTGTTGGGATTGTAACTGCAAAAAATGCAACAAAATGATTATCGACTATTCTACATCAACTGCCAACAACCAACTAAATCACCAATTCGCATTAGAGACATTGCACGATCATTCCCAAACAAGGTTTTTATTTAGTCAAACAGTATTCGGTATTAGCATTTAAACATTCCCAAGGATGAGTCAATAACAAGTCAAGATGAGGTGAATCTAAAAAAAATAAGACAAACTTGACTCTGCAACTTCCAACAATAACATTTTATAGCTATAGATCAGCGCCACATTTCCAATCTGGGTAAGTCCCCTCAGACAAACAATGGAAACATACATATTATGTAGCCTATAGAAATGATGACACAAGGTTACTAACATAGTAATATCTACATATAAATAGAAAGCTTACTTGAACATCGATCTGATCATTCTACTAACATCCATTTCATCCTCAATCTCGTCATCACATCGTTTCCTCACCTTATTCTTAGGATGGTGATCTTGCAAATTAGATCGCTTTGGAACTACGTTAAGTGGCTTATTTATCTGTCAAGCAAGTGAACATAAATATGTTGATAAGGAAAACTATGGAACAAATTCAAAGAAACAAAAATCCTTAACAGGATGAGTGTGAATATTTATATAACATTATACCTGAGCTTTGGTTGATGTCACTGGTTGTTTTGATATCATTTTAGGTTTATTTTGTTCTCTTAGGATGTTTCTTTGTTCCACACTCTGCTTTGGCAAAGACAAATGCAACTTTGAAGATAGTGGTTTCTGCACACCATTTACAGAGTGCAACTTTGAAGATAGTGGTTTCTGCACACCATTTACAGAGTGAAACTTTGAAGAAAGTGGCTTCTGTGCACCACTTACAGAATGCATCTTTGAGGAGAGTGGTTTATGCACACCATTTACAGGATTTTTTGCATCGGATAATGACTTATTCCCAGAGGTACTAATAGGCATTTTTAAAGGCCGGCCTGGTCCATTCCCACTGTTGTTACTAAGTTGTTTTCTAGAATCCACAGATGCCTTACTGTACTTATTGATAGAACTAATCTTATAATTGGACCCTGATTTAGGAGCCAAATGGCCAGGCCCAGTAACATGTTTTCGATTCTCATCACTGCCACGGACAATCTTGCCACCATTGACAGTCTTCCCAGCAACTTCACCTGACCGTTTCTCTTCAACAACAGAACAAACACTGTAAGTTTCCCCAATAACAGTATAACATGTTCTAGTCCCCCTAACACCACATAAAAACATAACCAAGCAATAAATTACCAGAATTATGTACAAGTGTTCTATGAGATGGGGGTTCTTTCTTAGGAGCAGGAAGCTCTACATCATCAGACAAAAGAAAAGAGTAATCTCTAGTAACCTTGAGTTTCTGGGCTTTAACCTGCTTCTGCTAAAGCACAACAATTCATCACTATCATTTCAGAAGATTGTAGCTTAAAAGCTACGAGAGAAGCTTTATACAATAGCCACAATACCTCACTGACTTTGGGTGGAATATTACGATGAACTGAAGAGTTCAATACACCATTAGATACTTTATTTGCGCTTTTGTTCTGCAGACAGAATTAATATCAGAAAGCTACAAAAAAGACATCAAAGAACACCTAGCTGCTACTTATTCCCAGTAATGAGAAAAACATGGAGCTAAAGGCATTAAGCAAACAAACATATATCACTACTACAATTTGAAGAATGCTAAAAAAATATACAGGACAAATTAGCAAAAAAAAAAGCTGAGTTTTGCATACACAGAAAGAAGCAGAGTATGCCAATTCTCAGACCATTTTCACACTTCACTGGTAACTTTTAAGGGAGTTCCACAATTGGATGTCAATCTCAAAAAACTTATCAACAGAGTTATAAATTTATACATCAAATTAAATAATACAAATTAAAATATGTATATATATATATATATGTGTATATATATATATAAACCATCAAAGCTGTTAGGAACTAAGAGGCTCATATATTAGACGTATACTGGAGAAGACATGTATTAGTCGTCGGTTAAGAGGGCAAGTGACAATCACAATTGTTACAGCGGTGATGAGTAGGGGCCTTTAAATAGAATTACATAGGAGAGTTAGGGGAATTAGGGAAATGTTCTATGAGAACTGTGTTTCAGTTGTTTGAAAGAACCTCTTTCCTTGGCAGAGCAATAAACTCTGTTTTTTTCCTTTTCATTCCCTCTCTTACTGTTTTCTTAGGACCCATCAAGAACTCATTTAGGCTTTCCTCTAATCATGTGATGGCAGGAAAGAGCAGGTAAGGAATCAAATGCTATATTTCAACGAAGCATTTTTTAGTGTTACTGTTTGTTTCCTTTTCTTTATTGGTTTAATTTTTTGTTACATTACTGAATGGGAAACAAGTGCAGTTGACATATGACCCCAAATAATCAATAGGCCAACGAATGAAATCACATTAAAAATACTTGACAATACAATAATCATAACAACTCAAAATGAAGATTGCTTGGGTAAATACAGAACTTCATAAAAAAATATTTAAAAAGGAATACAAAAATCAAAGGCACTGAATACATACAATGTTGGACGAGTTAGAAAGCCTAGATGATAAATGCTGGTTTTCTAGCAATGACTTGCTCTCTTGGATTACTCTCTGAGCAATAACTGGTTGAGAAGGGCCAAAGAAGGACCCATAACTGCAGCAACAAGAAGAAGATTGAAGACAATATTTTAAAAGTGCTCCTGTTTTTACAATGTTATCAATGTTCATCAAACTTAGTAAAATCACCAAGAAAAAAGCAAATTCATCAACTAAATGTCAGCATGCCCCAATGGAATTGCACACTATGGTAAGTGAAGGTTGCAAATGAATTTGGTAACACAAAAAATCGCACTATTTCAAAGCCTTCACATTTAAAGTGGTTTATGCAGCTTTAATCAGTATTAATATAGGATAATTTATTAGAATTGCAACTCATCAAAGCCTTTACATTTATGGTGGTTTATGCATTCATGACTATGTATATGCCAGAGATGATAGCAGTACTCACTTATCATTAGGAAGTTTATTCTTTCTGGTAGAATCTGAAAGGAAACTACTATTCTCCTTTTTCATCTGCTTTCTAATCGATTCTTTCAACTTCTGCCTTAGTTTGAGGTAATGTAGTTCTTCCTCTGTCGGCTTAGGAGGTTCTTCCTTATATTCGTACCCTCCCTCCAGTCCATCGTCCTCATAATCATCGTAATCCTGTGGTTCTTGAAGATTATTAGGAGGCAAAAAAGCTGCATAAAACAGTATGCACGCTGATTCAATAAATAGTGGGAATCTCAAACCTGAAAGTCACTTACATCTCTATCGTAGCCCCGCATTGCGGTTTCATGAAGAAGGTGAGATCCAACTGCAACAAAACAATTGGACATTAAATCATAGATTGAATGATTGAAGGAATTATCTCTCGGTACCAATGCAAATTGAGGTTAGGTTCGAAGCAGAAATGCTCAGCCACTGCAAGTGACAGTGTTAAAATTGGGATATAAAAACCAAAATGACCGACGCAGTACTCCAGCATCAAAATTTAGAGAAATTAGGGTTCCGGAAAAAAACAATTTGTCAGGACCTTAAAAACAAACAAAAAAAAATACTGGGTTGATTGTTCCCCCAAATTGGCACACACGAGGAGGATCAGCCGAAGGATATGAAAACTGACACAGTCAGAAAGACATGAACGAAAACAATTCTTTAAGTTGAAAAGAATTTGGGTGGGAGAGGGTAAGCAAAATAAGCATAAATTGAATTAGTGGAATAAAGAACAGAGGTTACGTATGTCAGAGAGGGGATTGAATGGTGAAAAGTTGAGAAAGAGAAAACAGAGAGAGCATACCTTGTTGTTGTGTGCAGTGTTGTGATAACTGTGAATTGGCGCAATATGCAGATGAAGATTTTGGAAGGGAGGGAAAGCAAGGGGAAGGTATTTTTCTTGGTCGTTCCAGAAATTTCTATTTCCCTCCACGCCCCCCTCAATCAAACCCAACCCAACCCACATCCAAGTATAAAAAGGCTACAGGTGTATTTGGGCCCATTCACGAAACGAAGGCTTCTTTTTCCTGTTCCCCTACAGTTTTCTTCCTGCACCCCCAAAATTTTCTAAATCTCAAAATTTGCCTTGATCTTTTATTTGGAAAAGGGCACCGTGGTTACCGGAAATTAGGATCTGGGAGTGTGCTATGGATTCATCAATCCGAAATTGATTCATTTCTTTTTTTTGGATGAGGGATGTTTTAGAAGCAAATCTTGCATAAATTATTGATTTTCGGATTGCTGAATCCAGAAGCCTAATTTTGTTACGGATTGGTGGATCCAGAATGCTTTTTTTTTAATTATGGATTTCTGAATCCAAAATGCATTTTTTTGTTACGGATTGGTGGACCCGAAATTTTACTGGAAGTTTCAATCTGAAATTTTACCGAATTTCATAATCCAAAATGCAAAAAGGTAAATACAATTCAAGTACATTTTGGTCTTTGCAAAACATGTGGGGGTGCAGGAAGAAAAATGTAGGAGAGCAAGAAGAAACTGCCCGAAACGAATTAGATCAATTTTCAAAAACACTATTTTACCATTTTTTTAAGTAACTTCCAGATTTTTTCCAGGATTCATAACTGTTTTTTGAAAAACGTCTAAAATTTTAAGAAAACATTTTTCAAAAAATAATCTGGAATAATTTTTTGAAACATATATAATACGTTTTGAAATATATTTTTCAGAATAAACTTTTAAGAATATATTTTGAAAAAAAAAAACTAAAATTAGAATAAAATATTTGGTCATTTAACCTATTTGATTTGAACTTTGATGATGGATGCAGAAAGAAACGCGAGAAATCATTTATTTATTGTTCCTGTCGGTTGACTCAAGTGCCTTCGTACGTCTCACGACACTCTCATGTCCGATTCTTTGTGCCTTCGTTCGTGCCTTTCTTTCAATCAAACACCTGAAATCACAAAGACAATGGGTGCCCTAGAGGTCGTTTGCACTCTAACGTTCAAGTCAATCTTAGGGTTAGGAAACATCAAAATTGTTAAGCGTAAAAGCTCTGTGTAAATTGTGTGTGAAGCGACACAAAAAAATAGCGTACCTTACTAGGTTTGTTACTACCCTTTATATAGTCTAGGGTTTCCACTGTTTCCATTACCCAAAATAGGTTCCCTGAAGGGTGGGCCCTAGCGCCGCTATTACCCACTCTTAGGGCAATCTAGCGCGTGAGGCTTCCTTACTGGAGTGCAACCTCTAACGGGAGAACCACCTAGGTACCACCTCGTGCACCTAGTCTCTGGGGTTACCCGTCCTGGGAGCCCCCTGCTCACGTGCAGTTTCATCCCTGGAACGTGGTCCTTACAGGTCGTATCTTTTCTAGTGGCTCTTTATTTGTGTTACGCCTGAACGCGTCATCCACACCACACGCAGGGACTCTCGTGACCTAGGCTTCTCCCTAACTGATAAATGGTGTGGTCTGGGATCCACCTCTCGTGGCCCAGCTCTATTGTTCGAGTCACTGATGTCCGACCTCTCATCGACCTCATGATAATGCCGAGAACACATCAATACATCCTAGTGATCGGCGTCTGACACTCTTCGACACCTTGGCTCACGTGCCTCGCGAGACACTGGCCCACGCCACTCGTGGAACCCACTTTATGCGGGCCCACCATTACTACCGGTCAAACTACGCCCGAGGACTGGTCGTGCATCTACTTAACTTATTTTTGTTTTAAAAAGTAGTAGATGAAAAACACCTCTAGTATTATTTCACCAGATTTCAAATCAGTTCATTCAACTTGAAAACATAATTAATTATATTTTAATGGATAAATTATTTCTTTAAAATAATGTTCTTACATGGTTGAATAAGGTCGAATTTCATCATCTATCAAGATTTCAGTCTCTTCGATCTCGAGGACAAGCTGGCACTTGCAAAGATAATCTGATGCTTAAATCAAAAGTAAATATGTTTAGAGTATTATAATAAGAGAAACTTTTTTCTTTTGGGTACTAATCTATATATAATTTTCCAATGGACCTAAGGATTATGTTAAATCCGTGAAGGCCTATTACTCCCCTAAATTCATGTAGGAGTGATCAATTACCACAACTAAAATTAATAAAAAAAATCATTATATGTTCTTTTTTCAAACAATTAAATTTATAAAATGAATAACTTAACAAATATACATAATAATTTATTTATAATCTAAAAATATACATAAAAATATTATGATTTATTTTAAATTTAAACAGATATTTATAAAAATATTATTTTTAACTATTATTTTTGCTCAAATATATTTTGAATTAACTAGTTTTAAAATATAAAAAAAAATAGAATAACTATTAATACTAACGAAAAAGAGGGACTCCGTGTTTACACACAATATATATATAATAACAACTTTTAGTAGTTTATTTTTTATTTTCTTATTTTAAATATAATCAAGAATAAAATATTATTATTAAATTTGTATTCCTTCAATATATTTTTAATGAAAAAATACGTGTATGTGTTCATGTGTGTCCACATTATCATAGATAGTTTTTTTTATTATATTTACTTAATTGAATTTATAAAAAACATTTATTAAACTTAAACGGCAAATTAATACAATGTGTTCTATTAATAAGAGGAAAATTTTATACATCGTGTTTTTGTTCTCATACTTGTTTTCATTGAAATACTCATAGTTTGGTGTCCTTTTTTGCTCTTAGCTTGATTTCCCTTAGAAAATTCTTTTTTCCTTCTTTAATTTATTATCTCTCATAATTGTTTGAATTAGTTTAATATTAACAAAGTTCACCTAGATCCTCTGAAGTATTTTTCCTCTTATTACAAACTTAATTACATATTTGTTTTCCTTTATTTAACTTTGTCCAAATGGTGTATTTCATTTCATAAATAGTTTATAAGACACATATTTGGATGTGTTTTATTTTTCATAAAAATATTTAAATTAATATTTAGAACTCTCTTTACTTGATGATGATGGAGATGAGACTAAAGTTTCATACTCATTAGGTACGAGGATGAGAATAAAACCAATTTCACATAATTGGGTGTGTGGATCGGGATTAGAATACATATTTACTTCGAAAATGAAATAGTTAAACTCGTACTCGTATATATATTTATACCTTCTCTTTAGTAAAGGTTTGTGATGGAGTCCTCCTACATATGTAAACGGTCTATCAAACTTAAAGAAATATTTGAAGCAAAGAACTTTGTGTGTAGTGCTTTGACAGGTTCTACAAAGCACCAGAAAAAATATAAAATAAAAAAAAATTGAAAAACAAAATGAGAGAAAAAGGTGAGAACACATCACCTATTGTTTCTTAAGGATAGGTGCAAAAATGATTCAAAACTCTAAGAAACTCTTTTTTTTTCAATGCAAGAACCAAAGGAAATAGTATCATACTCACAAGACAATAAAAAATTTCACAAAAATTATTTCATTAATTTTTTTTATGAAACATACATGAGAGAACCTTTTTATTTAAATATGAATAGATGTTCAATAACCATCCAAATAAACGTGTAAAAAAAACAAAACAAAATCATTGCAAGTGCAATGCACTTTACATGACGTTATATTGTGACAATGTCATTTTAAAAAAGTTATAACTTCATTATGATGAGAAGATTAAGTGTATGACTTGCTTAACTTTCTTAATAATTAGTTAGTTAAATAAATTCATATATATTCTTACTTTTCCAACATCTTCAACCTCCTAAAAACTACTATAATATCTTAGAAACTTCCAAAAAGTTATAAAAGAGATTATATCTCTCAATTTCCTCAAAAAAACTCTTTTTAAGTCTTTCTTTTACAAATATTTCCTCACAATTTTTGTTTATTTTTTTTCATTCTTAATCTCCTACTAGTAACATATCTCTTGTTTTTCATTATTTTTCAAATATCTATTGTGTTTAATTTGTCACTTGGTTTATCATAATGCTTTAAACTTTTTTTAAAAGTATAAATAAAGATTTCCCCAACAATATTAACCCTCGTAGGATACATTGTGTAATAATACATCCTTAGTGGTGTGAGTTGATTTTTATATGTTTTCATTTATGGTAACACTTTTACTTAAGGTTGAGATTTTAGAAATTAGAGGTGAGGACCTAAGGAAGATTTCCACTGGACACGAACTTAACCAAGTGGTTAAGTAAGTGTGAAGATTCACTTCACAGAGAGAAAGATGAAAAAACAAGATATGGTGAAGATGAGATGCAATTTGCGAAATTGAAAATGGCACAAGGTTAACATCAATGGTGGTCAAAGCCTCCCAAATGATACACCATACTCATGATTATGAGTGAAACCCAAGAGCAACAAAGAAGAGAAACTAAGAAACAAACACATAAAATGGAATTGAGAAATAGAATGAGAAAACTTATGATGGTGGGTGAGAAATGTCACGCCACTTGGAGTGTGATGTGCTCCAAGATGAGTGTGTTTGCCACCACTTGAGAACTTCCCAAATCACTCAAGATGAGACCTCAAACCTAAGAGGACATAAGCCTCACTAAAAGCTCACACAATTTGTGCAAGGTTTCATTACTTCATTCAAATTCAACTTGTAAAATACAATCGGTAGACCTCCTATTTATAGGGGAAGGAGCCTTGGAAAATAAACAAGAGGGGTAGGATGGGAAAAGAGGAAAAAGGGGTTGCCTTAGGGTTTGAGTCAAACCTGCATGTTAGGTCTGCCCTTCTAGAAACTAGGTCAAATTGTCTTCCTAAAGGGCTATGAACAAGCTAAAATGATAACTACACCCCCTATTATGCTAAAGGCACCTTATTCTAGCCTATCTTTGCTATTTGAACCCCTAAAGTGAGCCCAAATTATTTACAAACATATTCTATTTTTTTAAGAAGACCTAAAGGAAGAACTTCTAGTATTCTGGTTTATAGCTTCTTCTTCTTTTGTTGATTCTTTCTTTAGGCTTGGTGGGACCTGGCTTTGTATCTTGAGATGACTGACCCTTTTGGGAAGTGCTTGTTGTGTCCTTAGTCATCTGTCGGTTTGTATCACTTAGGATGTATAAAAAGAAATAAGAAACATGAATGAATAAATGAGGGTTTTGAACATACCTAAATTGTTACAATGAAGAATAAAGACTTTGAGAATTACTATGAAAACATAAAACTTCATGTGTTTTATGAGTTTCTTTTGTATGACAAATAGAATGGTCGCTTATAGGAGAGAGAGGGATTTGCAATATGTTCCAAATGTAATGATTATATAACATTGTAATTCTTCACACACATAAATATGCTAATGGATTCCCATTACGCGGGGTTCACATCTGTGGACCTAACTTTTTAAGTATATCGATGTGATGCTTAGGTCGTCTTTGTTTTATTAATATTACAGTTGTGTCAATCACATTCCAAGGTTCTTAAACATTCTACTAGTATGAAAAGCAATGCCAAGTATTTTTAGGTGGTATAATTGTTGTTTATAATGGTTTAGTACATAATTGATTCATATGTTGCTTTGACATAGTGTTAGCTATGATATAAAGAGTTGCAACTTTAGTCGATTCATTATATTGTTTAAGAACTGGAACTTGTGTATTGTTTGATACTTGTGTATTGTTTGATATATACTTTTGACACCAATTGAACTATACTTATGCATTATATTACTTCAGGGTGGGGTTTGTGTGTTGTTCAATGTACTTCCAATTGATATCAACTTTAACTTCTTATATATACTGCTTGAAGCCATGTGTTATGTTTTGTTTGACGTGGTGTTGATTATACAAAGTTTGAATATCATAATGATTTGAGATAGTTAAAGGTATTTTGATGGTTTGGTACTATGTGATACCCTATTATATGTCGGTACCCATGACCATGCGTTAAGAAAAATTATAAGTGATTTCTTAAAAATAGAGGTTAGTTGAATTAGTTATCTTAAAAAAGTGTTTTGTGCTCAAAACATTGAGATAACAAAATAGAAAAATAAATAACTTAATTACCTAAATTCTCGTCCGAAAGATTTCAAATGGAATAATATCTTTCTTCGATGTGAATAATATTTCACTCATTTAAGTTGAAGATGGATGTTGCTCCTTCAAGTCAATGTATTTGATGAAGATTTGTGTGTGTTCTTCTTTGAAGATTGTATGTGTATTTAGTTAGTATTGTGTATAGGTTAGAGTATGTTTAATGTGAGCTTTTTGCCCTATGACCCAACTCTTAACCCTTATCAAGATGATAAGATCAAGCACAACGTTTTCTAAAATGTTTTTCACATGTTTTGCCAAAATATGCTTTAATGCACAAAAATGAATCTGTTCTTTCTTAAATGAATAAATTCTTTTTTTAAACTGATGCCTTGTTCTTTGGAAGTTTCTAATAACTTTATTTTGTGCATCAAGTTTTTTGAATCAGCCTTTGATGATATCAAAACGATTGGGTTTCATCTTTTCAAATACCTCTCTTTATCTTTTTGAAAATAAATCTATTCATTATAATTTCAATATGTTCTTTTTATAAATAAGGAAAATAAATTAATTTAATGTCAATTTAATTATTTATTTTGTGAAATTAATTTAAGGGTATCTTTGGGAAACTAATTATATTAGTTGGTGGTTAATAAGTCCGTTTTCTAGTTGATAATGAGAGATGATAAGTTCCTAACTCATAAGTTATAAGCTAAGAGAACTTATTGATTAGAAGCATTTGGTAAAACTAACTCATAAATTAGAATTTTGCACCAAAATGGCACAATTCATTTGGTTTATTAAGTAAATGGAAAAAAATAATAATTACGAGATATGGTAAGTCATGCTATGGTGACATGATATTTTTTATGAAGAAGTTGTGTCAAGGGCACACAACTTCAACAATGAAGTTGGTTCACACCAAAGTCGTCCCAATGTTCCACAACTTTGGTTAAAAAATAAATAAAAATAGTGAGGAGGTGAAACGACTTTGTTTAATTTATTTTAATTATATTTAACTGAATTTGTGTTACAATCACACAATTTTTACATTACTAAATCCATTTTAACTAAAGTTGGGTTATGTTTGCCTTTGTGACTTTCCTCCGCCTCCTAGTGCCATCCTTTTGATATATGCTTTGTCATAGATGAAAATGATATATTATTTGCCACTCCTAAGGAAAAAACAATTGCTATCAGGAATAACATTGGCATAACCAATGACATACAACAACTGTTAACGAAAGAAAGAAATCAATAGAATGATTTAAAAAACAGATGATTACCAAGTTCAAGATATAAATTCTTTAAGAAAGCCACTGCAATGAATAAAATTGATTACTATTCTAAAATGATAGAGAATGTTCTATAAGACAAAGAATGCTTTGAGAAATTAGAATTTCAGTTCAAAACTTTGCTCAAAAGACAAAAAAATATCAATTCTGCAATTAGAAAGGCCATATACTTGATGGTGATAAAAAAAAAAAAAAAGAGGAAGAGGAATTAGATATGTTTAAGAATAATCTGAAAGAGCTTACTAACCTTTTTGAACATGTTGTTGGTAAGTGAGATTCTATTAAAACCAAAAAAAATATTGTCTAAAGAACCATGGTGGTGTTATCTGTCCTATATTTATAGTCCTATTTATATGAAGATGATAAAAAATTATTGACTAATGTTATTTGGGAAAAGAAAAGTAAGATGGTTTATATTAATTAGAGGTGAAAGATTTTTTTTTACAAATTACCATATGTGTATGTATCTTAATTACTTTATTTTATTATTTTATTTATAGTAATTATTTTAAAGTTAATTTTAACATGATTTTCTAATTACTCGTTAAGTACATACTAAAATAATAAGTAAAAATTAGTTTATTTTTAATGTGTTTATTAAAAAAGCCTATAAAAATCAAACTATATTAACTTTAACTTACGGTAATATAATTTTACAAGTAAGAAGTTACACTATTAAAAGTTGTTATTAATAAATCTGATTTTTAAAGTAGATATTTTAAAGTTAAGAAACCTATTATCTATATAAAATTAATAAACAGTACCAAAATCTTGTTAAGAAACTTGTTATAATACATGTTTAAGAAGCTTGTTATAATACATGTTATTCTGTACTGAAAAATTATTTTTAATATTTTTTATATGAAATTTAAACGTGATATCTTCTTTAAAATTCCGAATATAATGAGTAACTGAAACCGACAATTAGTATACCATTTTCATTCATGACAAAGTATATATAAATTAACACTTTGTTTGGTTGGACCTATTTAGAGAAAATGTTACCACTATTATTGTATGGTTGACTTGATTTGCACTGATTTGGAAGAAAAGAAAAGAGAGGGGAGGGGAAAATACCCCATAAACCATAAAGAAATGTATGGAAAGTTTGGATTGAATAGGTAATTATAAATTTGACCCTGAAATTCTAGGTGCATGAGAATGGTTAGCAACTTGGCCACGGGTATCAATTTGTGTCATAACTGATTATGCACCCTTAATAATCTGGTTAGTTTATAATTGTATGAATTAATGGGAGGAAATAAGAGAACACAAAAGGTTGTAGAAACTAATTGAAGATAATTGCACGAATTCCATACATTTTGATTTACTTCAATAATATATATAATAAAATTACAATTATTATTGGAAGTTATAAAATAGGAATACTAACCGGCCTTGTAAACTGACCACCATGTAATAATAACGGTAAACTAGTTTAAGGGTAATAAAATCAGAATTAATAATAATAAAATCTGAATTAATAACCAACATTCTCCCTTAATTCTGATTTGGAACAACCTTCCTGCCCAACATATCTCTTAACTTGATGAAAGCATTGATCTTCAATGGCTTAGTGAAAATATTTACAATCTGATTTTCTGATCTGCAGTATTCCAATTTGATCATGTTCTTCTCAACTTGGTCTCGCAAGAAGTGATATGGAATATCAATGTGTTTACTTCTTTGATTAATTGCAAAGACATTGTCAACATAAATCTTAATTGGAATATCTATATTAAAACAAATTTGAGTCATGATATTGTTTTTCTCAATCGCCATCAATTCTTCATTCATAGCCTTTTGCCATTTGGGGTGTTGAATGGCACCTGCAAGTCTCACGGGTTATAAATCTGCAAGAAAAGCAAAGTGAACTAAATCTCCATTGTCATCAACTTTATCATCAAGATTTACTTTGCAATCTTGAAGGTGTACATGTTGTCACTACTGCCTTCTTGGTTGCTCCATCATAGTTGCAATTGGAGTTGCAACTTCAGGTTGAATTACAACTTCAGGTTGAATTACAACTTCAGGTTGAACTGCAGGTGCTTCAAGAGTGACTCTATCTTCCACATCATCGTTCAAAACGTAAATATATCATTTTTATGAATCCATTTCAGCTGCTGCATTCCATTGTTATTCTTCATCTTCAGCAAATGTAACATCACGACTGAAAATCACCTTCTTTGTCATTGGTTTGTACAGTTTGTATCCCCATGCTTATATCCAATAAAAATGGTATTCTCTGCCTTATCATCCAACTTCGATCTTGTTGCCTGGGGGACATGAGCATAAGTAATTGACCCAAATACCTTCAAGTGCTGCACATTGGGTTTGAATCTGCTACATGCCTCAATCGGAGTTGTGTTACGAACACTCCGAGTGGGTGATCTGTTTATCAAATATACCGCACATGTTATGGCCTCAGCCCAAAAATAATTTGGCATACCTTTCGCTTTAAGCATGCTCCTTGCCATGTTCATGATTGCTTTATTCTTTCTCTCGACAACTTCGTTGTGTTGAGGTGTGTAGGGACATGTTATGCTATGTTGCAACCCAAGTTCTTCACCGTGCCTCTTGAATTCATTAAACTTGTACTCACCTCCTCCATCACTACGCACCATCTTAATTTGTTTGCTTGAAAAATCATCAATAAAGGTTAAAAATATTTATTACCTCCAATTGATTATATGTTCATCGGGCCACAAACATTTGTATGAACAAGCTCCAAAGGAAATTTCGCACGCCAAGGCTCCTTAACAAATGGTATCTTGCGATTCTTTCAAAAAATGCAAGCCTCACACAATTGATCAAGGTGATGAATATGGGGTAAACCATTAATTAAATTTCGTTTGGAGAGATTTTTCAAACTATGAAAATTTAAGTGCCCAAAGCGTAAATGTCATAACCACGATTCATTATTCACTATTGCATTCAAATACTTGAAATCACCCATATGAATATATACTAAAAACATGCGGTTTTTTGATGAAAAAGTTTTAAGAATCAAATTACCTTTTTTTATCAAAAATTGAGAATTTATTTTCAACTATGTGCATCACATAACCTTTTTCGGCCAACTGTCACGTACTCAACATATTACTTTTCATATCAGGTACATAGAAAACATCATAAATGTACCTGTGATCACCATTCTTCAATGTGATAAGAATTTGCCCTTTTCCAGTCACCGGAATGAACGTGTCATCACCGAATTTCACTTTTGTGCGAAATGAGTCATCCAAATCTGCAAACAACTGTTTCTAACCACACATATGATTCGTGCAACCTGTATCCAAATACCAAGTCTGATTGTTTGGAGTTTCATTTGATGTGGCTGCCATTAGTACTGCATGATTCTCTTCATCTTGTACGTGATTACTGTCTTCTAGAGCACAATTGGCAGCATGATTATCACATTTTAATTTGCACTCATTTGCATAATGGTCGCGTTTATGGCAGTTATAATACTCCACATTTGATTTATTATACATGCCTCACCGTCCTCTGCGCCAAGAGTTATTTGAACTTGGATTGTGATTGAAACCAATGTTGTTTTGCTCAGCGCCTCCATGATTCGGGCCACCACGACTTTTACTCTAATAAGTACCATGTTTATGATAGGAGCTACCAATTGAGGCTTGTGCTTGTAAAGCCTGTTCAATTGGTTTTTCAATCTTATTGTCATTCATCCGCTGCTCATGCGCTCGTAGGGAACTAGACAATAACCTTACTGTCATTTTTGAAATGTCATTGGCCTCTTCAATTGCGGCAACAACATGTTCAAATCTGGGAGTTAAAGATCTCAAAATCTTCTCCACCTTTGCCTGCTCCGAATGTGTTTCACCTTTGGTCTTCATCTGATTTGTTAAGGCAAAAACTTTATTTGTATAGACATCAACAATCTCTGTGGTTTTCATCTGCAGCAGTTCATATTGGCGTCTTAGCCTTACTGTCATTTTTGAAATGTCATTGGCCTCTTCAATTGCGGCAACAACATGTTCAAATCTGGGAGTTAAAGATCTCAAAATCTTCTCCACCTTTGCCTGCTCCGAATGTGTTTCACCTTTGGTCTTCATCTGATTTGTTAAGGCAAAAACTTTATTTGTATAGACATCAACAATCTCTGTGGTTTTCATCTGCAGCAGTTCATATTGGCGTCTTAGGGTTTGAAGACGCACCATCTTGATCTTGTCATCACCTTTATAATTGGTTGACAAAATTGTCCAAGCCTCACTGACAATTGTTGCTCCTTCTATCTGCCCAAAAGTCTCGTCATTCATCCTTTGATGGATGAGATACAAAGCCTTATTGTCCTTCTTCTTCTGATCACGATGCGCTACTCGTTGCATTAACAGCTAATGCAGACACTCCACTTTCAACGACATCTCATAACTCATGATAATCAAACAAAACTCTCATCTGCACACATCACCAATTGTAATTTTTCCATCAAGGATAGGGACTGGTAATTGGGTAGAATTCATTATAACATATGGGCTCTGATACCAGTTGTAGGAACTAATTGAAGGAAATAAGAGAAGACAAAAGGTTGTAGAAACTGATTGAAGGTAATTGCACGAAATTGCAAAACTGCTGAACTGATTTCATACATTTTGATTTACTTCAATAATATATATAATAACGACCCTCTTGTAAACTGACCATTAATGCAATAATAACGGTAAAATAGTTTAAGATTAGGAAAATCAGAATTAATAATAATAAAATCAGAATTAATAACCAACAATAATTGATTATGATTGTCAAAAGTATTAAAAAAATTGAATGGTTGGACTAATTTTTTTCTTGGAAGTTTGTGAAAATGTTACTAATATTTTTAGATTTGAAAGGTGAAAAGTAATCAACTCTATATAATATAAGAAATATATATTATAAGTTAACAATTGAAAATTTATTTATCACATTGGAAAGAGCAAATTATGTGATAGGTCTAAGTAGGTGAAGCTTTTAACTTATAAGTAAAGTATTGAACCTTCTAAGTGTATTGCATGAATATGCAAAATAAATAGAAACATGACATGCAAGCTCAAGTTGTACGTATAGAGGTTGTGTAATAGGGGAGTGAGTGCCACAAAAGGTTAAAAAAAATAGGTCAATTTTGGGGAAAGACAATGTTTTTCGTTTGGAGTAGGAGGGAAGTTGTCTTTGCTCTTTTTGATTTATGTTCTATGGGTCGAGAATGAACATAATTTTCTTACAACTATACAAAATGACTTGAAATACAAGTGTACCAGAAAAACCAAGTTCAATAACGAAGAAACTTTATAGGTTAGTTAAGTTAGGATAACTTTTACATAATGTCATGTAATGAAATATTAGTCACTCCAATTTATAATGTTAAATTCTTTTCAAATTTAAATTATATAAAAAACCAATAAATACTAAACAAAGTATAATAATTAAATAAATATTCAATATCAATAATTAAAAATAAATAACAAAAAGTAAAAATAAATCAAGAATAATAAGAAAGTATATTGAAATAAAAAAAAATTAAATAAGTAAGAAACGCTTAAGTACAACTAGCTTTAAAAGTTCATAAAAAAAATAAACATTTTTTTGGATATTTTACTAAACACTTTTATAGAGTTTAAATTAACTTATAAACTAATTAAATATAGGCTAAATTTCTATTTCATAACTTTTTTTTTTTAAATGGAAAATTTAATTTCAAAATGAGAGAAAAAAAAAAAGAACTCATTCCAACTAAGATATCTCGCATAATCAATTCAACCGAGTGGTGTAAATAGAGCTCGGGCTGCGTCACTTAAATAAGGAAAAGATTATTTGATACCGAAAAATGTAAATCATATAAAACAAACCATATCTATTTGACCACTTATTATAATAATATAATAATATTTTAAATTAAAAAATATATTAAACTTAATTAAAATATTAATTTATTGGATTGTGTGTTTTTTTACCTGTGTCAACCTTATCGAACCCGTTAAATAATGATCTTGTATGCTACATCAAAGAAGACGCCATAGATTCTTTATGTTTGTTTATTGAGAAGGTGTAACAGAATAGAATAAACATTTTGTTTCTAAGATTCGGAAGTTGAGCCATAGATAACTGACATCAGAATCGATCGAAGTTGACGAGGCCCGGTAGGCATTATAATTCTAGTGGCGACGTATGGTGGTGTGATGCAGAAGCAAACACTTTGTGTAGTTTACAACACAAAATGTTAAAAGCTTAAGGAGGTGGCAAAATGAAGAAGATTGCAAACAAAGACTTGATGTAAACTGAATTCTTTATAAAAACTTGAAATGTTAATCTGAACCAACCAAAACTACAATATTATTCTAAGGGACATTTTTTTCTACCATCCTAACAATCCCATCCACACTACACGTTTTGCACAACATTGTCTCAAAAGTTTGGACCAGCTGCGAGAATCTCTTCTGTCAGGTTGTTGTTGCCCTTGCCAATCTTGTGGTTGGTGAAGGTTTCAAAATTTTTCTTGAACAATCCAGCCAACTTCAGTAGTGTCTCCTTGTAGGCCTTTTTGTTTGACCACTGCAATCGATAAAAAAAACTCCAATATTAGAAAAAACCATGTCAAAGGATAGAATAAAAAGGTAGATAGCTCTGGGATCACTAACTGTGTTCACTGGGTCCAGAATTTCTGAAGGGACACCGTCCACTTCGGTGGGGATCTCAAGCCCAAAAATTTCAGTCTTCTTGTACTCTGTATTCAGTAGACTTCCGGAGTGAATAGCATCAATGATTTTCCTTGTGTATTGTAGCTTTATACGACTCCCATGACCATAGCTGCAGTTTGACATATGCGAGAACTTGGTGAGTTCTAGATTTTGTACGATCAGATAGAAATTCAATTTCAATGACAAAATTACTCACCTGCCAGCAGACCAACCAGTGTTAACAAGCCACCCAGTAGCACCATGTTTCTGCATCTTTTCAGCAAGCATTGCTGCATACTTTGTAGGGTGTAACATAATAAATGCTGCACCAAAACAAGCCGAAAAAGTTGCCTGTGGCTCCCTTATACCGTCCTCTGTGCCAGCTACCTGCAGTTGTTACCAGTAAAAGATGGTTAGAATTACAGAAGAAACAAAATAACATAAATAAATAGTAAGGTAGGAATAGCTAGTTATTGAAACATTACCAAAGCAGTATATCCGCTGATGAAATGGTACATGGTCTGGGCCAGGTTTAACTTGCTCACAGGTGGTAGTACACCAAATGCATCACATGCCAAAAGTATGACATTCTTTGGGTGAGGACCAACACAAGGTAACTTTGCATTTGGAATGTATTCTATGGGATAAGCTGCACGAGTATTTTCTGCAATAAAATTGTAAAGTGATGATATTAATTATCATCAGGGATGTGTTGTAATGGATGATTATAAGATAAATCTACACGCGGCACACAAAAATCCCCATCCAAGTTTTGTCCTCTTGCTTGATTAAAGCCAATAACGTTCATGTTCAATTGTTTATCTGTCACATGCATGTCACTTCATTATTCAATTTCTCCCTAATCTCTTCCGTGTTTCAGGAGGTTAATTTGAAGAAGTGACCTGGTATTATATATAATAGGAATAGATGTTGCTTCTCAATTACATTTTGCAAGTATGAGGTCAGCTATTTCATTGGCAACACCAAGTCACAGCTATGTCCTATTGCTGTCGCTATCCAGCAAATAATTTAATTGAAACTGTCCATGTCCTTACACAATCAAAATTGGAGAGTCAACCTCCAAAAAAGAGAATATCTTACCTGTAACCGAATTATCAGAGTAATCAACTTCGCGTTCATGCTCATCAAACACCACGTTTTCCAACACTGCCAATCAATTGAAAGAAAAATAAAAGAAAGTCAATGCATTACTCATGTAGAAGTGATTAAACAAGTTAAAGTTAGTGCGAGATTCATACCTGTGCCAAACCTGATTGCATTCCAAATATCAGGTTCTTTCTCCCGGGAGAGATCAATGCATTTGGCATAGCAACCACCTTCAATGTTGGAGACACCTTTCTCACCCCAACAGTGCTCATCATCACCAATTAAATACCTATTATGGTCGGTAGAAAGAGTGGTCTTTCCGGTACCTAAACCAAACAATGATAAAAAAGAGAAGAAAGGGATCCATTAGGATTGTAGAAAAGGAAGAGACAGAAGAAGGTAAAACAAACAGAGATCCATGCATATATAGCTGACAACAGAAACAGAAGCAGTGGTGTATTATTGAGCAAGGCTGAGTAAGGGAAGGTAGGGTACGGTGTGTGGAGCCACATTATACCGATGCAACCTTTGATGGGGTGATACTATACCTGAGAGTCCAAAGAAGAGAGCAACATCCCCATCTTTGCCCATATTGCATCCAGAGTGAAGGGAGAGGATTTGACGCATAGGCATGAGATAATGCATGACACTGAAAAGACCCTTCTTCATTTCCCCGGCGTATTGTGTGCCGAGGATGACCATTTCCCTCCTAGAAAGATTTAGATCTATGCTAGTGGAGGATGTCATGTAGTGAGTATAACGGTTACACGGGAACTGTCCAGCATTGTAAATAGTGAAGTCCGGAGTACCAAAATTCTCCAGCTCTTCAGGAGTGGGACGGATACACCTGTCACCCACCCAGTTATCCAATTGTACACTATACTAAACTCACAAGCACTACTTGGGGGGAACCTCTTCCTCCATTCAGCAGGGATGTATATATATATTATGTACAGTATATATATTATGTATAAATTAAGGCTTTCAACGATAGGGCACTTATCTGGCGGGCTTATACCTTTTCTCTGGATGGATGGATGGGAGGAAGAAGAGAGAAACAATTGCTACAAGTACTGTTGGCAATGCTAAATTAATTTTCACTTACATGTTGTGCATGAACAACGAATGGTAAGCCCTGGCAGAGACAATCCGAACTTTGATTCTGTTCTCCGAGTCCCAATTCAAGAATTGGTCATTGACGAAGACCTGTACATCACCAATGTTAGTTGTTATTTAGAATACTGCCACTAGGAATTGCCATTCATCATAAGCTATATTTGTTCTTTAAGCAACAAATTGGTCATTGACTTAGACATGCAAATAATACATTCTTATTAATTAGAATCCCGTTAGTTGGAATCTCAATCCAGATAAGATCAGACGTGATATTTGTAAAAGTGTTTTTTTTGTTCAAGCAAAGAATTAACATAGCCCAGAAGGCTTATACTGGAGTGATTCACTGTGAAGAAATCTGCAATGATTTGTCGCTTTTTACCTTTGTCTATAGGGAATGGAGGAAGCATTAATCAAATGAATTCGGGGAACACAATTTTAAGACATAAGTCTAGAACAAAGAAAATTTCAAGGAATGCATAATTTCGTCAATAATCATAGGTGTAGTCATTGTTTATGACCCGAACTGATGTGTAAAACATGAATTGGATGACAATCAAGTTTTGTTTATTTCGAACAAACCCAACCTCAATTAGTAGCGTGTGGGATTCAATTTTTAAGTTGAGCTAAGTAAATCACAACAAATATTTAGTCTTCAAAAAAAATTTATCGTAAAAAATAAAGTGTTTTTGAAAGTTTAGATAATACCTGTACTGAAAAATTGGTAAAGCTTTTGAACACTGCTATCTAATCTATTTTCGTCCCAACCAAAACCACCCAACCCAACACCAGAATCAACCAAATTGTACAAATTCGTGGGGGAGATATATATGACAGGTATGAATGAATAGCTGGATGCTTTTCTAACGGAAGTAATCAATTCTTCATTGACATAAAGGGAAATGCCACTAACATCACAGGCTTCGGTGCTCTGTATTGTGAAAGACAAAGCATATATGCTTATTCGTTCATGAAGCCTGGGGCTGGTAATGATTTTCTGACTCCATAGAACAATTACGGATAAGAAATCACCACTAAATTAAGCAAGTAGGAAACACGATTCAATAATCCAACTTCAAGTAAATGACACAAACACATGACCACAGTGTCGTGTTACCTAAAGAGTCATGCAAACTTTTCGCCCACTTGGACAAAACGACAACCTAAGCACCATCCCCACGTCACCTTAAAAGCTAAGACGAGATACACCATCCTTTCTTTAATCGTCATGGACCGTTCTTTTAAAATATTAATTAAAAATCATCACCGAATTTTTCGAATAAAAAATTTAATCACTGAGTGTGTGTATATCATCCCATCACAATCTGCGATGTGTCTACAGTAATCAAAGAAAGGATCAAATTACCTTATCCAAGGAGTTCAAGTAATCAACGGCTCTCTCTCTGTTCACCATGAAAGTGTGCTCGTCCATCTCGATGTTAGGGGAACCACTGTGAAATACAAAATTTGGCAATACCGTGTCATAAAGACAAGGAAAACATAACAAAAATATAACGTGACAGAGATTTACAAGCCGCAAATAATATTCTGCATAATTGCTAGCTGTTTAAACTTAGCACTCACTTTCCCCACCAAAGCTCATTTTCGGTAAGATCGTCCTTGACGACGCGCTTGTCCCTAGGAGAGCGACCTGTTTTGGCCCCTGAAAGTGTTGCCAATGCCCCCGTGGCAGTGATGAATGATCCTTTCTCATACTTGATCGCTTGCTCGTAAAGTTCTGCACCAAATAACCAAACCGCGTTGAATAAACTAAATACTATATATAGCTTCCAAGAATTAATTATCATGGAAACTTTAGTCAGGTAAATTTCTATTAAACAAGATATTCATGGGATTTTGTCACGTCTATTACATGAAGAGTGGGCTCAACGTTCCTTTGATTAGGAAATTCTTCGATATTGTGTCGGCCACAAAAACATTGGACTTTTTAATTGATTAAATTAAATTAAATAAAAGTTGCCGGCAGTATTGGGAATAATTACTAATTGAATACAGATTAACCACAATTTTTTTATCTGGTACATATGACCTCACAATTTCACTAATCGACTTTGATATAATTTTATTAAAACTTAAATATCTAAATAACGAAAAAAAAATGAATATGCCATAAAACGCTACGCTTGACTAGTTCAAATACGTGATCAGAAGGTGTTGTTCTAATTTGAACTTATTTTTTCGTACACCGCAGGTACAAAATTGACGATAATGAATGATATTAATTAAACTTGACAATTGAAAAGAGGAGCACGACTAAGTTGGATGTAACTAACATATGGCCGTAATGATAATGTCAAAAGGAGAAAAATCACATAATCGTAGAAAGCATCATTATGAAGGTTCAGAACATGAAGTACCAGCAGGGGAGAGATTGTAGAGGACATGAGTAAATTTCAAAGCACTGTCGCTGACAGCAATGGTGGGAGCGACATGATGGTGCACGTGAGCAACCTGTGTCTCTGATTTCCTAGCTGGGTCTCCCTTCACCAGTTGCGGTCCTGTTTCTCTGGTCAGTGACGCCAGGGATGCACTGTTTCACCAAGAGATCCAAAACATCATTCACAATTTTCATTTTCATTTCCCAATATATTATTAATAATACTCATACAATAATAAAAATGAAGTTCTTGCATCAGCACTTAGATCGGGTCCCACTCCAACAAAGTCAACCAAATATATCATCAAACTCTTGCTCACCGTCTGATTCGCCTTACTTTCTTAGTCAAGGCGTTAATTTACACGTGGATCACCGGGTTCCACAATATTTTTTGAGTTTCACTTAAATAATTTATTAAAGTAATACTCTAATTTTTAATTTTTTAATTTAAAAATACTTAGTAGGAATTACACGTAACAATCGAGGTGTCAGATGGATATGAAAAATAGAAAAACAGGCACAATTTTATTAAGTGTCCTTTTTTTTTGTTTCGTCTTTCCGATTTTCCGAGACCATAAACGTTGTAAATGTGGAAAAGAAAAATATTATATATACCTGATGGACTGGAGTTGCTGCTTATGACGATCTTCCTCCGAAATGGTGGCGAACGGAGTCTGAAACCCCGTAACGGGTGTGGTGGGTGCAGACCTCTTCTTCTGCAGATAGTGAAGCTCGTGAATAGTCTGCGCCTTCACGGTGGGAACGCTGTCGTCGTGACAAATCCCATTATGCTTCTTGTGCGTCTGAATCTTGGCCAGTCCGTTGGTAGCGGTTCCGTTACCGTTGGTAACGATTCCGTTACCGTTGGCAACGCTGCCATTCCCGTTGGATGTCATCTCAGTCGTTTCTCTCTGACAAAATGAATGAAAATAAGGAATAAGATAAAAATAATGCACAGTAAAGTTTGAGACAGACATGCATGTAGATGAAAGATGAAAGATGATGAAAGTAAAGGAACATTGAATAATAAGGTGTGAAGGAGGGAAGAATTAGAGAAAGAAAATTGTACCAGAGATTTGGAGGTTGGTGGTGCGTAAACGAGGAAAGCTAGAACAGACAAAGGACAAGAAAAAAGGGAAAATGGTTGAAGAAAAAGAACATAGGAAATGCAACGTTATGTTGTGAGGGTTAAGGCAGAAGTACTTGATAATGGGATGGAAATTTACAAGGTTGAGTTGTGCGTTTTATAGGCTTCATTGCCACCCTATCTTGACTAGACTTGAGTAAGTAACCGTGGTTGAGGATAACCATGGTTAGATCCTATCCCAAGCCACGCCACGCCACGCCACACCGGTCAAGTGAGGAAAAGAGAAAATTTCTGAATCTAATTATGGGTTGGGAATAGGAGTGAGGTATTGGGTGATAGCTATCCTCTGCTCCTCTTATCCACGCTACCCAACACTCATCCTCTTCTCTCATTAAACACCTTTTTTTTTTAAATCATTTTTAATTTCCTTAAAAAAAAACTAATTAAGTGTGTCAGTCAATACAAATAATCAATTAGTTACTTAATGAATAATGTTTTTTATAATTTTTTATTATGTATAATATATTACATTTGTTCTGTATTAAGATGCGATTACCACAATAATTGTTGTATTGGAAAATGAAATAAAAAATGGACAGTTGCATGAGGTGTTTAAATATGGGATAGTTTGCGGACAACTTCATCTAAATCTGATGTGGCGCTACGTTTCCGCAATTGCTACCTACCATGACTAGGTTAACCAGGATGGGCATGCATGATTCCTATCGATCGTATGCGAAAATCATGTACGTCTTTTTAATACCTATTTACATATAGCTTAATTATTTATATTTATAATACCCAATTCTCAAAATATATGTAGTATTCACACATTCTTACAAAATATATATAAATAATTTTATAACTCCTAATCCTTACCATTAATTTATTTGTAATTTAATAGTTCTAAAAAATAACTTATCTTAACCATTAGAGTAAATGATGACATAACGAATTATTTTTCTTGAAATTACTCTTAGAGTCAATTTTTCTCTCATCTCTCTATATTTAATTAATGAAAGTTAATATAATAAATAATGAATGTGTAATATTATTATATAAATAATTTAAGAGAATTAATGTAAGGATAAAAAAATGAAAAATATGAAGAGGAATTTGATAAATGTCAAGAATGTAAATACAGTTTACTCTAATTTATTATTTTTTAACTCTCTAATAAACTTACTTGCCTCCAATTTCATGCAAATGTTTTTATTTGGTTTAAAGACTACTGTCAATATCAAAATTTGTGTGAAAACTTTTAAAGTAGACTAGTATGATCCAATATCATAAATGTGATAGTATATTAAAGAATTCGCCTTATGGTAAAAATAATATTTTTTTGCTATAAGAAGTAAAAGTGAAAAATAAGTCTAAAACTGGTCAATGTTTGTAACCTTGAAAACATAAAAAAATTTATGGCCATATAGCATTGATGCTATTTAATGTTTTTGTTTTGATAGAATATCAACGTGGGTCTGAAATTCTATATTGCAAGTAATTTTAAATAATTCTATACTGTATAATAACTTTCAAATAAAATAATATGTGTTTTAATTTTTTTGTGAACTTTTGAACTTCTATAAGGATTGTACTATATGACCATTAGTGTTGATCAGTGTTGTTCTTCTAAAGTACGAACACTAATGCCATTTATGTGATTATCTGAACTTATAAAATTCTTAATTAATTTAGTTTTGTTAATAAATATTTAAAGTCTTTCATTTGATTCAATAAATATTTATAAGTGTATGTGATACTTAATGTATGACAGAGAACTATTATAGTTAATTATTAAAAAATTTAAATAAATAGTTGGAACGTTATGTTATATATTGATTTCGTTTATGTATGACAGAGAACTATTATAGTTAATTATTAAAAAATTTAAATAAATAGTTGGAACGTTATATTATATATTGATTTCCTAAGGTTAAATTAAACTTAAAATTTAGTTATTAATATAATATTAGAATTATTTAAAATTTATATATTAAATATAAGAATTTTTCATAATATATAAATATATACCAATTTATTTCTTAATATTAATTATGGAATTAGTTATTAGTCATGGAATTAGTTATGGATCATTATTGCATGATTGAATTAGCCAAAGTCAAACTTTCAAGTTGTTTCTTCATTTCTCGTGTTTTTTTTATTCTAATATACGAAACTAAATCTTAATTTTTATACCAAGTTCATTACAGGGATTCGGTAAGTGTTTGTATTTTACAGGATTAAAAATGTCACAAAATTAAGAATATAATCTCCAAAAACAAGGAAATTTCAATGCCACTTATTATAAATCTAAAATCTAACATCCATATAAAGAGTGATAATTAACCCAAAGAAAAACATTAACTAACCAAAATTTGCTCGGGAATTGAAAATTGGCTATGGATAAAGAGGGAGTGTTTTGTCTTGTATCAAATTCTCCAGAATTATATTAAAATATCAATAAAGATGTTTTTAAATAATTGTTATATTTGGTTTTATACTAATGATCTGATTGTTCGTTTATAATTATTTTAAAATTAAATTTAGAAAAAAAGTAATTTTATTCCTGTTTTTCCGAAACGGTGACCTTCGCCCCTCGTCCTTTGTTCTACCAAAATGAGGTAACACAGCAAGCTGACAGAATCTACCTTTTCCAGAATTCAACCATCGTTTTTTGTCCATATATTCTGTCTTCGGCGTTTTGCTAAGATTCTCAATAGAGTTAAAGTAAAAATATATTTCAAGTTATTCCATGGAAGATGTTATTTTCAGTCATTTTTTAATCTTTTGTTTGGATAAGAGTGATGTCGAAAAAATAAAAGAGAAAGTGATTCAAAAGTAAAGTTGTTTAGGTCTATGGAAGAAAAGTTAACGGATTTAAGTCGAAGGTGGTATGAAAGATTTTAGCATATTAGATTGATGTTAAGAAAAAAATTGTATTGTAATATAATTAATAAAGATTAGTAATATGTTTTTTAATTATTTTTTTAATGATATATGTAAATTGTATTTAAATAATGATTCATTAATAAGAAATCGAGATTTTTGCTTCATTATTTATTTACTTTATTAAATTTGTTTTTTTCTTATTTAAAAGTTTAATGAAGTTTGGATGAAATATAGACATATCACATTTTTAAAAGTTGGAAACATAATTGAGTATTTATTAATAATACGATTAAATAAATAAATAATGACATTAAAAAGATGATGAAATATAAAAATATCAAATTTATCTTATTACTAATGAATATAAATACTAAAAGAAAAATTGTAAAATTATTCACATTAGTTAGATAGATTGGTAAACATTTGACTCTTGAGTATAAAGTGTAATCATATTAATTTTTGAAACTGATAAAACTAAAAAAATATTGCTATAATACAAACAAATCTCTAAACTTAATTACAGATTTTTAATCATATAAATATTATTATTATTAAGCCATCTAATTTTTTAAATTATAGAATAAAATAACTAAAATTTTAACTTTAAAAAAATAGTTTTTTTTTTTAAAGTTAATGTAATAAATGGCAAAACACGTGTGTTTATCAGTCTAGCAAAAAATCAAAGCAAAATGATAATCATATCTCTTTCTTAGAGTGAGGCATATAACTGATTATGGTTGAGTGCATAACAATAGAATCACACATCACAATATTGCCTAAATTAGGTGTATTATGCGGGCAAAGAGTAAATTGTCCAAATATATTTACATTATTAATTATTTTAAAATTTTATTTATGCTAAAAAAATTATCTCTTTCTTGTCTAGACTTTAATTTTTTTTAGTATTGAAAATTTTATATTTATCTTAAATCTCAATTATTTACACTCTTTGATTGACTTTTTTTTAAGTTTAGTCTTTATTTTATTTTCTTGTTTAGTTAAATGAATCCTACATACATTTTTGTATAACTTTAAATCTAAATAACTAAAATTAAAGATAAAATGTGCTCTAGATGAGTCTAGTCTCTAAATAAATAAAAAAACTTTATTAATATTTTTATTGTTATTATTTCAGAAAATATAATCCACAAATGGATCACAAGACCAAGTTTTTTTTACCACTCGAACTTACGTATGATTGAACTTAAATTTTGACAATAAATTAAATATACACCATTTTAACTTAGTCCAACCATGAATTAATATGAATCTAATTCACAACAAATCTTAAAATATGTTACAAATAATCGAACGTGTTAAGAAGAATACTAACACCGTGAAACGATTATTTAATATACTTGTTGGAACTAGTTCTAAAATTATACATAAAATTACAAACATACTATATATGTTGCACATTATAATTATCTGTTGAATCCTAAAGTTCTCAAAAACATGTTATATAAACAAAACTCATAATAGAATCTAAGTATCATATTAATAAGAATCATGTCTATCTATTCAGGTATTAAATACAATATTCGCAATATATATACATAAATACATAAAATTTAAATATAATATTATATCATCATTATGTTCATATTATTATGTGAAAAAATATAATGATTCACATCTAAACATACATTATATAATAATTAAAGTATCTATTCATGTAAGTTCTCATTAATTTTTTAACACTTATGTAAATTTGTGATTCCCACACAAGGGTTTATACCACCTTATGTATCTCTATACCACCTGTCAAGGGCCATGCAAATCATCCATCCTGGCTAAATCTTAAATACTAGGAATTAACGTCCACAAAATACTACTCGAAAATGACAAATGTCATATATCTCAACATTAATCATATATCTATTTAGAACATAGATAATCAATCTCACATTGTATGCATCATATCATTCGAAGGAAACATGCATAAAGGTATATAATATACACGACACAATTATCATTCCAACAAATTGTTACTTGATTGAGATCCTAATGCTTGGACAACTTCCTCAATATGAGAAGACATATTCCAGTTCTCTCGAGCTTCATTGTCTATTTGAGCAAAATACAATTTAAGAGCAACACCCTTTTAGGGTTCCTCCTCGCTTTAACGACCATCTTATTGTTTGAGTGTTCATCGATTGAGTGTTATGGTTAACGATTGAGAGATCACCACCCTGTAGGTGAAATTCAACAAGTTTCAAATAATTCCTCTACCACTTTAGGACACTCAAGCGTCCAACCAGAGCTTAAGCACCTAGACCACATGTCTCATGTTGTTCACTGAGGAATTTTATTACCCGTAACCTCATCTGCTCCTGTGTAAAACACGATCATCACAGATAAAGAAACAAACACAAACAAAGAACAGGGTAAGCTAGCTATGTAAATATTTCTATATAATTTAAATTTTAAATTAATAAATACAATTCATCAAGTCTCATACAATTTTTCAAACCAACAAGTGTCTATTAAAATTCACAATCCATCTTTTACATGTCAAGTTTCTATTAACTTAGAACACATAAATACTTATTTTACTTTTAAAAGACTCGTGTATTGAAATTAGCTTTCTAATACCTAGACTTACTGCACACGTTATAAAATTCACATATCTACTTTTAAAACTGTATTGATAATTTCTTCTGATTGAGATTTATTTTTTGTTCTGAGTCACTCATTTGATAATGTAAACATTGTTCTGAATGAATAATTTTAGTAATGAGTGTGTCAAATACACTAATAAAAGAAAATTAATTAATAATCTTTACTTAAAAATACCGTAAAGTTCATTAAAAATAGTTTTACAATTTTATTTAAATGTCAACGAAATTCTTTTTAATTTTGTAATCAAAATTGGGAAATCACGTGAAATGCATCACAAAAGTCTATTAGTAATCTTGTTGGTGATAAGAATAATATCACACTTTTAATATGAGAATACATGCAATGTTTAGTTATGATCTCAATGAGTGGTTAATATGATAATATTTAAATATTTTGATTGATTTAAAATGTTGAATTAATTAGTCCGTACACAAAATCATAGCTGGGAATGATAAAACTATTTATAATAATAGTTGATTAAATTAGGAAAAGTGAGTTATGAGTTATTATATAAGATGAAAAAGGGTAAAAGAGAGGGATAAGATAATAAAGTGTTAAGTGGAGATTCGGTAATTTGGGATGGCACTTTTAGGAGCAGCTTGAAACTGGGGGAGGGAATATGTGGTAGAGGTTGTCTTCTCAACTGCTCTGCTCTGCTCTGCACTTTCTTTCATTGGTTTTGCATTTCACCATTCCCATGACGACGTTGACCACTGACATCAACACCTTACATACACATCACAACAATTTGTTCCATTTAGGGTAGGTTATATTTATTCAAAACTTCAAAACTTTTTCATAATTTATTCATTATCAAAACTTGTTCAATAAGATAAGGTTAAAGTCTCTAACTTTTCCTTCACACTCTCTTTCAAAAGTTAGAATTACGTGAACTCTTATCTAAGTTAAAATTATGTGAAGTCTGTTTTTTTTTTTTATGAACAGAAATAATCAAATTATGTATTATAAAATAAATTAGAATAAAAGAGAAAAAAAAAGAAAGGTAGAGAATGTAAGAAGAATTTTTATTTACTTTTTTATTTTTATTGTGTGAATATATAAAAGTTGTACACTCTAATTAAAAAGACAAAAATATAAAATAAATTATATATATAAATAGAAACAACTAATAATTATAAAATAAAATTAATATGTAAATTCTTGATTTTTAGTCATGAACTAAGCAAAATTATGTCAAATCTATTTCTTTTTTAATGAAATAAGTATGATCAAAGTTTATTTTATCCCAAATAAGTCCTCTTTCTTTTCAAGTTTTTACTGTATAAAATGTTAATGTTAACATTTACCTAACTATTAATAGATAACTTATATTTTTTCTGGTGTTTGAATGGGTTTGACTATAAGTAAATTTGTTTTCATAATTTATATAGATTTAATTAAGTTTTTATTATATAGAATATTAAAATATTTTTTTTAATTAAAAATAATGTGAACAACATAGATTTAAGTTTTATATCAGGCTATTGATACTTTCTCTCAGCATTGAATATTTCTTTTCTTTGGTTTATTTTATCAATAATAAGAAGAAAAATAAAATAGATGAAAATATAAAGAAGTCAAATATATATATATATATATATATATATATATAATATGTGTACAAAATCACTATTTTATTATTTTTGTCTTTATCCTAATAAATATATCTATGTAATTTCAATTATCTTCATACCGGATATAACTTAGGGTTGAACTGTAATAAAAGTAAATAAATTGAATTTGTATGAAATACAAGACTGCCTTTTGCCAATTGCTATATTGTTTAATTATTATTGTTAGAAGTCACCTATCTGCAAGACATGTTTTTTATCATTACCCTTTTATCTTATATTTCAAAATTAATTATATGCTTTTTTTAATTTTATTTTTATATGCATTTTCATTTTTTATTTTATTTTTTTATTTCTTTAAAAAGAAGTAAAAAATTACTATTGTTTACTAGTAACTCACGTTGGTTATATTCTAGTCAAAATATTAATAATTTGATACAATAAAAAAAGAAAAACTAAAATAATAAAGATAAAATAGTAAAAAGTGTAAGGATTTAAAAAATAACCTTAGAGTAAAAGTAGTATATTTTAAATGACACCTAAATACTTTATTATTAAAATGAAAAAAAAGTATGTAAATAGAAAATTCAGTTATTTAAGTTTCATTTTAAAATAATCATCGTCTCTTTATACATTTTCTCTTTCCTTTCTCTACATTCTCTTTAAGATTCTGACTTCCTCGCTCATGATCATCATCAGATGAATGATCGGAGTCGGTCATTGGATTCTTGACAACAAACTCTACTATTAAAATCTCAGACAGAATAAGTTCCTTTTTTTCCCTTTTGTCTTTGAATTAGTTTTGAAACTATTAATCTTAGCTTCAATATAGACATTGCATGTGAGGTTTCTAACTTCAGTATTAGTCATTATTGGCTCAGAGTTTTGTGATTGAGAATTAAAAGTGTTTGTGATATAAATGAGTTGAATTGTATTTTATGATATAGTTAAAGTTAAGAAATTTTGAGTATTGTTTTTTGATTTTCAATGAATTTGATATAGAAATGTTTAATATATATATATATATATATATATATATATTATAGATTGATAGAGTAACTATCCAACTTTGACGGAATTGTCAATTTGGATTTTATATGTTTCATGGATTTGGGTTGAAAATATGAAATTTGGCAGATTTAAGCAGTCTTAATCTGCAAGTCTTGCTCAAGCGAGAAGATTCTCGCTCAAGCTAGTCTAAGACTATTGTGATCTGATATACATGATGATACTGAATGTTGGCAAAGATTATATCATCACAATTTTAAGTGGTGTGGTGCGGTGCTATACACTTTTCAGAAAAAAATGAGAAAGGGGAAACAAAGGATTACATCTGCCACTTGTTGATTACTAGAAATGGGAAGGACCAGCAAAAGTTTGGATATAAATTTTTCCCAAATAATGTGGCAGTCTATTTCTATGTATTTAGTTCTCTCATGAAAGTTTGTGTTGTAGGCAATGTACCTTGCAGACTGGTTGTCACAATAAATAACTACAGGTGTCTCAACTTTTATTCTGAACTTACTGATCAGATAAGTTAGCCACTGAATCTCACAAGTAAGAGTAGCAAGAGCGCGATATTTAGCCTCAGAAGATGATCGTGAAATAGTGAATTGTTTCTTAGATTTCCAACTGATTAAAGATGAATCAAGAAACACACAAAACCCAGTTGTAGATCTTCTAGTTTGAGGGCAGGTTACCCGATCCAAATCACAAAAGCCCTTCAGTTGTAAGTTGGAGTGGCTAGAAAAGAACAAACCTTGTCCAGGTGCCCCTTAATATATCTCAGTACACAGTGAGCAGCAGTGTGATGTTCCAATGTGGGTGCATGCCTGAACTGACTTACTGTACGACATAGCTAATGTCTGGTCTTGTATTGGTAAGGTATATTAGTCTTCCAAAAAGTCTTTGGTAGGAAGTGATATCTTCTAGAGGTCTACCTTCATTGAACACATTCTTCATATTTTTAACCATTGGTGTGGAACATGGTTTTCCTGCAAGAAGACCAACATCAAATATAATATCAAGATCATCTTTGCGTTGTGAAACATGTATACCGTCCTTGGTTCTAGCAACTTCCAAGTCGAGGAAAAATTTCAAATCCCCTATGTCTTTCACTTTGAAAGTTTTATCCAGCACCTGGGTTACTTTTGTTATTTCAGAGATGAAGTTGCTTGCAAGAATTATATCATCCATATATACTAATAATGCAGTAAATTATATTCAGTTCTCTTTATAAATAGTGAGTGATCAAAAACAGATTGTAAAAACCCAATGCTCTTAAGAAAGGAAGAAAGTTTGACAAACCATTGTCTACTTGCTTGCTTGAGACCGTATAAGGATTTTGTAAGTTTGCAAACCTGTCCAGCTTTAACTTTGATCCCTGGTGGTGGTAGCATAAACTTCCTCATTGAGTTCTCCATAAAGAAAAGTGATATTAAAATCCAATTGCTTTAAATGCCAGTTTTGTGTGGCTGCAATAGCTAAGAGCATTCTTACAGTGGTTAGTTTAGCAACAGGAGAAAAAGTATCTAAATAATTTACTCCCTCTAACTGAGTATAACTCTTGGCAACAAGTCTTTCCTTATAGCGTTCTATGTTTCCTTTGGCATTGTAGTTTATTTTATAAACCCACTTACATCCAATGGGTTTCTTTACATGGGGAATTTAAGTTATCTATGTGTTTTGTTATGTTCCAAAACTTCTATTTCTTTCCTCATGGCATCACACCATTATGGCTTTATGATGGCTTCATTGAAACTTTGAGGCTCTTGATTAGATGATATATTCATGGTATAATTATGCTGTTTAGAGGTTAGATTTTTGTAATCAAGATATTCAAATGTGGGATAAGCCTTTTTATTTGTGTCTTTAAGATTTTCAATATCAATATGGTTAGACAGTTGATAGTGATAATCCTGTAAGTAACTAGGAGCTTTCCTATGCCTAACCGATCGTCTAACATTTTCCAAGTTCTGTTATGCATTGATTATAAACTTCTCCAGTGTAAGAATTATCATTAACAGGTTCAAAGGAATAGTCAAAAACATCAAACTGCTGGTTGTTATCAGTATCAATAGTATGCTTGTAATTACTAAAATAAGGAAAAATATTCTCATAGAATTTCACATTTCTAGACACAAAAATTTCTCTGATATGTATGTTTAGCATCACAAAACCTTTAATTCCAGCCTTATAACCAAGAAACACACACTTCTTAGCTCTTGGATCAGGTTTAGACCTATCTCTTTATAAACTAGAAGCAAAGCATAAGAAACCAAAAACTCTTAAATTTTGTAAGTCAGGTTGTTGCCTGTAGATTAACTGATACAGGGTATTTCTATTTATAATTTCTGAAACGATCCTGTTTATCAAATATGTAGCATGAATCACATCATAAGACCAAGAAACAGTAGGAAGTTTAGACTGGAAAAGTAAGCTACATGTCACATTTAAAATATGTTGATGTTTCCTTTCAACAACTAAATTTTGTTGAGAAGTTTCAATGCAACTTGTTTGATCTATGATGCCTAGACTATTATAGAGATTAGTGCATAAGAATTCCCTTTCATTATCACTCGTATGGTTTTAATAATAACATTAAACTGATTAATAATCAAGGTAATGAATCTATATAGAGCTTCTCTTGTCTCAGATTTAGTTTTCATAAAAAGAATAGGTAAACTAATGAAATTATTTTTTGAAAAAGTTACATGATTTGTTGCTCCTATATCCAAAATCCAAGAATGTTCATTCTTTTTACCTTTTGTAGCATTATCATAAGAAGATTCACCAACAAAATTGTTCACCTTATGTTGTGCAAAATCACTTTTTACTTCTTGAATGATCTTCATAATCTGATGTACCTGTTCTTGAGTAAAATGGCTTCCTTCGTTGACAGGGATTGGTTGATCAACTTCTTCATTTTACCGGTCCGCTCCATGACCCTGATGTTGACAACCTTCTCTATTCTTTCATCTTTCCTTTTGTACCATGAAGGAAATCCTTGTTTGGAGTAACATTCATCAACTGTATGATACAATTTATGACAGAAAGTAGATTGCTTACAATTATTTTGGTATCAATTTCTTCCTCTACCTTGCGATTTCCATCCTCCATTATGATGTGTTTTCCAACTTCCTTCACTGCCTGAAGTATTTAATAAAATATTTTTCTATTTACCATTGCATTCCCAGTCAATTGACGTTCCTGTTGAATAATGAAGATGATTTTTTTTAATATTTTATTTTATTTTTATGTAAATATTTAAAATCCCTATTAAAAAATATATTTTGAAACATGACGGTAGAACAGAGTTGTATATGTTTATATATTTATTTTGATATTTCATGCCTATTATAGTGATTAGATGTGATAAAAGAGGAATGTCAAAAAAAATATTATGTAAAAAAAGTTACACAAATAAATTGTCTTTATTAACTATATATTGTAGTAAATAAATAAATAAATATTCCATGTATTAATTAAATTAGTAGTGGAAAAAATGAAGATTGAAAACAATGACTTTGAACTTACGTAATACTACAAGATGAAAATAAAGTATGTAGCCTATTGAATTACTTTTCTAACAATTCAAAAAAAGATCATTCATGAGTTTGTAGTCATGAAATTCTCTCAACATGATATCAGGAGCAATTCATGGAGATGGGGAAGGAAGGTTCCTCATTGGAGGACTTACTTCTTTTTCCTTTTGTCCTTTCACAACATTTACTTCCTTTATAAGTATAAAGTTAGTCATGTTTACTCAAACAAATAATTTCAAAATGTCTTATGAACATGATACATTATCATATCAGTTCTTAGACTAAGATTAATTCCATTTAAAAATTGTTTCCTTCTGTTTGTTTTTATAGAATATGAAATTATTTAATTCAAAAGTTGATTTTTAATATTAAGGGTTAATATTCAATTTTTTAATCTTTCATACATTCAATTAGATTTTGAAAAAATAGTTTTTTTCTTAATACGCATAAATGAGTTAAACTCTGAAAGAAGTTAGAAATAAATTCGAACATTGACTTGTAAAACATAACATTGGTACGTGTTTTAGGCTTCGTTTCGATTTTAGAAATGAATAAAAGTTAAGGTTGTTGTTTTAACTAAGGGAAGGTGGAAGAAAAGTGAGATTTTTTTTATAATTGATTGATGTGATAAAATAAATTTGGTTTTATATTAATATATTTAAAATTTTATTTATAAAATAATTTTTCACAATTATTTAATTTAAAATATATATTTTTGAAATTATTATAGAATTTGGATAAATAAAAAATTATATTTAAAATAAAATAAAATAATTATATTATATTTATTATTTTAATTATTAATTTATTTTAATATAAAACATATCTTAACAAAATATTAAATTTATATTATTTTAATTATTCAGTTTATTATAGTCATAAAATAGATTTATAAATATTTAATTATTACATATTAATATAATAAATTTAATTTTTTTCTTACAAGATTAATTATTCAATATTAAAAAAATTAATTTAAAATGATAAAATTTAAATTATTTTATTATATTATTATTTATTTTAATTATTTATTATATTATAATATAAAAACATAAATATTTTATTATCTGTTTAAACATTCAATTTTTTCAATTTTCTTCCTATATACAAATTTTTTTCTCGTTTTCTATGATTTAAAAAATGTTATTTGAACTTTCAGTTTAATTTCGGTTGAAAACAAATAGAAGCTTAAAAAAATAAATATTACATGGATCTTTTAAAAAATTTCTACCAAAATCTCAAAGAGACACGACCTTTTAACCATATCCAACAAGAGCAATTGAGTTTTTTAAAAATTTAATTAATATTCAATCCAATTTATCCATTTAATTTGGATTTTTAATGTAATTCAAATTAGATTAAATCTATATCCATTCAATCAATTTGAATAGGATAAATTTAACATTAAAATTAAACATACGGTATATTTTAATTGAATTTTTTTCATTTATGAAAAAAAAAATTAGTATCATCTATAGATTTTAACTCATGGATTTGAATATGTAGATAAATTCAATATTACCTATGGATATTATTTTCAAATCTAAATCCGTAGATGAATTTAGCATTAACTACCAATTATTACCAACGAACTTTTATTCACGGATCTCTATACACACCAACTATTACTTATGAATTTCCATTACCTACAAACTATTATCATAATAATTAAATACATATTATTAAAAATATTATTATAATATAAATATCTATAAAATCATAATTAATATTCATAAATAATAATAATATTAATAGTATTAATAATATTAATAATATGAATAAAATTAATAATAATAGCATTAATAATATAAATAATATTAATAAAAATGATAATTAAATTAATATTATTTATAATATTAATAATATTAACACTATTTATAATATTTGATAATATTCGATAATATTAATAATATTTGATAATATTAATAATATTTCATAATATTAATAATAATATTAATAATTAATAATAATAATAATCATTAATATTAATAATTAATAATAATATTAATAATTAATAATATTATTAATAATTAATAATAATAATTAATAATAATTAATAATGTAAGGATCTAGAAAATAACCTTAGAGTAGAAGGAATATATTTTAAATGATACCTGAATATTTTATTATTAAAATGAAAATGACATATAAATAGAAAATTCAGTTATTCAGGTTTCATTTTAAAATAACCACCATCTCTCTAAAAGTTTCCCTTTTCCTTTCTCTCCCTTCTCTCTAAGATTCTGTGTTCATCTGTTTGACGATCAGAGTACGCCATTAGACTCCTGGCAGCGAAGACTACAAGACTGCCCGATCAAAATCTCTGATAGAACTCCTGGCAGCGAGATCTACAAGACTGCCCGATCAAAATCTTTCATAGATTTGACGATCGGAGTCTGCCATTGGACTCCTGGCAGTGAACTCTACGAGATTGCCCGATCAGAATCTTAGATAGAGTAAGTTCATTTTTGGCTCATTTTTTGAGTTAGTTTTGATATGGTTAGGGTGCCTTTTAGTTTAAGTTTGCATGTGAGATTTTTATCTTCAGAATTAGTCTCGTCATAGTGATATAGTTAGATTTGTGATCAGAACTTTGTGGTGCAGGTTAGATTATCCTTAAGATTAAGATTTTGGTGGTTGGAGCTCTTAGTGAGCATCTGCTCAAGTCCAGGTAAGGGAAGCTAGTCTTATTCTTTTCATTAAAACCCTATGTTAGAAGATTCTGGATGTGGGGAATTCCAATTGTTTTTGCTTGCAGGATTGTCTCTTTTTGAATTATTAATATTGCAGGATTGATTTACAGAGCATATATTTGAAATTAATTACGTATATAAGTAAAGTTTGAGATATATTTGGATTGTTTTAAATATGATGTGATTGAGTGGTGCATTGATATGTTAAATAATGTATGTAATGAGGTTAAAGTGTGATCAAGACATATATTTTCAGGAAAGGAAATACCGTGTTGAGATTGTTATTAGGGTGTATTGATTTGTAAGTGTCCTGTGAATGAGACGATCCTGACTCTACTGATATAGTGGAATCAGATAGATGAAGTTATTCAGTTGGTGAGAGTCGAAGGAGGTTCATTTGGCTGAGTCTGAGGTTTGAAAGAACTGATCAGAGCAGATCAAATGGATTTATCCTGTCATATGAAGACGATGACATGAAGAGATATTGAGATAATTATGTGCATGACTGTGTGGGCTTCACAGCAGTAGTATGACAGGTAGTATGACAGGTGCAGGTCTCTGGATGCTAATTTCAATACACGAGTCTTCCGGAAATAGAGTCGAGTGTCTGAGTATGTGAGTCAGTAGAAATCTGATAGGAGTAATGTGGATGATGAACGTGATAGACACTTGATGGTTATGTGAAATGTTTGAGAAATTGTATGAGAATTTATGAATGTTGTGTATCAATTTGAAATTTAAATTATATAGAAAATTTTGTTATAGCTAGCTTACCTTGTTATTCGTTTTGTGTTTGTTTCTTTATCTGTGATGATCGTGTGGTACACGGGGGCAGACGAGATTGCAGGTAATAGAGCTCCTAAGTGAGCAACTGGAGGATGTGAAAATTTTAATTTGAATGCTCTGTTTGTTTTTAAAACTTTTGATGTATATATTAAAATCCCTATGAAGAGGGATATTTTTTTTAGATACAATTAAGAGATAGTTATATATATTCATATGTTAAGTAGATAGTTACTTTATTATATATGGATAAAAAATTAGGAATGTTACAAATAATAATAATAATAATTAATAAACTAATAATAACTAATAATACTAATAATATTACTAATATTAATAATAACTAATAATATTACTAATATAAATAATAACTAATAATATTACTAATATTAATAATAACTAATAATATTACTAATATTAATAATAACTAATAATATTACTAATATTAATAATAACTAATAATATTACTAATATTAATAATAACTAATAATATTACTAATATTAATAATAACTAATAATATTACTAATATTAATAATAACTAATAATATTACTAATATTAATAATAACTAATAATATTACTAATATTAATAATAACTAATAATATTAATAATAACTAATAATATTAATAATAATTAATAAACTAATAATAACTAATAATACTAATAATAATTAATAATACTAATAATAATTAATAATACTAATAATAATTAATAATACTAATAATAATTAATAATACTAATACTAATTAATAATACTAATAATATTAATAATAATTATTAATAATAAATAATAATAATAATTAATAATATTATAAATATTAATAATATTTAATAATATGAATAATATTTAATAATATAATAATATAATAATATTAATAATATTTAATAATATTAATAATATTTAATAATATTTAATAATATTAATAATATTTAATAATATTAATAATATTTAATAATATTAATAATATTTAATAATATTAATAATATTAATAATATTTAATAATATTAATAATATTTAATAATATTAATAATATTTAATAATATTAATAATATTAATAATATTTAATAATATTAATAATATTAATAATATTTAATAATATTAATAATATTTAATAATATTTAATAATATTAATAATATTTAATAATATTAATAATATTTAATAATATTAGTAATATTTAATAATATTAATAATATTAAAAAATTAAAAATTAATAATATTAATAATATTTAATAATTTTAGTAATATTTAATAATTTTAATAATATTAGTAATATTAAATAATTTAATAATACTAATAATATTAATAACATTATCATAATAATTAATAATGTTATTAATTTAAATTATAATATTATTAACAATATTAATAATATTAATGATATTAAATATATGAATAATATTAATAATTTTTATATTATTAATTATATTAATATAATCCTATAACAACAAAACTTTTTAGTATAATGGTTAAATCATTCTTTAAGAAATTTGGTTTCAAACACTTTGGATCTAACTTTATTTATAAATAATAATTAAAAATAAATAAATAAAAATTAAAAAAATAAGTATGTTGAAGTATCTATGAATTTATCCAAAGATATATTTTTCCATTGATAAATTGAGTTTTTATCTTGTAGTGGTATTACTTATTCTCGTTGAAATTTATATATTTTTTTAATTATTTTTTTAGTAATATGAACATTGATATGTTTTCTATGTACATGTACTTTTATATTATTGTGATTTATTTTGATTTTTATGTTATTTTCTTAAAAATGAAAATAGATGATAACTTTTCTAAAGTAAAAAGCAATCAAACGCCGGTCGGTGAATAGGCGATATCCGTGCGTGTGAAGTCAAATAGGGTTTGGATTTTGTAAAAGGGTTGGGATACCCCTCTTGTATCCCCTTAATTTAAATTAATTATTTGCTGATAAAAAAAGAAGAAGCAACCAAACGCATTATTTATTGAGATTTGCCGCAAATACCTAAAGCTTAGTAGCTCTAAAATCCAATCTAATAGTTTTTTAAAAAATAAATAATGATTTATGTGATGAACAACATTATTTTTTTAATTAAAAGATATACTATATTCCAATAAAAACAACTATACCTATCTCAACCAAAACCAAAAAAAATATATTATAAATATAAAGTCAATTATTTCAACCATTACAAGAAAAACATTAAATACAAACCAATTTTATAGACAAAAAATAACTAATTTGCTAAATTAGAGAGATTAATAAAATGATTAGTTTCTAAATTAATTTTTATTATTGATAAATAGTTTCTAAATTAATATTTAATTAGCTACCAAATTTAGAATCTAAATAATTAGTAGTTAAAACTTTGATAGCTAATTAGATATTAATTTAAAAACTATTTATCAATAATAAAAATTAATAATCTTTTTAGTCTTTAAAATAGTATTTAATTTAATTTATATATCAACTAATTATTTTGAAGATCTGAAATTGATTTATGTTTAATAATTTTCTAGCCGAGAATATAATTATATGGAAGATTATATTTAATGAATAAACTTGATTTAATTAATTTAGACTGGAATTTTTATGGAGTGTGTAAAAAGAAGTTAATTTTAATTTTAATAAATAGGACTTTGATCATTCAAAATTTGTAGTTTGGTCCCTCCATTTGGCTGAAGAAGACTGTAGCATTTTAACCATTCAAAATTCCACATAAGTGCACTTAAATGCGACTTAATCACAGAATGAGATATACCTTAGTCTTTTATAACATATGTCCACATTTTCACATACCCAACAATATAAGAACATCCCACAATTTCCCTTTACATTAAATTTTTCATGTTTACATTGGCGTGTCCAATTTGAAACCACCTTCGAAATTGTCAAACAAACATCATGGACTCTCCAAAAAAAAAAGTGAAGATTCTTATTTTGAATTTTGTTATTATTTATATTTTACTGGTTCAAACGTTTAGTACTTAATATTTATCATCAGTCTTTTTAATGTAATGTCAACGGTCAATTTTTTAACTTAGTAGCGACGGTGATTTTTTTAATTCGTACAAGTCAAGAAAATGCAAGTTAAACAAATGTTTAGCTTCAAATTTGACCCGTATTCAACTTGATATTTTAAGAAAATAATATTTTTTTATACATAACATTTAATAAATATATATTAATTTAATTCTCAGAGTATTTTTGTTATTTTTTAATCAATATTTTTTTATAGTATTATATGTTAACAACATTACATAAAAAAATGGAGAAGACTTAATAGTCGAGACTATTTATTAAATACTAAATATCACAAAATTAAATAATGTTGAACAGCTAGATCTTATTTTTGTTACAACATGCTATAACTATATGCCAAACACTATGTTTATTGCCAATTCAACAACTTAATCAATAAAGTATAATTTTTTCACGGAAAACATTTGATTGACTTAAAATAAGTAAAGACAATAAATAATTAATTTCATTTATTAATTGAAAAACTAATTATTATACTAATACATCTATAACTTATGATGCATATATACTCCTATTTTGATTTTCTATCTAACAATTACGATTATTGATTTTACTTTCCAAAGTAATATCTGCTCACTTTCACAAGTCAAATCCCTTTTCGCACATTTTTGTTTTATTTAGCTATGCATTAAAAATAATAAAAAATTATTTTAATTGAAAGAATTTACAACGCAATGAAACGAAACTTGTTATATGAAGGTATACTACATTTGTTATTTCTCAAGCTGTTTTTTCATTTTATTTTCTTTCTCACTACGTGTGAATGTTCATTAGCAAGTAGAAAAACATTATTTACTTTACTTAACATGTCTCAGCAAGTGTTTTGTGCCATTTGCATATGTAAAATATAAACTAACTATATTGTTATCAATTCTGTTAATCATTAAAAAGGAATATATTAACTATTTTGTGTTTATTGACAAATATTTAATATTTGAATTTATTAATTATAAAAATATTTAACATAACCATTATCAAGCTCATATATTTGGTAAATCTGGTTTGGTTTGTGTATGTGTTTTGACTGCTATCAATTACTTCGTCTAAAGATAATATAAAATATTTTATTTATTCATTTAATGTGGACCAAATTATTGATAAGTTAGGGCGTGAAGAAAGAAAAAGTAAACTCTCAACTTGGTTGTTAGATACCCGTGAAAATGCAATATGCTCATTCAAAGCGTAAGAATGGTCACCTTTTTCATTCAATGTAATCAACATGCATGGTAACATCACCAATTTGCAAATACAATTTTCTAATAAAAAACGATATTTTTCAAAACTATAATAATTTAAAAACCCATCTTTTATTAAGATAATATATAACAAGATAATTTTGCAATCATATTAGTTAGTGTTAATCAAATAATTTTTATTGGACTACGAAAGGACCCAAGTTGCACCCTAATGCGAGTTAAGATTAGTCCAAACAAATATCTAAAAAACTCAAGTTAGGATATTACATTTTTGCACCCGCATACACTTTCAAGCTGCAGCCCCACAAAATTAAAATTCTAAATCTGTTTGAAAACAAAATTCAGTGATATTTTTGCAGTTTCAGTTTTAGATTGTAGTGATTTTTTAGATGGTGTATTCCAAAATATTAAAAGTAATAATTTTGTATTTTGGATTGTGTATTTTGTAATACCAATCTTTTATTCTGAAACGTAAAATCCAAAATATAATTAATGTATGATATTAAATATATTTTTTATTCTGAAAAATACATTTTAAAATACAAAATTAATATTTTAAAATCTACATTTCAAAATATAAAATTTTTATTAGAGAATATATATTTTAGAATGTATTCTTTATTTTGTATTTTGAAATATAAAATCCGAAATACATAATTTTGTATATTGGAATGTAAATTCTAAAATTTTGCATTCTGAAATGTACGTTCAAACATATAAAATAGATTCTGAAAGATATTTTTAAATATAGAAAATACATTCCAATACAATATAAAATGCATTTTTTCAGGAACAGTTTTGTTATTTTACCACCATATAAGGGTGCACGATTGAAAACATGGGGTGCAGAATCCAACTCCCTAAATTAGCAACTGATTGTGTTTTAGGTCCAAAACGATTGAGCTTTGACCTGGGCCTGACAAACTGAACAAATAGCCCATTGGTCGAATTGTTCACGACTGTTTCTTCCTGCACCTCCATATCTTCTTTTGGCACCTCCATACACAATATGAAAATACATTTTTATTCTTCTTGTGTCACCCCATAGAATAACTTCCGGATTATGTAATCCAGAAACACATTTGAAAAAAGACTTTCGGATTACATAATTCGGAAGTTAAAAAAGACTTCCAGATTATGTAATCCGGAAAGTAATCATGCATCTGAAAAAAAGACTTCCGAATTATATAATCCAGAAGCTAATTACAAATTTGAAAAATGACTTCGGAATTATGTAATCATCCGGAATATTACATAGGGGCATTTTGGGAAATACGAAAAACTATGGAGGTGAGAGAAGAAGGTATGGAGGTACAGGAAGAAACAGCTGTTCACGGGGGTATGTGTGTGGTCTGGAGATTTTGGGTCAACCAAAAAGCATAACTATTTTTTTTGGGGGTATTTCTTCTTGCACCCGTACATTTTATGTAATACTAGAATTATCCTTGATAACTTTGAATGATTTCAAAATAACGGTTCCGTAAGCCAAAAGTATTTCCGAAATAGGAGTTCTGTAAGTAAAATATTTTTTCAGAATAGGAAATCTGGAAGGCGCAAAAAAATCATTATGGAATATTCTTTTTAGAATACATTTTTTTAATTTCTAGAATGGTAAATCTAGAATTCATAAAATGTGTTCTAGTATGTTCCAGAAATATTTCGAAAAAAGAAATCCGAAAGTCATTTTTAAAATGGGTAAAATGGTATTTTCTTAGAATGATGGGGTGTAGGAAGTCATTTATTGGAGTATAGGGAGAAACAACCTTTTTCTGGACTGGTAATTCATATCCAATTACCAAAGAAAGAGTTTCACTATAAATTTTAGCAAAAAGACCTTTTTCCTAACCATTGTAATTATGATCTTTGACTCTCAGTGAGGCCTTAAAGTATCTTTACAAACTCTAACCTTTTAGGTAAACTACGAGAGTAATTCTGATTTGAAGACTTAATCACACCAAAGATTTCTTGCCCCTTTTCAAAAGATGTGTTATGTGAAAATTGATCCAAATTCTTCCCTACAAACTCAGCTTTGTTGTTAGCAAAAGCAACATTTTAGCGAGAAAATAGTAAAATAAAAAAAGTTAAGAGAGAAAAGAAGCGTGACCAATCACGTTCGGCATTGCTATTAGTAGTGTGTTTGTCGGTTTTCCCCAATCCCTTTCATACTTTATAGCAAATTTGTCTTTTTTCATACACTATTTCCATATCCTTTATTTTATGTCAAAAGGAAAGTGCATATAAGAAACAATCATGACAAGGAATGTTAAAACATAGAAGAAATAAACTTAAAAAAAAGTAGCATATATTTGAAGACACCATCAAATAGCCCCTCATGCTGAACTACTTGCATGCAAAGTTTGGTCTTGAAAATTTGAGATGCATTTGGCAGAAGCAATTTTAGGGAAGCTTCTCCTTGTTTTGGATCTCACAGGCTGAACAGGATTTGGCCTCCAAAAGTAAACCCATGCAAATTCGATTATTGGTGAGCAAGAAAGAGCTTATCCCAACGTTACTTGTTCATTGTATGGTTAGATGTAGAAACTAAGAATGTGCCCTTTTTGGGATTTACATAATAGAAAATTAAGGAGCAGAGATTAAAGTAACAAATAACGGGAAGCACTCATGAGCACCACTTAAAAAGGGTTCTAAAAGTGTGCGCAAATTAAGGAATTCCTCAGTATCCTCCAAAAGTGAGAGGAACGACCACTGGTCCAACCAAAAGACTAGAATTATTAGCAAGTGCATTGAAGAGGACCTCTGTTCATGCTCTATTTCTTATTCTCTATTTTCTCTCTTTCACACAGATTTAGGCTTCATGTTTTGCCTAAAGGCCAAAACCTCTTTCTCCACATCTTTTACAACTTTGAGACAACTCGTACCCATCACCATCAACTAGAATTCAGTTATTATAGGATATGTTATAATAAAAACTATATAGGATAAATATATTCGTTTAAGATAAGGATCGAGATTGATGTCTTTAAATGCAAAGTTTTTACCTTCAAGTAAATGCTTAGGGTTAAGGAAAATGTTCGTTATCATATTAATTAATAATCCGTGGGTCCAATTATTGAATCCATGCAGCCACCTTATTCAAGTATAGTTAAGATGCAAACTTTTATTTCACAACCAAAAAGTATATATATGGAAAAGGAAGAGTTTGATTGGTTAAAATTTAATTATTGTCTCTCTCTGGTCAATTTATTTTCATTTTTTTTAATGAATTTTTCGTTACTTTTCACCTTTTTGAATTTTGGATTCAGATAAAACCTGCAAAATGCAATTCAACGCTTAAGTGCGATTTCGATATTCAACACTCGATGTATTTAGTACTGAATGATGACTTACATGATTATTGAAATCTGTACCTATTTATATGATTATTATGGGTCTATTGTTTTTTGACTGGATTAAAGATATGAATTGTAATTAAAAATGTATTATCTAGTGTTTGATCATTAATCTTATTAATCTTCTTTGAGTTTCATGGTGTCGGACTCGACCATAGAAGAGTTATGCATAAAATGTATTTTAATTTTTACTATCAACTTCAAACATCCCTTAGAAAAATGGTGATATGGAGATAGAAGAGCAAGAGAGGAAACATTTGGACTAGATGAGGAAGTTTGAAGGAAAAGATGGTGAAGAAATATTAATGAAATTAAGATGCATAGTTGTTTTTGTTTGGAAAAGATATAATAAGCTTACTTTTTTTGGCTGTGGCTAAGCTAGTTTGGGATGGGGTTGGCAAGCACACAGATCTAGGATCCCAAAAATCGCATATCAATTCACCAACATAAATTCGTTGCTGACAGAATAGCATTCATGATTTGACGCACCATCTTATGATTTGTCTGTTTCTATTCTTCCTTCCTTTTCTTCATAAAAAGATAAAGTTCTTACACGTGCCACTCCTCACAACAAGCCAAACTAGATAACCCACAATCCATTTTCATTCTAAAGTTATATGGTACATGCAAGCAAACTCAGAAATCCACACTTCCTATAAAATAAAAAGTTGAAAGAAAATATACAATACATACAAATTCTAACTTCAATAACTCCTTCCAAGGATTTGAAAGTACTCGAAGATGTGTAGTTTCTTTAACTATTTATTTTAGTACATATTACAAATAGGGTTCAAAGATTTGAGTTTATTATTCCTGAAACAAGGCCTTCATGTATTTCCTTTTCAAGGATTGGAAAAATATGCAATTACTCTCTCCCACACGTCGTGAGCATAGTCGTGCACCATAACTTTTGATCTTGGAAGTGCTTGTTTGGCATGGCAGCGTCATGATCCTACTTGCAAAACATAACTTTGCATATTGGAAGTACTTGTTTGGCACCATGGAAGCAAAACCCCACCAGCTAGTGCGCTGCATATGAGAGCACCACGGTAATTCCAGACAAGGTTTTCATTCATCCGCAATATGTTTCACAAATTATTTCAATTAGATCATTTGAGATCTTAGAATATTTGTTTCTTTTAATCCAAATTTTGATTTTTTTTTTCTAAAATGTCAAATTGAACGTGTTCTTAAGTTATAACATACATATAGTCATAGTTAGTGTAAAAGATTTTACATTATCAATAAAGTAAAACCTACTTTTAGTGTAATATTAAGATAGTTATTAAAAGATTAACAAACTCATCATGCAGAAAACTTGTAATCAGATAATTAGATGATAATGTAAACAAAAATTATCATTGAGTTAAACGATCTTTACCTATTCACGCATATGGGGTAAATGTATAAACGTGGAAAATGTATTGAAAATTATATATCAACTTTAGATAAGAATAGATGAGGATGATCTTTATCTTATAAATCGTTTTTTTTAAAATGAAATTAGACTTAAATCATCTTTTAAGAATTGTACAGATTTTATCAAATTTGAATTGTGTCTTTTATCAAACTTTTCTAACTTGATAAATTAGTTGAAGAAGTTTTGAGCAAGTTATATGAGATATTTTTTGGAGAAAGAATTTTGGGAAAAGTACTGGAGCAAGAGTAAAGATTCCATAGAGTGTGAGGTTAGCGAATAAGGTGGCACATGCATTGGGTTTGGATAGAATTTAGAAAGCAGACATACCCCAAATAATGGCAAGTTAAGTAATAGGGAAGCACTTGCATGGCATTATCCATTGTCTGGATATCTAACCAGTAACGAGTTCAGGGCCCCAAACTTGTGCTTCTATAGCCTTATTAATACACCTAACAGCTCATGCAACCAAACAAACTGTACTATTCATTTTAACGCATTCGGTTGATTAGACCCACCAACTGTGTATTATTAATTGGTGTTTTGAGAAGAAATAATTAAGGAAAATTATTAATGGGTGGATAGTGTTTGGAAGGACGTGATTATTTGCATAGATGAAAGTGAAAAGGGAAAGAAGAAGGACAGAAGAGAAGTGAAGTGGGTTCAGTTTGCCATCACCATCACCATCACCATCGCATCTATTCTTACCCAGAAAGCCTCTACCCGTCTGCTACCGCTTGTCCCTATTATCATTTCCATCTTTAACAAACAATTCTCTATTAATATTCTTTTTATCTATGCACAATATTATATTAAAAAATTCAAATCAAAATTACAACTAAAATCTCGCATTCTCAAATCCATGCAAGTCGCTAACTCTGTTCATAGACTTCCTCATAATAGCAACTTTAGCCAGTCTCTCAGCGGCTCGCCAAGCCGAAGTCGGCGTCAGCGGCTCCACCTTTTCTTCGGCGCGACTGTTCCCACGCGTTGGCCTCTGTCTGCGCCGCTGAAGCTCCGCTTGCTCGGCTTCGAGCCAGCGCAGTAACTCCTCATCCGGCTTATTGCATTGAATTAGAAGGGCTCGAGCCGAGGAGAGCAGGTGATAAGCCCCAGAGAGATCGTTGTGTTCAGCGAGCCGGGTCGACTCGGCTACGGCTCTCGCGGTGACGTGGAGGTTTCGTAAGCGTTCGATCTTGGGGCAGGAGGATCGTACGGTGTGGGGACGAGGAACGAGCATTGCCTGCTCAACGGGATTTAAAGACTCTCCAGTGAGGGGGTCCCGATAGGAGGATCGTACGGTAAGAACGTGGTGGGACCCAGCGGAGGCTGCAGGCACTTTCAGTTCCACTAACAATTCCCTCTCCTCCTCCGCGTAGAGATCCCCAATTCGGATCCAACCCGAACCGAGCGAAACGGGTCGACCCGCTAATGAGTACACGCCAGCGATCTCCACGGCGCGCGATCGCGATACCACCTCTAACTGAATCCTAACGTCCTGAGCAACCACGCTCAACAAACCACACAAGAATTTCGCGAACGCGTCGTCGGAGAGCGCGTGGTGAGACTCCCCCAAGCGCACCGCGTGGACAGGTACTTCGAGGTGCGAGAGGCGCGTGGTGGACACCAGCGAGGGTCTGTGAATACTGTTTCCGGCACGTGATTCGGGGATATCGGATAGGACGATGATGCTCGCGACGCCGTTCTTCTCGCGGCGGTCCTCTAGCACCTTTGCTGCCTTCTTGACGGCGTCGATCTTCACCGGAGTTCCTTCTCGGGACTGGTCGATTGCGGCGAGCGCGTCGACAATCCGACGCGCTGATCTCTGGCCACCGCCGGTCATTCGCCGCAGCGGAAGCAACCGCTTGGATCCGGCGGAGAATGCGACGATTGAGAGACGATCGGTTGGGCGGAGCGATGAGATCATTTGTCGCATGGAGTTTTTCATTAGGCGGAGTTTGTTGCCGGACATGGCACCGCCTACGTCGAGCACGGCGACGAGATCAATTGGAGCGCGATGAGGCGGTTTCGGAGCGTGATGCGGCTTCAGCTTCAAAACGACGACGTAGGTCTCGTAGTTTCGGTTGGCAGCGACAATGGCTGCCTCCGGAAGCAATGATAGCTCGAGGTTCCTCCTTATTACCGGCGAGGAAGGTAAATTGGGAAGCGGCGTAACGCTGAAGCCTTGAAATTCGGTTTTGTTGTCTTCTTCCTCCTCGTTATCGGACTCGGGAATGGGGTTGAAGCGAGAGAGTGAAGTAGGAGACATGAGAGGTTCGTCATCGTTGTAAACTTTGAAGGTTTTCTTGTTGTTATCGTCGTTGTGGTGGATGGAGAGCACCGGAAGTTCCTTCCAGCTAGTGCTGCAAACGGGGCACGTTAGGATCGGGTGCTTCTTCACTATGCAAGGGAAGTGGAACGTGTGAGAGCATTCCGCTGTGAAAATTGCAGTTCCCTGCCCACTCCTCACACTCTGCATACAGATTCCACATCGACTCTGCAAAAGAGAAAGCATTGAAATTCAACCGTTAGCGGTGATTAACAAGGATAACATGATTCGTTGGGTTTATGAAACTAGATAAGAATAAAGGAATCGCGTTTGAGACGATAAAGCTAAAAAGAAGAAACCAAAGTCGGTATATGTATTTTGTTGCTTACTTTGGATAGGCGTAGAGTGGCTTTGAAAAGTGAGAAGCTGGATGGTGACTTGGGGGATGAGGGATTTGAGTTATGGAACAACCTAGGGGTTTTGCATTGAAGTTTTGGGCTGTTAGGGACTGAACACGTGGTTCGACACCGGAGGGTAGGGGTGGGTGGTGGCTGAGATTCGCAGCGGGGAGTTGATGGGTTTGAGAAAAATCCGAACTTGGAAGAGCTTTTGGGAGTGTGATTGGTGTCGTTATTATTGTTCTGGTAATGTTGTTTGGTCTCAGTTAAGACTTTGGGTTCTCTATCTTTGGGGATGGATGTGCAGAAAGCTCTTCTCCACCCAGTAACCATCCTCACACTCCTCTCAAAGTGACTTTAGGAATTTGGGTGATGATGAATTGGATTGTAGTTTTAGAGGACAGACGCTTTTGCGCATGAAAGATGATTAGAAAGGGAAAAGGAGGATAAGAAAAGAAGAAAGAGGAAGAAGAAATGGATGAGACTGAGAGAGCCTTTTCATGTTCCTCTTTTCCTTCTTTCTATTTCCATTCACCACCATGTATTTATCTATGTCTTGACCTAGGTGAATTTTCTATTTTTCTGTTTGGAGAGCCTAAAACAGACCCCCTCAATAGAAAAAGCCTTGTGTGTTGCTTCTAAATTCAACTCTCTCTCACTTTCTCTCTCTGGTGTGAAAAGCACGTAAAATGGTAGAAACTGAGAAGGGTTTGGGCATAGTTGGGAATATTATTATCCGGGTAAAGTGAAAGTGGGAGAGTCTTGGGATTAACAAGTGTAACTGGCAAGTGGAGGTTGCTAACTACAGTAACAAGTCAACGGCTTCCCTCCTTGGAATTGTGTATCACTGTCTCATTCCCACGTTATGGTGACCGACCCATGCAACAGTGAGGTCCAGAACCGTCTCTATCTCTCTCTCTCTCTCGACCTTCATTCATGGTTACTCTCATTCATCCCTTTCGCCTTAATCTTCGTCACTTTTTCTTTTTCCCACGAACCAAACCCCCCAATTATTTATTTTTTTAACTTTTTTATAGTAGTAACAGAAATTTATTGGTTGGTTGAAATGTGCACGAAGCAGTGAGAGAGAGAGAGAGAGGTTTGATTGGGCATTAAGTAGCTGAGCCAAGTTTGATACCTATCATCTGGTTCGTCCTGAGTGGGCTCCATTTCGTTGGCGATTCATATTAATGGTGTGGGAAATTGTGATGTTCAGGACATAGACCACTCCTCCTCCGCAGAAGGGTTAATTCGTCATTCCCTCTCTGCAATTCATTAATTACCATAACAATGCATTATTTGGGCTCTACTCATTCAATTCAATACAATACAATAACGCACATTCATTGGTTCGGTTTTTCTCTTTCTTTTTTATTTCTTCATCGATCCCAAGAAAATCCTCAACCTAAACACTCTCCACTCATTCACCCACCACCAACGTTATTAACACTTCTTTATTTTCCTATTAAACATTTTCTTTTCTTTTCCTCCATCTATTTTATACTTCAGAGTATAAATGAGATTAACAGAATAAATTTTGTATTTGTAGCAGTGTGTGTTGAGTTTTGAAAAGTAATGAATGAATAATCATTATTCATTATAAATTGTGATAATTTGTTGAGTTTTATTATAGTTGTTTAAAATTTATATCCACACTGTGTTGTTTTTTACACCAAGGTTTAATGAGTTATTGATGAGGATAATGGTGGAGTAGTCTGATTCCAACCACTTATGGCAGAAAGTTATTTTAGAGAAGTTATTGTTGAGATTTGCAAATTGGGCATGTCTTAATGACGCATAACTACTTTCACACTTGGTTTATCACTCATTTCATAGATAAGATCAAACCTTTCCAAGGAAGTACTGTGGATAGAATTAGGTGCCAAAACAGACCATAGTTCACTCTCACTCACCTCAAGGTCCTACGCATTTATTTAAACACCCTTCATCAACATCTAATTCCATCTATAGTTCAAAAATTAAAAGTGAAAAAATTTACTAAAAAGTGTCATTCAATATAATTTCTATAATTTAATTGCAATTTATAATAATTAAATATTTAACAAATTCTAGATCATTATTCTTATAATACTGATAAATAACAAATCAAAATTATTTTTAAAAAATTACTACTAAAAAAGAGTATTTGTTGAAGATTATGTGTGGTAAAAATAGTTTGGATAAAATTAAATAATAATAAGGCATCTCACGAATAAGAAAAATACATACTTGTTTTGCTTATATGCATTAAAATTGTAAAGTTCTTACTCATATTTTCCTGTAAAATTGCGATCAACATTAACATTACTGATGATTATCATCATAAAGTTTATTTAGAATTTATTATAATTTAAATTCTTTCTCCTTCCCCTCGTCATCACTCGTATTTACCTTTTACAGTTCTGCAACATGATGTCTAATCTAAAGGGTGTAGGTGTAGGCAAATTAATTATAGATGAATGAGTTGGGTATTATATTGTTATTTGTATCATTCCAACAGTTAAAAGTGATTGGTAATTGATTTATGAATGTGCAGTGGCTATGGTGGAACTACTATTCATAACAATATTTGTTTCAGTATTATATGAAATAAAACGAAAGATTCCTGACAAATTGTTTGCTATCAGTCACATATCAAAACTCCCCACGGAGTTGGCTCCAGTAATCTGCATTACTATTCAACATAACATTTTAAAGTTATTTGAACTTTATTAATATATTTCATATTATAAAAATAATTAACTTAAATTTTGTTATATTTGAATTTTTAAATATATTTTATTAACGTTTCATTATAATTTTTATTTTAATTTAAAATTTATTTAATAAATTATGTGTAAAAATATTAATATATAATTAAATTTACTATATGACATCAATTAAATATGTTATAAACTCAATTTTCCTTTTCACTCATCTTTTATTAAACGAAACAACTTTTTTTTTTCTTTGCTCTTTCCTGAACTCTCAGTCATAGCTACAGTAACTTTCATAGTAATAAAAATCAAATCACATCAATCTTAAATTAGTAAGATGTAACTTTGAACAACTTTTAAGAGGTAAATTTAAGAGTTTAAAGTTTTTATAAAGTACATAATGTTCCAAAAATTAACACATAAAAAAGTTAGAATACACCATCTTTCATTTTATTTTAACATGTATACTATTTTTTTTATAGATATCACTATGAGATTGATATCTTAACTAGATTTTATATCTTTAACTAAACTGATAAAGTGACAACAATTATTTATGCATGCTATTTAAAATATAATAAACTTATTATATATTTATGAATGTTTAAATCATACACAATAATATATATTTATGTAAAAAATAACTACGATTAGTAATAAAATAATTCACACGTCATTTTTTAAAATGTCATCAAAAATTTGGTGGCCAAATATTAATTATCAAAACCATTTTTATCAATAAATTTAGTTGTTAATATATATATATATATATATATATATATATATATATATATAATCACAATAGTATTGCATTGTCTAATGGTTAATTGATATAAGTTGCATAAAAACAATACGTGAAAATAAATAAATAATAAATATATATAGTTGAAAAGATACTGAAACAACTGAGATTAATTTAACTGTGTCTTTGTTTTTTCTTAATAAGCATAGAAAGAAGTAAAATGGATGGCTTAGTCAGGTAACAAATACATTAAGGTGTAGAAACTGGTTCCTTTTTTCTGTGGCCTCAAATTATCCCTTCTTCATCGTAAAACTTTATTCTCTTTTTTTCGTTTTCTAAAATGGAGAAACAAATAGAATCATATGAAGTGGATTTTTCTTAGAATAGAAAACTCTCAAATCAGCACATCAATTATTTTGCTGAACCAAACCAAAATACTTGTAATATCATTGCACTGCATCAATCACCATAGCCTTTCAATCGGATTGCGAACTCTCCATTATTGCCAGAGAAGGATATTTTAAAGAAACTCGTTTGCCAAACTCCAAACAATATTTTACTCTTCAAAATTTCAAAATTTCCCTTCATTCTCTCAAATTTTAAAATACATAGTTTTATAAATAAACACATTATCTAAAATATTATCCACAAGCATCAACCTAGTATTAAGAGATTAAGGTAGTTTATGAATAATTTTATTAATTTATACGAGCTTGCTGATTGAAACACCAGTGTGTATAAAATATTGTCTGAAATAAATACACGCGTATCATCACTTGTTTGAAATAAACCATGTATAATAATTGTGATATAATATATATATATATATATATATATATATATATATATATAATTTTAAAAATTGTTTAAAAATTTATATTATGATATATTTTTATCTTTTAGTTGATGTATGATTTCTAAATTTTTTATTGTAAAATTTTCTAATTCATGTATGAAATTATATATTTATAAATGATTTATATTAATGACCTAATAAATCCAACTAACCTTATTGAAACTTATCTTTTATCATATTAAGAATATTATTATATTAATAAACTTTAAAATTAACGCAATTTTACAATACATAATATTTACTTATTTTAATCTTAACATCTGAGTTGTTCCTAAGCTAATTTGCTTATTAAAAATATTATTTTAGAATAATTTTTTCTTATTTTTTTATTTCATCTTCTATCTAATTAAAAAAAAACATCGTAATTTATGTTTAGCTTCTTTCCTTTAATTTATTTATCTACTTAACAGAGAATAAATAAAAATTTAGTATAAATAAACAGATATTTCTATAAATAGTATACATACGTTGTCTGAAATTAATATGTGTGTATATACATTAAATATAAATTGTTACATATGTTACAAGTTTAATAATATAATTTTCTTATAAATTTTAAATTTAATACTTTTGTGGAATATAAGTTTTTTCAGTAGTTGAAATTGAAGATATAAAGGACAAAAACATATTGTAGATTTTTTTGGATTTTCTTTTAATTCATTAAAAAAAGTGAAAGAATTAAATCTCTAAGAATGTGTTTTACTTTCACAAGTATCGAAGAAACTGAATAAAGTAGTGCAGTAGCAGGGATTTGACGCCGTTAGTGGAGGTCATTTACGTACCATTGAGAAATGCACACATAAAGGACGGTGTCAGTTAGTCAACTCTCGTTGTTTAGCGAACTCACTCACCTGTCAACATTATGTCGTACACCACTCACATCACCCTTTTCCTCACTTTTTTTCTCACTAATTCTTGAAAAATATAATATCACTTTTCCAGATTGTTTTATAAATATTTTATGAATATTGATAAAAAATTATATATAAATATTCTTTGCAATTCATAAGATAAATATGTTTTAATCCAAACTTATCACTTTTAATTAAATTTAACAGTCAACATGAATTAAAAACTGTTTTTAATATTAAAATAATACTTTATTTCCTATATTTTGTCTGGTTTGTATCTCAAGAGAGTGAGATAACATAAGAAAGAAAAATAAAAGGAAAATTGAGTTTAGATTCACAAAAAGAAAAGTTTAAAAATTGAAAAAAATTGTGGTGAAAACTTTTTATATAAATGAGAGCTAACATGCTTGAAAAATGGTAATATCACAAGTGACGTTAAAAAGAAAGAAAAACATAGAAGAAAAATTAAACATAATTATTATTTTTCAAGGTGTTTGATTAAGAATTTGTTTCCATAAATATTTTTAGGATAATTAGATTTACAAAATCATTGAAAACATAATTTCTAAATTAATATTTAAAATTAACTATAAAATTTTAATTATTAACTACTTTATATTATAAAAATTAAAATAATTAATAGCTATAATTTTAATAAATTTTGATGAAGTGACTTATTTTGGCCTTTTGTAAAATTAATTATTATTAAAATATGTTTTTTAAAATTAATGATAACCATGAGATTGCTTTGAAATGACAAGTCATACAAAGTCAACTATAAATAATTGTGACGTTTTTTTTATGATATTCATAAAATGAACTTTCAGACCAGTATGTTTGTTTTCTTTATCTTTAACATTTTCACACGTTCAATCTCATTTTTCATGAACATTTACTAGCTGTCCACGTTATTAATTGTTTCCTTTGTTCATGATAATTGGTTGAGATTAGGTGTTGTGTTATTCTGGATTAGGAAAATATATTTTCATGTATATTAATCTTTGCTAATGCCTATTAGTTAGGTTTTGGTAAAGTTAATATTTCCTATTTAAAACAGACTTTTATATATATATGCTTTGTATGATATATTAATAGTTTTTGGATTGTCTAAAATTCTACACTTGAGATTCTACATTCTCATATATTATATATGCTTCTCTTTTACCTTTTATCTAAGATTAAGTAGAACCGTATTCCGTGTGGATACATATTTAATTAGATGATAGTAAATTATTGGAAGGAAATATTGCGTCTTCAAAATTTCTGACAATATTAATCATTATATTTCACGATGAATAGGATGTGCTAATATTATAATTAAAAAAAAAATTGCACTTGGATTTTATAATTTCTGTTATGTTATTATGGACGAAGGGTTAAAAAGGCCAACAGTATTTTCAATGCTAACAAGCTTGTGTTAGTTAAATATATTTAAAAGTGACTAATCTACACAGATTCAAAGAATTTTTTACTCCTTTATTTTTACATTGTGGTATATTTAACAGTTCATCAGGTTTTTGTGATTTTTTTAAGGGAATAATTCAAACACATACACATCTTGAATGATGATGATTATAAAATTCAACCATGTTTATTTGTTCATAAATCACATGTTAATAGAAAAATACAGTATTAAAAGTTATTGAATGAAAATAATTAAAATCTCTTATTCTAGCTAGGAATAATAATCTTAGTTAATGTCTTAAGTTTTGAGAAGCATGAATATTAAAGTTTGAAGAATTAAAACAGGTGAATGAATTGAATGAATCATGTTTTAAAATATAGGTAGGTATATAGAAAGAATAAAAATGAACAAGTTGACATGTTATGTATGCGTTCCTTAAGCAAACTCTGATGATAATTTAGAGAAGAGAGGCCACTTTTTTAATGTAGTTAGTTGCACAGAGCTTTATCCCTCATCACAGATTCATTTCATAATTTTTTAAACGTTTTAGGTATTCAAACTTTTGTGACTCGCCATTAAATCCTATGGTTTCCAACGTCACCACCAAACCTACCTCCACCTATATTATTTATCTATTTCCGACACATAAATTTCAAACTTTATCCGAATAATGTACTTAATAAACATTTGCATTATGAAGTTGAGAAAACAATAGCTATTGAAACCTACTATGAATTTGAATAAGTTGGGGATCATAGGGATTTATAATTGATGGTTGTGGTCAGAATGGTATTTCATCTTTGATTTTCCTGTTTTCTTTATCACACAATAACATGATTTAAAATGTGAAGAGAATTAAAGAATCATCTTTCCCCGAGAAATTTGGACAGCCCCATAAGGATACGATTGACCCACCACAACAGAAGGGGGTTCATTATTTTTATTTACTTTGTGTTTTTGAAGACCAAGATTTTATTTAAAATTTGGAGTTAAACGGCATTGAAAGTTTGGAAGATTTGAATAAACTTCTCTGCCATCCCAGAAAGTAGCAGTGAGAGAGGATCAAGCATGTTGCCACCCCTTAAGGGCTTTTTATTGTTTATTCTTTAGAGACAATTGGGAACACCAAAATCTACTTCCTTTTATTTACTCCATCTGTGCTGTGTTATTAATTTACAGTGTGGTTTTGTTAGAACTTGTTTGAAACATTTTGGCAGCATTAGGAGTGAAAGTAAGAGAATTGATTGAATGAATATGAATAAGAATCCAATCATCCAAGACATGGTTGCCGTGTGAGATCCCTTCAGAAACGACAGAGTTGCCAATGATAGGACTCAACAAATTGCTTGACCTGACATGTCTATGCACCAAACACTCATAAACTAACATAAATATACAATCGTCTTCTTCCCTTCACCCTTTCTTTTGTTTCCATTAGAACGCACATGATTAGCAGCACAAACCACCATTTCATTATTACTATTTTATATTCTCATGCAGAAGAAGATGGATAAAATTAATTCCACAAATCTAATCAGGACCATTAATCATTTAATATTTTGTGCAGAATGAGAGGGTTCTCTTGAGGACGGCGAATGCTGTGATTGTGTGACCACCATAATTGGGGCACATGCCATGACCCATCACTGTTACCATCCCCCCACCAACCACTTTTAATTAATCTCACACTGCATACAATGTAACATTCTAACTAATAATATCATGAATTATATAAAAGTGTTTGTATTTCTATAGCTTATAAAGCAGAACAACAATTCTCAATAATGAAAAACTCATTATTCTGGTTCCTACTTTTTACCCTTTTCACCATTCACTATGTTATGGGATGTGCAATTATGAATTGAATCACTTGTGAATGAGAAAGTCCAGATATGGTGGTGTCAAGTTGCTCTCAAGCATTTATATGTGTGACAGTATTTCTGTGCCTATCCTTTTTAATGAATGTGTACAAGCCCTGTCCTATATACCATATTGATGTAAACAAGGAACTGTTTTCTCATCAAAGTTCAAACTACACCATGGTCGATTCAATCCCAACCAATTATGCCACATCAAAACGATGCATGTGTAGAATGTTTGTATGCCACTTTAATTTCTGATAGTGATCACAGTGTATCACAAGTGACACATGCCTTCTACAGTGGTGGCAGCTCAAGAAACACGTGGAGTCATTATTGAAGAGCTAAAGCTAGTACAGAAAGAGAGATTTCGAGCCTTAGCTTATTTTACGCTTGGTGTTATATGTACCAATGTGGCTGCATGAGGAACATACACCAATCAAATATCTTATATACGTTTTCATATATGTGTATATGTTTCTGGGTATGCCATTTTGATCCTAGAGAGAACCATACATGAAGGGTCCAATATTTATAATTATTATGATTTTTGTGTAACATTTTCTGAGGAGTGGGAATGGTAGATAAAGGAACATCACAAATTTTCAGCTCCTCTATTGATCAGGTTTGATTTTTCTCTTCTTCAATTGACATTGAAATGAGGCTAGGATTTCAGAACTTGGTTGAAAGAGATTGATGAAGCAACCTAACAAGTTTCCTTGTTGTCCTTTTGCACAACTGTTCTTGAGTTCAACAACATTATCGTGTTGTAATTTGAAACATGGACAAAAACATTGGCATGCTATTGCCTACTGGGGACTATAGATAAGATAACATATAAGAATTGTTATGCATAATTTGTCGCCAGTAGATAAATAATTAGCAGTGACTTGAAAGGAAGATACAACCATTTCAAACCTATGGGCCATTGTTCCTGAAAATGATCGAGAAGGTAAAAGCCAGGGTTATCAGATAAGCTGTTTCATCATCATTTCTCCTTCAGTGATTCTAATGTTATATAAAGGATATGCAGAACTTAAATAAATATCATTCCATCAACATATAAGTTTGTTTGACCAAAATACAGATATTTGGTGAATGATGCTATTTTATTTTCCTATTGGATAAAAAAAAAACAGTTTTCATTGTTACACTTAAAATCAAATTAAAAATTAGATTTTTGAATCATCATGGGACTTTTTTTTTTTTTACTAAAATGAAATCGTTGTCAAATAAATTATAAATTTAGAACAAATCGTACCAACTTGACACGACTTCATATGTAGAAATCGAGTCAAGTTGGCACGACTTTATCGAAATTATAAAAAAATCCAAAATTATATAAACTCTTTTCTTGAGATTTCGGTTTATAAGTCTACATAATATCTTGAATAGTGCCGCACTTGCCAATTTACACAACCCCAGTTTTTCTCCTTTTCTATTTTCATCCTTGATTATTACATTGTTTTTACTAAAATGTTTGATTTCTTAAAAAATATAAAAGAGTCAAAATTAACTAAAAAACCTAAAACTATATATATAACCATTTTGCATCTATAGACTAGTTCAAAATTTAATTTTGCTAAATCTTCTATTTTAGTTTAGTTAAGTTACAAATTTTGAACTAATAATTAATATTATTTTATTTTCCCACCAAGAAGATCACCGCAGTCGTTTTCCAAATGAACTTAGGATGGTGGGGGAGGTTATGAATTTGTATTCTATGATACTTGAAATTTAAGCTTTTATCAGTGTCAACTAGCATTATATTATTCCTTGCAATAATTTATATGAGGATCTTGTTGTTAAAATTACTTTTTTTTTTCTTCAAAAACCATAGTATCTATCTCTTTCCACACAGGCACTATAGTGCTGTTATTAAATCATGGTGCTTTTTGAATAAATGAAAGTAACTACTATCTTGTGTCATTAAGTCCACCCTATTAATCAAATCAAGATACGAATATGAACATTTATTACTACCACAGAATTACTCACTTTCTATGGCTCTCAACCATCTTCAAACTTCCTTTTCCTTTTTTCTTTCTTCACTCATAATATTCAAATAATCACTGCTACTGCAATGGGACTTCAATAGTTTTTTTTTGTCTACTTTTTTTCAGCTATGAAGTTGCAAACTTGATAACTATGGCACTATGAACCTTGGAGCATTTGTCACTATCCACAAACTAAAGTTTGGCTCTACAATTCTTGCTTATTTATCACAGCTAGGTTAATCAAACTGGTGGTTACTTGCCCTTGTCACCGGCAAGGAAGGAAATCTGAACTTACAATTAATCTTGAACACGATCATGTGCATTTGGGTGATTACTTTTTCTTTTAAGATTTTTTTTTCACCTAATGAACAAGTGTCTTGCTAGCTTTTTCTATATATATAGATATGTACAGTGAATACAATAAAATTTAAACCTAAAATCTGATATAAACTATCTAAACCGGGATTATAGTGCATTTAGATAACACACAAAAATGAATTCTACTCCAAAGAAGGTGATATCCTGAAACAAAAGAAGCAACTATGTATTGCTTTGTCTTCATCATAAAAAATAAATAATGCTATCTTATCTTGAAACTAATCCAAACACTGTGACAGATTTGAAGGGGTACCATGCTGGGACTATATTAAAACAAGGTTAAATAATGATATCAAGATACAAGTGTAACTTTATATCACATAAGGGTAAGAATATTCCAAATAAGTGACATCCAACTTAAATAAATCAATAAATATTCCAAACAACCTCGCCACTACAGCTTTTCTCCACTGGTTAGGTAATGATTACAATTAATCCTTCCAACACTACTAATTTCCTTTTGAGATTCTGGTCTTGGAGTATCATATCTCTCTCTTAGACGCTACTCCAAACTCTCCCTTCACCACTGTCCCAAAACAACAAAAATCAAGATGAGTGAAAAGGGGTATCTAGTTTTAACCAACACAGTGACAGCAACGTGACAGAAGTTTTAAAACTTCTTACATCTAGAAATCATCCATTAAAAGGAAAAAAAAAACTCAAACCAGAAAGTTAGACGGTTTGACATACAGTGAATATTTGGTTGAGGAAGACAAGTGTTCAACCTCTAAACTTTTATACCTGAATGGACTAAAATATATATGGATGTGATCAAAATACTGGGAAAATAGCCCCCAAAGAAACGTTTGGTAAAAATGATCCTTTTATGCATTAGCAGAAATATAAATTCCCTGCTTCCACAGTATATCTATCTACCATTTCCTTCACGATTCTAGCTACCTCTAACAGGCTATGCGCACTAAGATAAAAAGCTTTATCACACAAAATGTTGTGTTTCCTTCAGAGGAAACGCCATCATGTTAGCATATGCCATTTAACAGAGCATGATTAAATTCAAATGAACATTATAATCCATAGAATCTGGAAGAAATGACAAACTACCATAAGTGTACTTCTATTAATTATTTAATGCTTTTGGTCAATAATTGTTCATGCACTAACCCTGGGAATATTTCAAATCCATCACGCATTACTAACAATGCTTAAACTAATAAATCATAAAATCTGGTCAGTATTGACAACCATAAAGTTCAACACTACTAATCAGAAGTCAATAGAACCGACAAAACGAACTTCCATATGTATGTACGTATATCTTCCAATAAGATGCAAAAACCAGCCAAAAGGTGGGTAGTGCACACCATCTCTTAGACTCTTGCTTCTATTGCTATAATCATCTTTAAAACAAAACAATGAAAGATTTGTGGGTTAATAGCATTTGTTAGAATCATAACTTATAATAAAAAAAGAAGCACAATTATTACATGAACATGTTTGACCATATTTCTAAAAAATATCTCAGGTAAATACAGAATTTTGACCATAACATAGAAATTCATTTTATTGTATAAAAAATAATATTTCAGGATTATGTATACCGGACGGGCACCGGACGACCGAAGGTATTAATAGGTAATGAATAATATCAGATGATAAATACGTGGCAAAGGCAGTTACTACTTAGCATTGAACAAGTCAAAGACACGTTGAAACACGTCCATGTAATATCGGGAAACCACTATGCACGACTTGGAGACTACTAGTCACGACACATGTCTTGACAACCAACTATCCAGCCACGTAGGGGAAGGCCCAAGTCAACCTATATAAGGGACTTCTGAAATGGAGAAAATGTATGTTTTGGATATCCTAAGAGACTAAACTAATCACTAGCACTGACTTGAGTGTCGGAGTGCAATCGCAGGTACCCGCCGACCGAACGAGCTTACGCGCGAAGGAGACAAAAGTTTGAAGAATTAGGGAGTTACTAGCACGACAGCAAATTGTGTATCAACGTGGATCAACGTTACTCTGCCCTGACATCCACAAAAGAAAAGGGTAAAGAATGGAAATTATGCCACCTACTACCAATACCAAGTTCGGATTTTTCAATTCAACGAATTCGATTAAGCAATTGACCAAAGCATTGATGAGATTCTGGTTTCAAGATGAAAATGTGTAGTTGTTTCGCTCTCTTTGTCTTCGTTTACTGTTTTCACTTAAAACACTCAGTAGGATTATGGACCATCAAACTTCACTCCACAGCACAGCTCCTTAAGCAGAGTATCAATAGAAGCCCAGATCAGCTAAATTCTAGAGCAACAACTTTTAAGGTAACGTTAGATTGGAATTTAGACTGGAATACATTATGTTCATACAGGAACCTTGTTAACGCAGGCAAGAAAGATCACATAACTACGAGGAAGAATGAATAATACAAGAGAAGACAAATTAGAAGAAACTAGTAATTTGAATAAACTGAAAAGAAAATAATAGTTCGGCAAGAGGATAAAGTAAACAATTGAGAAGCATAATTATGTTCCTGGGGGCCATAGACAGAGATAAAGTAATTAAATGATCATGCTTCATGCAATTTTATCCCGGAGGTAAAACTCAAATTTGCGATCTTAAAATCTGTGGTCAACATGAATCTTAACATAACATCCGTTTTGCACGATAATCAACATTGTTAAAAATATACGCTTTTATTTATTTTTTCTCAATTTCGTAGATTTTATTTTCTGATTGGAGATTAAAATTCTGATTCGCCATTATTGAAAACATAATGGATTGCACTGACAATCAGAGTATTGAATTTTTTGGTCCGTGTGTAACATCATGAATAACAATAATATTACAAAAGCCAATAAGGTGTGTCACTGCTAACATCAGACCAGATTTTAATAGCTACCCATACCCATTTTCACATGGAAATAGTATACACGAATGAATGCTAGTGAAGAAAATGAAGGAAAAAAAATAGGCGAGTGAGACACAAATCACAAATATAGTGTTAGAACCGTATGATGGCTGTAACAGATATTCGATTCATCCAAACAAACAGATTCCTATATTGATTACAGACTCCACAAATACTAATCTTCGAAGTAGCTTCATATGATATTATAGTGGTAACAAATTAACACAAGACCAAGAAAAATTCTTACGGGACTCGAAAACATAAAAACAACAGCTGAAGGGCGTGAAAGGGCGTTAAACCACCAATCTCAGGGAATTTAGTCATCTTCCTTTTTTCCCCACTCCGGATCCAGCAATAAAGCTTTGATTAGACAAAAGGCAGTCCCAGATACCCTAAGTCCTGCTTTTGGACTTCTCCATGGCCCTGGGAGCTGAGGCAGAAAAACTCCACTTAAGCAAACCGAGGCATATTAATTTGGAGTTATAAGGTAAACAGTATTATTACTGTGATTAATATTTAAATTGACATTAGCTGACGAGATAGATCATGCTGTGGAACATCAAGGTTATGATAGTCTTAAACAAAAGGTTCTTTAAACAATCCCGTGACAACAGAAATGATCCAACTACTAAAATGTAATTGTTTTTGTAGTAAAGTTGCAGATAAAAATTCCTTTTAAAACTGCACCCAAATATCAAATATATATTGACTTGCAGCATTTACATTAACAGTTAATAGATCAAAGACCAAATTTTACAGTGACAACCACACGAAATTTTGGATATATAAATGATTCAAATATTCCAGGAAATAGCATATACTGAGGTTTGTCTAGATTCAAGTGACCTCATAAAGAACATATTAGGATCATAATCTGCAGCAGGTATAGTTCACAGGCATGATGTCTGTCTCAAATTAAGTAGGTCACAATTCCACACTGGGTATAGTGAGTGACGGTAAAATGAATCATTGATGAGAATACATACCTAAGCCAATGGCATCAGAACCCTTCATAATTTTCAGCCTTTTGCAAGTATCAATGAACATTCTGCAACAAATGTAGAAATGCAGTTGAGTGGAAAAGGGATGTAAACCAGTTGGGAAAAGCAAAAATCTTATTCCATTAGTCAGTTAATTTCTTGGTACAAACACTGACGAATTTGCACCAAGACCTGATGTCTACACAGACAAGAAAATTAACACACCAGCAGGTTATTTAGTGGAATTAACCGTAAAAATCATATTCAGCAGAAAAAACCCAAGCCATAATCAAATTCTTTAGATTGATACTATTGTACAAATCTATATCATACATGAAAAATGGGAAAATAATAGAAACGGTGCTAGAAAAGATAAAAATAAATCCCTGCAGACTAAACAAGAAGTATACATATGCTTCATCCCTTCCCAAAGGCCCCCGTACCCTGAATTAACCATTACAAACCCCTACTCTCCCGTCACACTCATTAGCCACTGCCACTTACGCATTCTGTTAAGAAGCAAGCAATCTCTTCATTATCCCCAATTCTATCCTTCCTTACCATGTGCTAAACTTCAGTTTCCAACCTCATATCATATCTATAGCAAACAACTCAGTAGCAGACTAGCAGTACGCTACATTCTATTAACTATATTTATATCTGTTAAACTAGCTGAAATTTGACTACAAATAGATAAATATGGTGCATGCTAAATGACTCACATCAGACTACACGTTCGTTTCTGCAAAGAAAAATGTTTCGAGAACATCCCAATGAGTCGATGCCCATGTACACGTAGAGAGAAGTAATAAGTTCAATCACACGACAAAAGCAAAATGGGGATGCCAATATAACTACATTCTTCTTCGGAAAAGGACTTTAGCCAGTTAAATGAGTGTTGCTGTATTCAAGCTATGCATCATTTTATATTTCAGCCCATATTTGTCAAAACAGCATATTTCGCATTTAAAATATGCTAATGCACAAACTAGTTGTTTACCATAAACTCTCAGTTGCCATGCCAATCAATTGCACATTAAAGGAATTTGGCTGTTATTTCATACAAATTACAACTATTTTGTATCCTTAATATTCTCTAATGGATACTCTGTCCTAAAATTAGAAGAATTCGTCTGAAGAAAAAATTTGGTAATTAATTCTTGCACCTAACCTTTTATTGTTGTGAATCAAATTAAGTTGGTTATCCTTCTAGATGATTGTAAAGTAAGCAAGATTCAGGAATTCCTAATAAAACGTGACTTCCGGTCTTTTCAAAATACTGGAAAAAATAATGTCAGCATAGATGTTGCATGATTTGAACAAGCATGCGATTGATCACTAGAGTCAGCGTTCAAGGCATAAACACAAGCAATTGATCATCTACACCAAAAATAGACCTGGATGTAGGACTCCTGATCTAATTTTTTTATCTCCTCAACCACTAGTAACCAAAATGATCTCCAATTAATTCGTTAATTTCCAAATTGTTTGACACTTGGCAATTGGCAAGAAATTACATATGTGCCAATTAATAACTCTTACCATTTACACCCTTTTTATGTTGTATAATTGCTAAATCACCTAACAATATAATCAAAGAAACAACTATAATTACTATAACTGGAAAATATATGAGAAAATAAAAATGACAAAGCTTGTGAAGCATTTAAATGTACTTACTCCCACGGTACATCCCCCACAAGCATCCAGTCTCCATCTTTATCTTCATAAGTGAGGACATACTCTGAACCGTGCAGAAGGTCCCTCAGCTTACTCTCACTCAACATTTCTCTTCCTGGAGCTCCATGGGAGCCACACTGACCTGATTGTAAACAAGTCCCAAAGACACATTCCAGAACAAAATTAAAATAACCATCAAATAATTTTTAAAACAAATCATCAGTTAAAACAATTTACCGCTATGTAAATAGACTGTAAAAGCTCACCTAAGGTAAAACAGCTGAACATCTTCTCAAGTGCAGAAGATAGCTCCTGATATGTTGTATAACTTCTTAGATCTACCTTCCTAAGATAGGGAGCACCATCCATGCTGACCTTCACAAAGAGTGCGCCAACACCTGGTTTTCCATCTACTTCATCATTGTTCTTGTTGGATGTGGTGGCCATGGAGTTTTTCCTAAATGATCTTATAGGAGGCCAACCGACAACCTGTGCCCTGTCACAACGGATTTTATGTAATTAGCATACCTAGAAACACAAGGAAAATCCCATTTAAGGAGTTCCTTTGTCCAACTTCAAAAATCTCGTGAAAATTGTGGTTCCTTGAGCTGATAGATTCCACTTACTTAGATGCCGGTGCACTGCCACTTATAGAAGCACCTGTATGGTTATGACCGGTTCCATTATTAGCTGAACAAGGCCGTTCTTGCAACTTGCTAGGCATTTCTTTCATTGCAGAAGGCTGAGCACCAGAAGGCCTAGGTGATAGCATTGCAGTCATTCCCTGCACGAAAGATAGTGACAGCTAATCTCAGACACAGCAAAAAATAAACATTTCTCACAATATTAAGAACGTCAAGCATCTCTTCTAACCTGAGAAAACGCATCCATGGTATCAGCAAAACCTCTCTTGTTGCCGGAAACAACAGTTTTCTGGGACGACAAGAAAATCCCGTCTTTGGTAGGACCCAAAGGGAACAGTGGCTTTTCGTCAATCTTTGCTGAGCTTAAAGAGAAAAGATCCGGATCCCTTTCAGGTGACTGTGATCCGGGAAGGCCCAGCCTCAACTCCGTAGCCTTCAAATTCATGTTCTCCTTTTTCTCATCACCCAAGCCTGGCACAGTAGAAGCACAGCTATCCACTGATGAGCAATCAGACAACCCTAAGTAATTCCTTTCTTTCAATCCAGCCCCATTCTGAGAGAAACAATCCAAGGACTGCGAAGAACCAGACGCTAAGGTAGACGACACCTTGCTCAGCCCGTCCTCCTCCGTTACCACCGCCGGCGGCGACATCACACTCCAAACACAATCAAAGCAAACTGCCACAAACAGAAACAGTAAAAGTCAAATCCATCGTTCACTTCAAATTACCAGCAGCACAAAAGGCCCCATGCTAATAACAAAACACCATTTAAAAGAAAAACACGCTTCAGCATGATGAAAAAGGGTTCAATCATAACGATCACGCCATTAACTAGCAACTCAAGCAACAACTAATCACAGTGAGAAATAACAAAAATAAAAATAAATAATTGGCATGCATGCGTTTTACTATTGCAGAGTTAAGCATAAAAAAAATAGTTAATCATAACAGAATCACAACATTAAGACACAAACAACCTTGGGAGTTAGTTATTGACTGAAGACTTATCAAAATAGCACACCCTACTCCTTTCCTATTTATTGTTCACACTTCTTCACAACCTCAACTTCTTAAGCAAATAAGTAAATATAAAGCTGCAGAAGCTAAATAGATCCGTGGTCGAGCAAATTCCTCTGCAGTTTTTTCCATAAAAATAAACGAAACAAAAAAAAAAAGGAGTACATTCTACCTGAAAGTGCTGATATAGAAAATCGTTGAAGAAATATTTGAAGAAAGAGGAACAGTTGGGAGTAGGAGGAGAGAATTTGAAGAAGTACGCACCTAAGGAAGCGAGTTTTGGTAGATCAGAGACAGAAGAAAAACCGATACTGATTTTGTGGAAATTTTTCGCAAGTAAATGCAAAAGCGAGAAAGTGAAGCAGAGAGAGAAAGTTTAAGGGCCTTCCATAAGCAGAAAGAAACAAAAGCTTTTGGGGAGATATGAGTGGAGAAGCACAATGAATGAAAGTCTTAAGACGGAAAAACCAAACAAAAGCGATTAAACGCAATTATAGTACTGAGGGGCAAAACGGAGAATAAATGGCGGAAGCTGTGTCGTTTTGTTAGTTGGATAACAATGATATGGAGTCCGGATTTTGCGTTGGACGGATGCGATGCATTCTGACGGAGAAATCAAAACCGTCCATTCCCTCACTATATGGAGACACGAAATTAAATATCTCGTCGCTGTTAACAGGTGCTACAACGTTCCGCTTCGGAATTCAGAAATGTCGCATTTACCCTTGTGTGCTTTCTGAACAAAAACGTATCAATAACTCGTTGACACATGGCACTACAGTTTTGTACTGTGATTAAACTGGGTGGAGATAAATAGTTATGAATGAACTTTTAATACCAAAGTCAACAAGGTTCTGATTGAACTCTCACAAATTTAAATTTAGCGTCAAAATGGATCTTTTTATTAAGTTTTTTATGCATTTTTTAACTTAAAACATTGTGTATTACAAATTGTTAAGAAATTACAGAAGAAGAGAAAAAATATAATTAACTCGTTTGATAACCATCAAATGATAGTGCTGTCTTTTTCGTTGAAAAAAACATGTGAGCGTGGAATGTTTAATTAGACGCAGTACACAAGATAAGAAGGGTGCGAAAAAATAAAACTATATATGAATGCAAGCATAAATTGTCAATAAAGTCGTATTAGTATTAATTGTCTCTAATAGATTTGGATAGGGTTGGCTTTTTAAAAAACATTTTATTGAAAAACACATTTATTTTTAATCGGAAATATAGTACTCAGTAGAAAAGTAAAAGAAGTACTAAATCAAATATGACATAAGTGGTGATGAATTATTTGCGCAAATAAGATTAGGTAGGGCAAAAGAAAAGAGAAAGAAGAATAACAAAGAAAGAGTTGAAATGCATGGTAAGTTTGCATGCGCAAATTCAAAAGTAAAGCTCATTTTTCACTATGACTGTATTTTTCTTTGACGTGCTTTATTTTGTTCTGCTGAAAATGTCAGGATCAAAGATACCATCTGAATGCGCTATGAAGGCTTTTTGTACACAATATTTTCCGAATGAATGCGGTGTTTAATTTTGAAGGTAAGGGTAGGGTGCATAAATACTCCCAGTTCATTTATAGAATATCACATTGTCTTGGATCTTAGTTTATGAAATTTAATAAACTAATTGTTATAGAAAGTTATGATTATTATTATTATATGGAGTACCATGGGAAAGGTATCCAAGGGCTATGGTGAAGGTTTTACAGACATAAATAATGACAAATAACTGCAGGAGAATCATAGCATAACCCTCTGATTCACACACAATTTCAGATCTCTGCTTATAGTACAAGTCAACTATTCCATAATCCTCTGTCTGGCATATTCAATTCAATGTCGGAGTTGCTTATTAGACCTAATAAATCATAATAACAGAGGGAAGTTTTTTATGAAAGTTTCGTTTGATCCAGACAGGACAAGGAAAAAAATGCAAAAGAGTATTTAAATAGGTATTTTGATTAGAATGGCGCACTTGATTGATTTTGGAGTGGTTTGGGACGTGGAAAAGCAGGGGGCGTGAATGGATTTGTGAAGTTAGGTAGTAGAGCATGGTTGAATATGGTGTTTTGATTTAACAATGGTGGTTTGTGGTGGGAGGAAAGAAGGAGTGAGAATGGGAAAAAGTTAAGGGGGAGACAGGAATGCGGCAATTGAAATGGTTTTGCCGGGTGTTGAGGAGGACAGATAACACCTTCCACTCTCATCACCCATCTTTTTTCATCATTACCAATTTCTCTTTCTCTCTTTCTCTCTCCCTATTCTCTACACTCTACCCATACCCACACTCCTTATTCCTAATGCTCATGTTTCTTTGTTCTTTTCTTTCATACCTCTCCTACCCTACCCTACCCCTGCCCTACCCTACTACCCTCCCTATCATCACCATACGTCACTCTACACTAATTTCAATTCCTAATTACCATCTCTCATCTCACCTTTTCCTTTTTTACTTCATCAAATTACTGCACTTTCTGTTTTCTTCCAAATTGGTTCCTATTTTCCAAATGAAGGTACATCGATTTAAAAGATTAAAAATAAGAAAGAGTTGAAATGAATTGGAGAAAGTTTGAATTGTGTAGATGTAAAAAAATGTCATTGAAATAAAGTGGAAAAACGTGAAGGTAAAGCAAATTGATTAGTGAGGGAGGAGAATGATTAGGCAGGGAAGAGGCAGGAGTTACTGTGATTGAATTAATGTGTTGGGTAGTGATTGATGAGAATGGGAAGGGAAGGGATAAGGATGTGGTGAGTGTGAGAATAGAACATTGATTTGTGGAATCTAAATAGAAATAATTGGATATGGTTAGACATAATGAGATTGGAAGGAAGGAAATAAAAAGGAAAAAAAGATTTGATTTGGTTAGGAGGCACAGGTTTTGCGGGGCTCTGCTACGACACAGGGACCCAATGCCGGAACCACTCCGCTTTTGCCGCTATCTCATCTCTTTTTTTTACTCACAATATTTAGTTCAGGGTGAGACGTTCGATGAAAGCTGAATAGTGGATTAATGGCGTTGGAGTTATAAACGGAGTTTGAGAGAGAGAGAGAGAGAGCGATTGAGTTGGCACGTGTGTGGCTCGTGACTGACAGAGAAAGCAACCACGCAGTAGGGTCAAACCACTTTTATATTTTGTGACCAATCAAACAGGTGGGGCCCATCCTAAATTCCTACTCTACACTCACGTGTGAACCCTTTAAACGGTGACCACGACTCTGCGTGCGTGCGTGCGTCCTGTGCTTGTGTTACTCTGCTTGAGAGACCACCCATGGTTTAGAGTTCATCACTCTCCACAAGATATAACCCACAGGAAACCATTAACCTTCTCATTTTCTCTCCCTCCAAATTACAAGTTAATTAGTCTTTACCTCTTATTAAGAACATAGAAATGGAATTTATTTTATTTTATATTTAAAACAATGTTGTAATGGGTAAAATAATATAATCAGTTTTCACTTAGATTCATCCCATAACTTTTGGAACAATGTGTGGGTTACAGGTTTCAAACTGTCTTTAAGCCCATACCCGTGGCCCAATATTGTTACTAGAAAAAGACCCAATTCCGTTACGTGATTCGGTCCGTTAGCGTCTAAGAAATAACTTGAGTTTCCAACAATATGTTTATTATGATTGATCATATTTTAACACCGTAGCCATTTTAGCATCCAAAACCAAGAAAAACACCACCGATGGATACATGCCTTTTAGCTGGATTAACAAATACACTGAATCAATTTTGATAACTAATTTAACTAATTAATTTTCATTTTATTTGTTTGAAGGTGAAGTGACTTTATGTCAGTGATTTCAAATGTCTCTCTCAAAATGTTGTATTTAGAGGACTTTTCTCCTTTTTAGTGTTTATTAGATAGCTTTAACTATTTGGAAACAGATTTCACAAGTAATAGGTGTAGCATACTAGGAAAATGAATTCTGGAATTTAAAGATTTAGTTATTTATTAATATCTTTGAAATTTCAGTAACTAAACATCATTTCCACTAATCTCACTAGACATTTCAAAGAGAGTCCACACATACTCTAAATGACGACTTATTACTAACACATTCATTACTCAATGGATGACTTGTTATTATTCGTCTTTTATACCTTAAACTTTTTTAACACTTAGCTTACTTTATAGAGGTGCCTCTTTCGTCATGTACTTGGTCAAAAAAGGACCAACGTTAAGTTCAAAATGATCAAGTTGAGGTTCATGATCTTCACCTACCAACTTGAAGAAAAGTATTAAGGAAATAATGATTATCAAATTATACGCAATTATTGTACGTAATTATAGAATCTCGTGATTAGTGAATCATTACATAATTAGTTTGAAAAAATAAAATTTTCATACATTATATATTTTTTATTCTATATATTGAATGATATAAATACACACAAAAAATATTTTTTTTTTATATATAATTGTTTTATATTACCCATTTTTCTTACTATCTTCTTATATACAATTTTCTTATACTTTTCTATTAATTGACTATTCTAGTTAACATGTTCATTTGTCTATCACTTCTCGTATTTTGTATTTTGTATCGTGCAACCCGTTTTTGCAAAAATTTATTCTCCATCTAGTCAATTTATACTCTTCGTAGTACGAGATCTAACACATTGAATTCTCTTAATACAACTTCACTTTTGTGTCTTATTGCATGTTGCTTTAAAACTTCTCTTTTTATTCTTACATGTTTTTTTTTACTTCATCAATCATATATATAATAGTGTAATTTATCTCAATCTTTATAAAATTTTAATATGAATTAAGTGAAAAAAATGTGACAGAAATGTCTATAACTATGTCTACAATTGTAAAAAAGAGGCGTGATTGATTCAAATACAATATGAAATTATAAATTTTAAAATATTTGTACAACAAATTTGAAAAATATAAAATTTTAAAAGGGGAAAATCAATAAAAAGTTGTATTTTTTTTAGAAAAGTTAGTAAATAATTAATTCGCTTTTAAAATTCTTAGTTATAACAAGGTTAATGTTTAACACATTTGAATCTTCAACATGATTATTTTCAGACTTATGAGAACGGAAGTTGCTTAGATTTGGACATGGCTAAGTTTTACGAATTAACAACTAACAAGTATTTGGGGTATTGCCAGAGTAGGTTAAAACAAAGAAAATAAAAACTTCAAAAAAAATTAGAGTAATGGATCAAAACTAGTTTACTTCTGATAAAGAATAATTTTGAACAACAAGAGGAGGAGCAAATAGTTTTAAAATATATATGATAAGTAGTTCAATCTATTAATATTGTTTTACTAGTAATTCGTAAATGCCACGTGTAATATTGATTACAAAAATAAGTATAGGGATATCGTGTGTGGAAGCGTGATAATTCCAACCAAAGATTTTATGAGAAATTAAAGTAACAAGTAAAGTGAGAATGATACCATAATTTTTAGGTGGAAAACCCCTTTAAATAGAGGTAAAAAGCCACCGGCGAGAGAGCCAAAACTTCCACTATAATGGTACTGGGAGTACAATGAATTCCTCTCAGGCTAATAGATAAATAGCCCAAAAACAAATTCTCTCTATATGGGTTAAACACTTACACCCAAGAGCAGAAATAGAGAATATATGAAAAGAGAGAGGAAGCAAGTGTATGTTGTTGTTTGTTGTGTGTTACATTGCTTGAAGGAAGTAACTATATACAGTGGTTCTAGGAGACAACAATAATAAATACAATTAATGGTAATTAACCTCCATTTGATTGCAATTGATTGTGACAATTAACCTCCCAATTATGACAAGAAAACGGTTAAAGGTGAGTCATAACCCACAAATCTCCACCTTGACTTGCCTTTGACTGGAACACTCTCTCGCCATGAAGCCTTGATTAAGTATGGATAATACCAGCTAAGTTCAGGCAATGATCGAAATTAGCCGATGGAAGTGGCTTGGTCAACATGTCTGCAGGATTTTCAGCCGTATGAATTTTTTCAACAATTATATCTCCTGTATCAACAATGTCTCGGATAAAATGGTGTTTAATTTTAATGTGTTTGGTCCTTGAGTGATACTTACTGTTCCTGGTTAAGTGAACAACACTCTGACTATCACAAAATATAACAAGAACATCTTGTTGAAGACCAAGTTCACTTACCAAGCCTCAAAGCCATATAGCCTCTTTCATAACTTCTGTAGCATCAATATATTCTGCTTCAGTGGTGGACAAAGCCGCAATGGCTTGAAGTGAAGAATACCAACTGATAGCAGACCCAGGGTAAAAATGTAGGCTGAATGTGACCTTCTCCGATCTAAATCACCACCATAGTCAGCATCAACATAGCCAACTGCTCCTTCGGGATCGACTCTATGTTGATCAAATACCAAACCAAGATCTGAAGAACCTTTCAGATAGCGAAGTATCCATTTAACGACTTCCCAGTGTGCCTTGCCTGGATTATGCATGAACCTGCTAACAATGCTAACAGCATAAGCTAAATCAGGTCTAGTACATACCATAGCATACATGAGACTTCCAATTGCATTTGAATATGGGACATGTGACATGCGTCTTTTGTCCTTGTCTGATTTTGGACACTGATATGATGACAACTTGAAGTGGGCGGCAATTGGAGTATTAACAGCTTTGCAATCTCGCATTCCAAATTAGTCAAGCATTTTAAGAACATACTTCTTTTGTGATAGAAGAAGTTTTCCAGCTTGACGATCTCTGTTGATCTCCATTCCTAAAATTTTCTTGGCAGGACCTAAGTCCTTCATATCAAATTCATTACTAAGTTGGGCCTTTAACTTGTTAACTAAAGATTTATCTCTTGCGGCAATCAACATGTCATCAACATATAACAACAAGTATATAAATGACCCATCAGATGTCTTTTGAAAATAGACACAATTATCATAGCTACTTCTGGAGTAGCCATGTCCAACCATGAAAGAATCAAACCTCTTATACCATTGTCTTGGTGATTGCTTCAAGCCGTAGAGAGATTTCTTCAAACGACATACATGGTCCTCCTTTCCAGGAACAACGAACCCCTCAGGCTGCTGGATGTAAATCTCTTCCTCAAGATTACCATGAAGAAAAGCAGTTTTCACATCTAACTGTTCCAGCTCCAAATCATACAAGGCAACTAAAGCAAGTAATATACGTATTGAAGTATGACGAACAACGGGAGAAAATACTTCATTAAAGTCAATACCTTTCTCTTGATCAAAACCTCTTACAACAAATCTTGCTTTATTCCTTGTACTCTCAACACCAGCGATCCCTTCTTTTCTCTTAAAGATCCACTTACAACTAATGACTCGTTTTCCTTCTGGTAACTTCACCAATTCCCATGTTTCGTTTTTGAGAAGACTCTCAACTTCTTCTTGCATAGCAGTAATCCACTTTGTTGAGTCATCACCAGAGATAGCTTTAGAGTAATTCTTGGGTTCACCTTCTTCACCCATCTCTTGTGCAATAGTTAAAGCATAAGCAATGTTGGCAGATTCTGCAATTAATCTTTGAGTCGGTTTTCTTGGTCTCTGTTGTGGAAGTTCTTGAGCCATAGACCACGACTGTGGTAACCCTCTTCGTTTAGGTGGACATTGCTCATTTGGACTCAAATGTTCATTTGTACCATCAATAACAGTGACTTGATCATCTTGAGTACTAGAGGAATTGGGAACGTTTTCCTCATGAGCGGGTGTTTTAATCTCAAACTCCACCTTCTCTCGAGCATCTTCCTGGTCACCTGTATCAATTGAGGAAATGACAATATCTTTTACAGAAGAGAGCATAGCATTTTCATTAAAGGTCACATTTTGACTGTGAATTACTTTGTGAGATTCTGGGTCATATAAACGATAGCCTTTAACCCCTAAGCCATAACCCAAGAAAATGCATTTCTTAGCACGAGGTTCTAATTTTCCCTCGTTTACATGAGAATAAGCAGGGCAACCAAATATTTTAAGATTAGAATAATCAACAGGGTTACCTGACTAAACTTCTTCTGGAATGTTGCAATCAATTGATCTGTTAGGAGAGCGGTTTATCAGATAACATGCTGTTGAAGCCGCTTCAGCCCAAAAAGATTTACTCAAACCAGAATGGGAGAACATGCAACGAATTCTCTCCAGGATAGTTCTATTCATCCTTTCTGCAACCCTATTCTGTTGTGGAGTACTTGGGATGGTGAAATGTCTGGAAATGCCTTCCTTCTTGCAAAATCATTGAATTCATTCGAACAGAACTCAAGGCATTGTCTGTCCTTAGCCTCTTTATCTTCTTGCCAGTCTGGTTCTCAATCAATAATTTCCACTCTTTAAAAGTGGAAAATGCTTCATTCTTATGTTTGAGAAAATACACCCACAGTTTTCGTGAGAAATCATCAATAATTGTCATCATATAACGACATTTACCTCTGGAGGGAACTTTTGACAGACCCCAAAGATCCGAATGAATATAATCCAAAGTACCTTTGGTTCTGTGTATGGCTTTAGAAAAACTAACCTTTTTCTGCTTACCAAAAATGCAATGTTCATATAAATCAACCTTTCCAGTACAGTTGTTACCAAGGTGACCCTTCTTCTTGAGGATTAGAATTCCCTTCTCACTCATGTGGCCTAATCTCATATGCCACAACTTGGTGTTATCTTTGTTGGGTGAGGCAACAGCTGCAGAACCTGTAACAGTTGAACCCTGCAGCACATACAAACTATCACATCGAATTGCCTTTAGTAACACAAGAGCTCTTTTAGACACTTTTAAAACTCCACCTTCAGCTGAGTATCTACACCCATGAGATTCAAGGGTGCCTAAGGAAATGAGATTTCGTTTCAACTCAGGGACATATCTGACACCTGTTAAAGTTCTAACAATTCCATCATGTGTCTTGATTTTGATTGTTCCTTCACCAACAACTTTGCATTGAGCATCATTTTCCATCAAAACAAGACCATTATAAACTGGTTCATATGTGGTAAACCAACCTCTATTGTGAGACATGTGAAAAATACAACCAGAATCAAGAATCCATTCATTTTTAAACCTTTGTTCAGTGTTGGAAGCTACAAAACAATCCCCATCAAATTCAGTTTCAACAATACTAGCTTCGGCAAATTTTTCTGGTTGTTTACCATTTCCCTTATCTTCTCTATCTTGCTTATTTTTCAATTTATAGCATTCAGAGATCTCGTGTCCCTTTTTCTTGCAATAACGACAATATTTGGAGTTCTTGCCTCTAGATTTTGACCTAGATTTATGTTTATTGTTCCTACCTTTCTCTTGGTTTCTCCCTCTAATTATTAATCCTTCACCAGAACTTTCAGAATGAATTTGAGTATCAAATTTTTCTTTGTCTAGTAAATTAGTCTTGACATCATCAAAGCTTAAGGTAAGATAATTACCGTATAACATAATTTCTTTGAATTGTCGATGCGAGGGTGGTAGAGAAACAATAAGTAGAACGACTTTATCCTCATCATCAATTTTAACATCCAAATGCCTGCTGTACTTTTCTCGTTGATGACCTCACGCAACACCTCACGGGACAAGCATAATTGGATTGCAGACAATGTCTTTTCATTCATCTCATCCCACTGCTCCTCCGTCATAGTGGTTGGTCTCATCATGTTACCTGTCAAAACTTTCTTTAAACCATTCTGGGTGAGAACAACTAACATCTGGACTCGCCAGATAGCAAAGCTGATTTTACCATCAAATTTCTCAATATCCAATTTTGACATTATTGAACAACAGATCCTGGTTGAATTATCGAAAAAGCTCTGATGCCAATTTGTAGGGATATCGTGTGCGGAAGCGTGATAATTTCAACCAAAGATGTTATGAGAAATTAAAGTAACAAGTAAAGTGAGAATGATACCAGAATTTTTAGGTGGAAAACCCCTTTAAATAGAGGTAAAAAAACCACCGGCGAGAGAGCCAAAACTTCCACTATAATGGTACTGGGAATACAATGAATTCCTCTCAGGCTAATAGATAAATAGCCCCAAAACAAATTCTCTTTATATGGGTTAAACACTTACACCCAAGAGAGGAAGCAAGTGTATGTTGTTGTTTGTTGTGCGTTACATTGCTTGAAGGAAACTATATACAGTGGTTCTAGGAGACAACAATAATAAATACAATTAATGATAATTAACCTCCATTTGATTGCAATTGATTGTGACAATTAACCTCCCATTGATTGCAATTGATTGTGACAATTAACCTCCCATTGATTGCAATTGATTGTGGCAATTAATCTCCCATTGATTGCAATTGATTGTGGCAATTAACCTCCCAATTATGACAAGAAAACGGTAAAAGGTGAGTCATAACCCACAATAAGCATGGATTAAAATAGTTGAGAAAAAAGAAAATATTCATTGAAGGAATAGTTTATTAAATAAAAAATATATTAATGATATTATATATTATTTTAAAATATTTGTAATAAATAGTTTAATTAGTTAATTAAAGAAAAAAAATATGTTTAATGACACTCATACTAACGACAATTCCTTATTTACACTTTTATTTCTCCATCTAATACTTTTTTTTGTTTTTATTTCCCTATCTAGTCTCTTTTTGTTTTTATTTTCCTATCTAGCACCATTTTAAAAATAAATAAATTAATTAATTTTTTTTTATAATTTTAATTTTGAATACATTAAAAAAATAAACATTTTTAATGTTTAAAATACTTATTAATGAATAAAGAAATTACTTTTTACAAAACAAAAATAAAAAAATAATAAACGAAAAATGTTTAGTTTATTTTTTTTAAGAATGGAGAAAATAAAAAATTAAATCCTAAAAAGTTGAATCTATAAACAAATTTATTTATTTATTATTATTGATGATGTAATCATGTTAATTTCAAGTAAAAAAATACAGGAAATAACTATAAAAAAACCAAAGTCAAATAATATTAATTAGTAGTGGACGACACACATATCATATTGAAGTGTCCACCCTAAATACAAAATCCTAAAAAAAAAAACTAAAGCAAATGTTATATTTAATGTTTAAAAATGAGTAGACACTTTAATAATATCTGTGTGTCCACCACTACTAATTAATACTAATTGACTTTGATTTTTTTTATAATTATGTCCTATATTTTTTACTTGAAATTAACATGATTACATCATCAATAATAATAAAAATAAATACTAATTTATATTTATAGATTCAACTTTTATGTTGTTGTAGGGTTTAATTTTTTATTTTGTTCATTTAAAAAAATTAAACTAAACATTTTTAATTTATTACTTTTTTATTTTTATTTAAAAACTTATTTCTTTATTCATTAATAACTATTTTAAACATTAAAAATATGTTTTTAATGCATTCAAAATTAAAATTATTAATTTTTTTATTTTTTTATTTTTTTACTTTTGAAATGGTGCTAGATAGAGAAATAAAAATAAAAAGGTACTTGTTCTCGAACGAGGTTGGGGACTGGGAGAACTATTGTCTTCGAGTGTCACTCGGTCGATCGTGCTTCACTTCCTCCTTCAGTTCTTCCTGCTGGACGACTCCTCAGGCGGGTGGGGTACCTGCAGATGGCACTCCAACGCTCAAGTCAGTGGGGTATCGTATTCGGCTGGCTGGAATACTGTAGATAATGACGTACCTTATTCCTTGGAATGCGTGATATTTATATTACCTTGATGGGCCCTCGCTGTTGGGCCGGATTAGGGGGTTGTTTAGCGATTAGGGTTGGATTAGGCCGTTTCCTAACCATGGGTTAACCTTCGTTAATTGGGTCAACCTTTGACTTGAGCACTCGGTGTCGGTCGGCCACGTGTGACACATGGTCGACCTCGTACCTTAAAGTACGGTCTTGACATGTGGGTTGACCGGGTCCTTGGACCGGTCGGTCATCCCAGTACAGTTGCCTCCCAGGCTCGAGAGGTGGTACGGCCGAAGAGTCTGAAGAATGGGCCTCGGGCGGTTTGTGTAATGATGAATGAAGTGATGTTTGGGGGCGTCTGAGCGATTGACATGACGCGCATTAATGAGGGGTTTTTCTGGGCGCGAAGCGATGCGAACCGTTGGATCAAACGAATCCAACGGTTGGGGTTCTTGTGACGTTTGGAATTCCGAGGCCCTCCCAGGCTATAAATAGGGGCTGGGAGTAGTAGCGTTCCACGCGTTATATTTGCCTGAGCTCCGACACCTATTACCAATCCGACCGTCTTCTGTTGCTTCCCTCGTCCATCTTCAAGGTTAGTTATGTCTGTCCTTGCCGAGTCTCCCCCGGCTTGTTCGTCTTCGTCTTCTTCTTCTTCTTCTGGCCAGGCTTCCCCGGTCGGGGAAGTGGAGAGGGTCCCTTCTCCAGGCTTGGTGAGGGAGGACGCTGGTAATGCGTCCGACCGCTCGGCCCCTTTTGAGGGGCCACGCCCCCATGTAGGGCCGGCCTGGGTAGATCCCCGGGTATGTGAGGTGTCGTCCTCCTTTCTTACCGACGCCTCTGTTGGCGCGTTTTTGGATGAGGTTCCTGTTTTGAAGGCTTCGGCCGAGGAATCTTTGATGGCGTTCGGTCCTTGCTCTTTGGAGGATCGTGTGTATCGGGAGCGGTCATCTACCGAGCCTCCTTTTTTCTTCATGTATGCTTGTCTTTTTTCAGACTTGCATGCGTCTCTGCCCTTTGATGCCTTTACGGCCGGGGTTCTGAAGGAGCTGAACGTGGCTCCGACTCAGCTTCACCCCAACTCGTGGGCGTCGATGCAAGCGTTCCGCATTGTTTGTCGGACGTTTGGGTTGCGCCCTCTTCCTTCCTGCTTTCTTCATTTCTACTCGTCATACCCGGCCAAGCTTGCCAGTTGGCAATCGTTGGTCAGCCTGGCGGGTAGTGTTTTGTTCAAGCCCTTCACGGCCTCTTATAAGAACTTCAAGGAGAAGTTCTTTAAAGTGTACGTGGAGCCGGCCGGGACACGCTATTTTTTTGATGAGGTTGGCCGGTCCCGCTTCACCCTTTTTTGGTCGAGGAGTCCGACAAAGATAACGGATTGGCCGAGGCCGGCGCATCCGAGCGAGCATGAGCGGCTCGTTTTTTCTTTATTTGATAGTCTCCCCAGGAAGCTCCCCGCACGACCGCTCATGTCGTTGTACAATGCGACCGATCGCGCGGAGGCTTTCGAGGGTATGTTCTTTTTCATGCACTTGGTCTCTTTTTTTTTTACTATGTTCCGACTGACCGTTCGTCGTTTGTTTGTAGAAATCGCCAAGAGAGAAGCCCCCCAGGTCGTCGGGATGCTGCATTCGTTCAAGAATAAGCTGAACGAGAAAAGGGGGGCCACCAGTGCTAGGCCCCGGGCGGAGGAGGCTGGCCCCTCCAAGAAGTGTAACCGCGAGGGCGGCAACATTGCCCGAACGGTTAGGGCGGCGAGTCAGATGCCCACCCCCCCTCCTGCAAGGTCCGCTAGGCCGACTCCCCCACCGACTGATGATTTTAACCGCCCCATTCCGACGGGGGTGGCGGTCCCCTTGGCCACTGCGGGCGGCTCGATGCTCGCGCTCGGGGATGACCGGTCCTTTTCCAGGGCCGTGAGCTTTAAACTGCCCTCCAACATTGAGGGTGAGATCCGGTCGGTCCCCGACGACGACCTCCTGGACGGCGGCATCGAGATGATCTGCCGGGGTTTATTCTTGGCCCGCCGGGGTGCAGACGCTCGGAGGAGCCGGGTCGAGGACATCTCGCGCCTCGAACACGAACTCCAGGAGGCCGGCCATAATCTGAAGCAGGCCATGGAAGCCAACACAACTTACGAAAAGAAGTTGTGTGCTCAGGGGGCCGAGCTGGAGCTGCGCCAGCAGAGGGTGGCTGAGCTGGAGAGGGCCGACGCCGAGAAGGCTGCGGAGGTTATACTTCTTCGCAAGGCGTTGGAAGATGCCGACCGCCGGGCTCGCTTGAAGGAGGAGGAAGCTGTGGCCGAAAGCGAGGCCAGGAGTATGGCGGAGGCCGAAGTTCTGAAGACCATGGAGGACACCATGGTGCTCATCGGCCAGAGCTTCGACCTCGTCGTCCGACAGGCTGAGGTGCTGTATGGCGGTCCACCTCCATCTGGTCAATTTGACCAAGACATGGAGGTGGTGGATGGCCGTATGGTCCCTGCAGCGGCCGGTGCTCCTCAAGTTGAAGAAGTTGAAGCTGACCCCTCTAATGAGGTGTTGAATATCGTAGATTAGGCGGTCAGCTTTACTTTTAGACCCCTGGGGTCGGGGTGTGGCCCCCACCTTTCTTCAATTTTAATATAAGTTTTTTTTCTTTAATTGTTTCTTCATTTTCTGGACGACCGATCCTTTACTGGCCGAATGGTATTGAACCTTTAAACTTAACTCGTAACATTAACGAAGTAAAAAGAACGGATCAACCGGTCGGTATATGTAATCAATTGAGTAACCTGTGATAACTAAAATCAACCAAGTGATTGTAGCGGAGCTCGGTAAGTCGGTCGTCCTTTTAGCGAATTCGACTTAGGTGTTTATTTTAGGCGGACTTGTGCCGATCGTTGTGTATGTCTCGGGGGGTATGCCGATTAAGGCTATATCCTGGCCAAGTGAGTTCGGGAGGGTATGCCGGTTAGGGCTACATCCTGGCCGAGTGAGTTCGGGTTCGGGAGGGTATGCCGGTTAGGGCTACGTCCTGGCCGAGTGAGTTCGGGTTCGGGAGGGTATGCCGGTTAAGGCTACGTCCTGGCCGAGTGGGTACAGGTTCGGGAGGGTATGCCGGTTAAGGCTACATCCTGGCCGAACCGTTATTGTCGTCCATTGTATACACTTGTATATGAAACGCCTCGTTAAAACCTCTCCGACCGATAGACAGGCCGGGCGAGGAAAGAGTGCGTATATTTTATTCATGTTTAGCTGAAATAAAATTTTAGGTGCGTGGCATTCCACGTCCTAGGTACAATTTTTCCCGATAGGTGCTCTAAATGGTAAGCTCCCCCTTCTCCCACTTCTCTGATTCGGAATGGTCCCTCCCAATTTGATGAGAACTTGCCGTCCGACTTCCTAGCGTTGCTGCGCATTCTCCAGACGAGGTCACCTTGCTGAAAGCTTCTGGGCTGGACCTTCGAGTTGTATCTCCTTGCCGCTCGGAGCTTGCACGCCGCTTCTCGTATCTTGCTCTTATCTCGAAGCTCGTTCAAGAGGTCGAGGCCGACCGCCAGACTTTCCTTGTTGAGGGATAAGTCGAAGAGTTGGCGTCAGATGGATGGCTCCCCGACTTCTACTGGTATCATGGCCTCGGTGCCGTACGTGAGGCTGTAAGGGGTTTCTTGTGTGGTGGATTGTGGGGTGCAGCGGTATGCCCATAAGACCTCGGGTAGTTCCTCCGTCCATCTTCCCTTGGTCGTGCCGAGCCTCTTTCTTAGCTCGTTCAACAGAACCTTGTTGGCCGCTTCAGCTTGTCCGTTCGTCTGTGGGTGCTCGACTGAGCTTGTGAGGGATTTGATGTCGAGGTCGTCGTAGAAAGTCATGAGGCCTTGATCAATGAACTGTCGGCCGTTATCGGATACTATTGAGTGTGGTATGCCAAATCGACATACTATGTTTTTCCACACGAAGTTTTGGACGTTTCGGGCGGTGATCGTGGCTAGCGGTTCGGCCTCTATCCACTTGGTGAAGTAATCCACCGCGACCAGCAGATGCTTTGTCTGGCCTTTGCCTGGTGAGAATGGGTCGATGATGTCCATTCCCCACATAGCGAACGGCCAGGGTGACGTTATGCTGTGCAGTTCCTCTGGTTTTCGGTGGTGGAGGGGGCCAAACTCTTGGCATTTTTGGCATTTCTTGACGTAGTCGGCACTGTCTCCGTGGACGGTCGGCCAATAATACCCTACGCGGATTATTTTGGCTGCCATCGTTCGGGCTCCGGAGTGGCTCCCGCATGCCCCTTCGTGGATCTCTTGCAGCACATATTGGGATTGCTCCTTGGTGAGGCACTTTAGGAGTGGCGTGGAGTACCCCTTTCGGTATAGATCCTGACCGATCATGGTGTACCGGGTGCACTGCCGTCTGATATTCTTCTCTTCCCCCGGCTGGCATGTCCCATGCTCCAAGTACTGAGTGATTGGGGTCATCCATGTGTGGGTCTCGGTGACTGTCATGCACTCGGCGTCGCCCACACTCGGCTGTGCTAGTCGCACTTGGACGACCGATCGATGGTGGCTTTGTTTTTCGTGGATGCCAGGCGAGAGAGTGCGTCGGCGCGCTCGTTTTCCTCTCGTGGTATGTGTTGGACCGCCACCGCGTCGAACTTGGCCATGACGTTACGGACGGTGTAGTAATATCGTTGGAGGAGGGGCTCCTTGACCTCGAATTCTCCTTTGATTTGGCCGACGACCAGCTGGGAGTCGCTTTTGCATGCGACCTCTCGCGCGCCCAGGTCGTTTGCCAAGTTGAGGCCGGCCAGTATGGCCTCGTATTCTGCCTGGTTGTTCGTTGCCTTGAAGGAGAACTGGAGGGCTTGCTCAATCAGTAAATCTCCAGGCCCTTCGAGGACGACCCCGGCCCCGCAGGCCGTTTTATTGGAAGAGCCGTCCACGTAGAGGACCCATTTGGTTGAGACTTCTGTGTTCTTGGGGAGCTCGGCTGCGAAATCCGCTAGGCATTGGGATTTGATGGCGCCCCTCGGTTCGTACTTAATGTCGAACTCTGAAAGCTCGACCGACCACCCTATCATTCGTCCTGCAAGATCGGGTTTAGATAAAATTTTATATATGGGATAGTTGGTCTTTACCCTGATTTCGTGGTTCTGGAAGTACGGGCGCATTCTCCTTGCTGTCAGCACTAGGGCCAGTGCCACTTTCTCTATCATTTGGTACCTGGTCTCGGCTGCATGGAGCGTCCGGCTGACAAAGTATACCGGGTGTTCTTCGCGGTCTACCTCCTGGACAAGGGCGGCACTGACCGCCTCCTCCGATACCGCTAGGTAGACTACTATGGGTAGGTCTAGGCGGGGCTTTTGGATGACGGTCGGCGAGGACAGGAATTCTTTGAGCTGGCCGAAGATTTGCTCGCACTCCTCGTTCCAGCTGAATTTCGAAGTTTTGCGGAGCATAGCGGCATCGGTCTAATCCGTTCGGCGAGGCGGGGTACGAATCTGGACAGTGCTGTGAGTCGGCCAAGCAGCTGTTGAATTTCCTTCAGGTTTTTTGGGCTCCTCATCTCCGTTATGGCTTTGCACTTGTCGGGGTTTGCTTCGATTCCTCTGTGGGTCAGCATGAAGCAGAGGAACTTGCCGCCTTCGACGCCGAATGCGCACTTCTCGGGGTTAAGGCGCATGTTGACCTTTCTTAAAGCGTCGAAGACTTCTTGTAGATCTGTGATGTGTTGGCCGCACGAGTCAGACTTCACCACGATGTCGTCCACGTAGACTTCTACGCTTCGGCCAATCATCCCCTTGAAAATTTTGTCCATGAGCCTCTGGTAGGTAGCTCCGGCGTTTTTTAGGCCGAACGGCATCACCTTGTAGAAGTAGTTTGCACCGTCCGTCGTGAAGGCCGTTTTACCTCTATCGCTATGGTGCATGCTGATCTGGTTGTAGCCGGAGTAGGCGTCCAGGAAGCTCAATATCTTGAGGCCGGCCGCTCCGTCTACGAGCCGGTCGATGTTGGGAAGGGGATATGAGTCCTTGGGGCATGCCTTGTTGAGGTCCTTGTAGTCTACGCACATTCGCCATTTGCCGCTCGGCTTTTTAACCATCACGACGTTGGCTAGCCAAGTGGAGTATCGTGCCTCGGCTATGAAGCCGGCTTTCAAGAGCTTCTCAGCCTCACTTCTGGCGGCCAACCGCTTGTCTTCTCCATGGTTCCTCTTCTTTTGTGCGACCGGTCGGGCTTCTTTATATATAGAGAGGCGATGGGTGATGATGTTCGGGTGGACGCCAGGTACATCGGTCGTCGTCCACGCGAAAAGGTCTACGTTTCTCTTGAGGGTTTGGTGAACGAAGTCTGCATCGGCGGCGGCCATTGCCGTGCCAATGCTTATATACCGATCCTTCCCATCGAGTTTGGCTTGTCGTAGCTCGTCCTTGGCCTCAAGTCTCGGCTCAATCTCCCTGGGATCCAGGTCTGCCATGGTGATGCCTTTTTTGGGTTGGGGTGAGTGTCGGCGGGGGCTCCTACCACGGCCGGCTATCTTTCGCCTGGGCGAGCGGCTGCCGCTGGACCCCTGTTGTGTGGGCTCGACCCGCAGGCTTTCGGCGTAACATTCTCGGGCGACCTTTTGATCTACATGTATGGTCAGGATGTCGCCCGTGAGGGAAGGGAACTTCATTGCCAGATGGGGTGTGGAGACGATCGCTCCAAGTTTGTTGAGGGACGACCTGCCGAGGAGGATGTTGTAAGACGTGTTGGCGTTTATGACCAGGTATCTGATTTTGAGGGTTTTGCTGGCCCCTTCCATGCCGAACGTCGTGTACAACTCTATGTACCCCCTTGTCCCCACGCGCTCCCCTGAGAAGCCGACCACATGGTCGTTGTAGGGCATCATTTCCTCCTCCGGTATTCTCATGGCTTTGAAGGTCTTCCAGTATAGTATGTCGACCGAGCTCCCCTGGTCCACGAGGGTCTTTTTGATCGTGAAATTATCGATGTCGACCGATATCACCATGGGGTCGTCCTGGGTTGGGTCTATCCCCTTGAAATCTTCATCTGTGAACGTGATTGGTGGCATCCTTGGTCGGACGGAGACAAGATTTACTTGGTGGACGGCGCGGAGGTGCTTCTTGCGCGCGCTGTTGGTACTACCTCCGCCGCCGAACCCTCTGGCTATGGTATTAATCACTTCTCGGCCGCTGCGGGTGTCAGTTTGTGGGGGGTCGTCTCTTCGTCCCCGTTGGTCACCCCACCTCTCGCCATCTCGTGGGCCTGGGGGGGTTCGGTCTCGTCTCCTGACCGTTTGCTCCTTGCATGGGGAGCGGCGCGTTTCTCGGGTTCCGCGCACGAAGCGCCTGATGTGCCCGGCTTGGATAAGTTCCTCAATTTTGTCCTTCAGGGCTTGGCACTCCTCGGTTGAATGGCCGGTATTCTTATGGTACCGGCATCGTTTGTTGCGGTCGGCATTTTCTGGGCTTAAGGCCCTTCGGGGCGGTGGTATTAATTCGGCGCTCAGGGCCTCTTGTAAAATTTTGCTCCTCTCCGCGTTCAAAGGTGTGTAGCGGGAGAAACGGGGTCCGCGATTGTCCCTTTTCTGGTCCCGACCGGTTCGGGACCTTCCTGGCCGCTCTCTATCTTCTTTCTTTTCCCCGCTTGCCTCGGCTAGGGCGTTGTTTCTGAATTCACGAAGTTCCTCCAGCTGCATGAACTTGGCCGCTCGGCGTCTAAGGTCATCTAGATTGATAGCAGGCTGCATGCACAGGCTGTCAGCGAACGGGCCGGGTCTGAGGGCGGTCAGCATGTGGTGCATCGCCACCTCAGGGCTGAGATTGCGAATGCTCATAGCGGTCTTGCTGAACCGGTCGATGAACGTTCGGAGGGACTCTCCCCTCTCTTGACGAATGCCGACCAGGGCTATGGATGTTAGATGGTGGGGGCGGCTGGTTGCGAACTGGATGTCAAACTTAGCTACCAGTGTCTCGAAGCAATCTATTGAATGTGCTGGGAGTTTGGTGAACCAGCTCAGAGCGCTGCCCTTCAGTGAGGTTGGAAAGACTCGGCAGAATACTGCGTCGTCCGTGGTGTATAGGCTCATATGGGTCGTGTACGCGTCCACATGTTCATCTGGATCGGTCGTCCCATCGTAACGGTCCCTGTTAAAGCCTTTCCATTTGTCTGGCAAGGGGGTTTCCATGACACGGTCAGTGAAGGGATGGCGTCGGTCCGGGCCCGCTGGGGCGGTGGTGTTGATGGTCTTGCTGGGGTGGGATTCTCCATCCATCTCCAGGGTGAAATCATTCTTGGTGTCTTTCTCGGCCTGGACGCCGGCCCCGGTAGCGTGGGACCTGCCGGCCTGATTAGTCACAGCGAGGGATGGCACCCCTTCGACCAATCTTTTCATCCGCTTGTTTTCTTCTTGGAGGTTTTTGATCTCCTCTTCATTCTTCTTAGCCGTCTCCTCATGTGCCTTCTTCATCTCTGCTAGCTCCTTCTGAAGGGCCATCATCATTGCTGTTTGGTCTGCTTCGGTCATGCTGCGGGTTGATACCATCTACTGCTGTGGTTGTTGCTGGCTCTCCTCGGTCCCACGGTGGGCGCCAATTGTTCTCGAACGAGGTTGGGGACTGGGAGAACTATTGTCTTCGAGTGTCACTCGGTCGATCGTGCTTCACTTCCTCCTTCAGTTCTTCCTGCTGGACGACTCCTCAGGCGGGTGGGGTACCTGCAGATGGCACTCCAACGCTCAAGTCAGTGGGGTATCGTATTCGGCTGGCTGGAATACTGTAGATAATGACGTACCTTATTCCTTGGAATGCGTGATATTTATATTACCTTGATGGGCCCTCGCTGTTGGGCCGGATTAGGGGGTTGTTTAGCGATTAGGGTTGGATTAGGCCGTTTCCTAACCATGGGTTAACCTTCGTTAATTGGGTCAACCTTTGACTTGAGCAGTACTAGATAGGAAAATAAAAACAAAAGGGTATTAGATGAAAAAATAAAAATAAAGGGTACTAGATGAAAAAATAAAAATAAAAGAGTACTAGATAAAAAATAAAAACAAAAGAATATTAAATGAGAAAATAAAAGTGTAAATAGTGCTATATTAGGAATTGAGTTCATACTAACCAGTACAACTCACCTATAAATCAAATTCTTCATGAATTCCATCAAAACACCTCAGAAAAAAAGTTTGTGATTATGAATATAATACGTTTACAGTCCTATTATATTATAACTGAAGAGAGTGAAATTAAATAATTTTAAAATTATATTATAACATATCACAATTTTAAACTGGTATTTTTCACTGTGTTATAGTAGAAATAACATTTTTCTTATCGTTATGAAAGTAACATTATTCCTTATAAAGTACGGTAATGAATAGCATATAATAGGTGGTGTGTTAAGTGGAAAAAGCATGATATACTATTTGGATTGCATAATGGATTTGGCACTGAAGTGAAATTGGTCCAAAGAGTGGAAGACGCATAGTAAGGGGGCATTTGCTTGTACATTGCAAGACATAAATAAATATCTTATAGATGCTCATCTAATCTCATATCCAAATATAAGTCCATGAATCCAAAAAGTGGTACATAACAGTGTCCTTAATGGTCCCAAATCCAATTATGAATAAGGAACAAAGAAAGAGAATTTATGGCGAATCAGTTTGAGAGGATAAGAAACACCCTTCTTCTGGCCTTACATAGGAACCCACTCTTTGCTTACTAACCACACTTTATGGTTGTTTCTTTTCCTTGCTTTCAAAACCAGCTATTGTCCACTTCCTCCAGCTACTCTCACTTCTGGATAAGACTATTTCACACTAAGAACCAAACAAAAAGTTACAGAGAGATTATACTCACCAAATTAATAACTCGCCTTCTTATTAACAGCTGTCCTCTCCCACGGACTTGAATGTTTGTGCCATGACAACTTGTGTATTTCTAATATGTTTTTTTTTTTTTTATTAAGTTTTCGTGTTAGGCATCACTATGTAACTTGACATCTCAGCTAAGCTGACACCTCAAGTAACAACAATCATCTGCCATCACATGAAAAAAAAAATATTATTAAAAAAAGAAAAAAAAATATGAGGGGACTAGACCAAAACCCATATGTTAATACAAACGATACATAGATAGATTATACCTATTCATAAAGAATTCTAAGAACAGACTAGCTGGGAGTCTATTATACCAATGAAAAGATTCTCTATGAATAAATCCTAAATTAGCCAACTTATCAGCACACGCATTCCCTTCACGAAAAATATGAGTTACCCTAAACCTGATTGTCCCACAAAAATTAAGACAAGTATTCCATCGATTCTGAAGCATCCACGGAACATTAGTCCTATCAGTAAACGCAGCACAAACCAAGGCAGAATCACATTCAAGCCAGACATTAGTAAGTCTCATTTTTTGAGCTTCCTCCATAGCATGTATAACTCCATAAAACTCAGCAACCAAAGCAGTTTGAACTTCAAGAAACGCTGAAAAAGCACCAATAAATTCTCCCATACTCCCACGAAAAATACCTCCACAAGTAGCAAGACCAGGATACCCCCTAGCAGTATTAATTTTGACCCAGCCTGGTGAAGGAAATTCTCATCTAATAGGAAGAGGACGAAGAACTTTACCACTACGAGTCTTAATACCGAAAAACTTTTTAATGTATTATGTTAAGAATTAACAAAATTACTTTTTAATTTGAGCCATTTAGGTTAGTAACATAAATTTTGATTTAGAAATACAAAATTTGATTAAATAATCATTGGACCATGTTAACCCTTTTATAATCATAAGGTTCAATAGAAAAGTATAAATAAGAGAAGATCTCATGGTAAAAAATAATGATAGTTTAAATTTTAGACTGAACCAATTAGATATATCTCATATAACTTGAGTCTCGGAGTATCTTTAGAGATACCTCACCTACCTCACCTTCTGATACCTACAAGAAAAATAATTGGAGTTGAAGAGAAAAAAAAACAACTCAATAGAGAGAATATTCAGTCTCAAGTTCTAAAAACATTTTCACCCAATAAATGATATAATGAATTATGGATAATAAATAACATTTAATTATATCATAATATATAATTATAAGTAAGTGACTTCACTTCTTAATATTAAGTAAAGTTTTAAGTAATGAAAATTAAAGGCGGCTATATAAGTGCAGTGTTGTAAAGTGAGAAAATAGATGGCAGATATGGTAAGGAGGCAGAAAGAAAGTAAGAAAGTATTTGAGGTTGAGACGCATATGATATCTATTAGGATGGTGACTTTGATGCTATCAGTATTACTAACATCTCCATCCATATTTCTTTATTCATGCGTAACTTTCTTTTTCTTTTTACTTTCAGTATTAGGGGTTGTGAGTGCATATAATTTGGTTGACTTTAATATAATCTTTTATTAAATTAATTTGGGTTGTACTGAATTTCATTTTTTTAAAGTTAACAATTTAATTAAGTTGGGTCTTCGATTTCTAAATTTTATAATATTTTTTTTAGAAAAATACTTTAAAATAAACATTTTCTATAATTTTTAAAAAGTACTAAGTACCGATAATATTTAATAGATATATAAATAATACTTTTATGCTAAAAGGTGTTTTTTCAATTATTACAAAAACATTATTTTATTGTATATTTAGTTTATATGTTAGGTTGATTGATTTGATTATATTTGATTTTTTTTTAATTTTCTATAAATTGTTATTTGTTTCTATTTTAAAGTCTATTTTGCTTGTTGAAACCTGAAACTACTCAAACTATGATTTTGAATTTGATGTTGTGAAAAAAATATAGAAAATAAAAAATAAGAAATTGTATGGAGATTTTATAAAAATCACAGAATTTGAAGAAATTAGGAAAGAAAAATATATTTGTAAATTTTCTAAAATTTATAGAATATTCTAATATTTAACTCGTTGTAGATAATCAAGTTTATTCACTTATCTAATAACAAGGTTAATAATCTACATTCGTCCAATCACCTCATTAATTAGGAAGTTATAACTTCCATTTTATATCACTTTTGTGGTAGTTAAGGTAATACACATTCTTAATTTATTTTGGCTATTCTTTTCATCTATAAATAAACCGTTCTCCCTCGTGTATTTTTTGCTTTTGAAATCAAATTTTGTGAGAAATTTGACTTAAAAATATAGAATTTTGTTCAATGGGTTCTTATCCTAAAATACTTCTTCATGTGAGCGGATTTTTACACTTATCTTGGTGAAACTTGGATGTATGTTATTTTTCTTTCTTTTTTTCCCCTTAATTCACTCTTATTTTTCAATTTTAACTTGTTTTGTGTTTGTTGTGAGAGCTTCGTACCCATTTATGAAACTTGTTTTTTTCAAAGCTTTATTTGAGTTAATAGATATCTTTAAATGATAATTACGTCTAAATTTCTTTATACGTGCTCTTGGATTCTTTTAAATAGTACTTTTATATCATCAACTTGAAATAAATATTAGAGAAAGATCAATATTTTATGATAAAAAGTGATTGACTAATTATTTAGGACATTGATGGATATATAATGGAAATTTAACTCTAGCCACTAATTTTCTAGGAGATACTACTTTTTTATTATTTATTATTTATCTTTTAAAATCTATTTCAACCTTTAGATCTTGAAATAGTTTGAACAACTAATAATTTTTTTAACTTATAATTAGATAACTATAAGTATTAAGTGTACATTAGTATTTAGGGTATGATATTCAAACATATAACCAATCTCACTTTAGATTATGATATTTAACTAAATGTAAATTTGGAAAAAAATATAACCAATATAAAAAAAATTGTGCTTCTTTATTCTTTTTATTTTAAGGTTTTTATATTTTATTTATCTGTGTGTGATATTTGATCACAAAAGTTTTTAAAAAATACCAATTGATTTACTTTGTACAGTATATTTTCTTTCTTTGCATAATTTGTTCAAGAGTTGATAATAATATCTATATTTATTGATTTTTTTAATTTTCAATAATATTCTTATTTATCTCAGAGTTTGGAGATTCAAATTTCTAACAGGACGATATATCTATATCAAAAGTTTTATTAAAGATAAATCAATCTTTTTCTAATATATTTATTGTTTTCTCATTGATTAAAATGTCATTTCTAACTTTACATAATTTTATAGATCTAAGTTACATATTCATGATATAGTATCAACATTTTGGACTGTTCAATAGAATTATAACATAATTTTTGGTAAACTTGTATATGAAAATCGACAAATGTGTGGTGTATAAGTGAAAAATGACCAATAAAAATGTGGTCTATTTAAGGGGAAATATTCAAGTAAGATGAATTATATATATATATATATATATATATATATATATATATATATATATAGTTACATGCATAATTTTTATATGGTTCCAATTTTATCAGACGTGCAGGAAGGGAAACAAAAATTATATATTAAAAGGCACCATATATGTTGCCTATATACTTAGTTTATTTTCCAATTGTATGCATCGGATCTTATTAAAGATGTGTTTCATATCATTTGATTTTTTCCATATTAAGATTACTTTGCCACAAGTTTGGTTTAAAGTTATACAGTTTATTTTAAATTTAAAACTGATTGGGTATAAAAATTCATAAGAAATATTTATAGATTGTGCTTTCAAATCTAATAACTTTCATTCAAGAACTATTTCATATATTATAATATTTTGAACGAGAATACAGAAAATTAGTAATGAAATGTATAAACTATAAAGTGACATATAATATAAGTTGTTTCGTAATTTTTAATATTTTTTTCGAGCAAGACAACTCAAGAAAATTATTAAATAAAAAATATTTTTTAAAAATAAAAATAATTTTAAAATTATTAAATAAAAAAATTATTATATTAAATAAATTAAAAATTATTTTATAAATTAAAAATTATTAATATTTAAAATATTTTTTATTATTGATAGTTAAAAACTTAATATTTAATTCAATATTAATTTAAAAATTAATTTATAAAGTTTTATTAATAATAGAAACTACTATGGATACCAATATATTTTTTTTTAATTTATAAAATAGTATAAAATTTAATTATTTTTTATTTCTAAAATTAATATTTATTTAATAATTTTTTTATGTAAAATTTTTTAGAATGTTAATGAAAAATAAACTAGAACAATTTTAATTATAACTTTTGTATTTATTTTTACTTTGTTTACATGGAAACTTATATGTTGTTGTATTTCATGAATTATTTTACATTGGTTTGAATACACTAATAATAAACGAGAGATTACAAATATTATTTATGGAAATTAAAAAATGAAATAGACATAACATATATTTAATTTATTATATTTGATTTTGTATTACTCGTTATTTTTTAATTTTACATTTTTTTTCACTTTTATGTTGTTAAAAATATTTATATTCTGAATCAAACGAGTCAATTATCTAGTTTTGATAAAAAGAAAATTAATTATTTACAAAAGTAAATAATACAACAAGAATAATAAAGTATTTTATTTTAATAAAAAATTAATTGAAAAAAGTCAAATTCTGTAATTTACGAGTACCATTTTAAAAAATATAATTAAAAAGTGTTCTAAAAAACATAATTTTTTGACTATTTTTTTTTCTTATATAGCAAATGTTTTGTAGACATTGATAAAACTTTCCACTTCCAAGACATAGTTGCATTTACTCCATATCAAATCAAATTTATTACTATGTGCATAACATAAAAAAAAGGGGTGGTAATAGCCCGCAGCCCACTAGAAAAAAAAAGTGTGGAATTCTATAAATTAAACTAGTTGTTTCAGATTTTGAAAGGTAAAATATTTTCTTCTATAAATTTTTATTTTTGAAATTCACTTTTATATTATAGAAATAAAATTATAACAAGAATTTTTTTTTTCTTATACAAACTAATCTCCAAATCCGCGGGTTAATGGACCAGGGTTAATGGACCAGAATTTATGCAGGATAAACCAACAGATTCACCTCACGTCATTTTTGTGAGACGGATTTACTAAATTTTAACAATGTCTATTTTTATATTTGAAATTTTATACATTAAACGCAAAGATTTTAAATAGCACAAAAACATATAAACATTTTTAAAAAATTAAATTAAATTAAACTCTCTTTCAAGAGAAAATTGTATCTTAAACCTGAAAAAAAAAGTAATATACGACTAAGTGTCTTTGATTGCTAGAGAAGAATTTTGAAAGATAGAAAAAAAGTGGTGAGATTGGAGCATGCAACCTTCCATGCCTCCCAATAGCTGCATTAGCTTGTTTTTACAAATATTCATATTTACTTCAAACCACAAATATTTTGTGTGTTTTGGTTACATCCTCGCAAGCAATGAGCATGTTGATGTTGAGAGTTAACTCTCTGCTTGCCACAATTATGTTTTTATTATATTTCAGGTCAAGTATGCATTGAACGGCGTTATTTACAAATTAAAAACATAGTATTTGTGGGACAAAAACTTTATATGATTTTTGCACTTTACTCTATTTAAACGGACAAGCGACACAACATCTGCAGTTGTTACTTTCTCGTTTCGTCTCTATTAGAACCGGATAGGTGGTGTAACTCTTATTTTTCCAAAATCAATCTTAATTACAAGTTAACAGTTCTTAAAGAAGATATTATGCTTAGAATAAATATCCAAAATTTCGTAATTATTAGTTGTTTTCTTGTCATTGAATTTAATGCAAAAGGTTCTAAGATATTTACTTGCATAGGAGATTATGAATCTGTTTTATTGTTAAATGAGTTGATGATAAATAGAAAAGAAAAGCACGATGAAGGAACTTTTGGTAACGGTGATCGCTGTCAGTGACGGCCTTCGTCACCGAACCAAACCCAACTAAACCCACAGATATATCTTCCGTACTTCACTCTCTCCACTACACTTTTCTCTATATATCTCTCTGTCTTCACATTCTCCATTTTCATTTTTCTTCTCATATTTTTCTCTTACTTCAATGGTACCAGGGCCACTGCCATTCCAAACAGCAACAACATCACCAACACAGAGTGTACACGATGGAGGGCCAAGATCCTTCCCCATCCCACATCGACACATCTCGACCGTCCCTGGGCTTCCCCTTGGGCACTGCCCTCCTCTTGATCATAATCTTCAGCCTCAGCGGCATCTTCTCCTGCTGCTACCACTGGGACAAGCTACGCTCTTTTCGCCAATCTCTCTCTCACCCCCTCCCTGCACCCTCCCTCACCCAATCGCAGCCCTCCATGGTAACTTTTTCATCAAATTTACCTTATTTCAACCATCATCTATATATATAATTTTAATTTTAATTTTAATTTCAATTTTAATTTCTTGGTCGTGCTACCAGGTGAAGCAAAACAAGGGTCAGAGCTTGCCAGTGTTGATGCCCGGGGATGACCTGCCCAAGTTCATAGCCACGCCTTGCCCGCGTCTACCTCCGCGCCCGGATGCCATCGTTGTCACCGTCCAGCACCCGCCGCTGCCGGTGGCTCCTTTCTGTTAGCTATCACCAACAAAAACCATGTTAACCGCCGTTGGTCGGTGCTGTGTGTAAATATGTTTATATATATGCATGATGTTGCCACCATTTGTTCTATCACCCGGTGAAGATGCAGCAGGGTAGAAACAAAAAACATCGTGGGTACCAGGTCAATTCCCAGATCGTGACCGCTTCATTTGATTCCATTTTTGTGTCGCTCTTGTATGTGTTTAGTTATTAATTAATTGAAGTGACTTAATTGAATAGATTAATTAGAAAAAATGCAAACTTACAATTTCAGATGATATAATGTGTTGGGAGAAACCAAAAATGGTTAAACTTTTATATTTGAAGTTATTAAAAATGATAAAAGAGTAGCTGGGAAGAATAGTAGTTGATTCGATTTGTAAACAATGCGATTGTACTAGAATATCTGCGTTTGAGTGATGTGGTAGAAACATTAAAAAAAGGAGGAAGCGTGTAAAACAAGGATTAGAGGTAGTGGGGAATGTTGGCCACTGTCTCCGTCTGGTCACGAATTTTCAACACACAGGAGATGAAAGTGATAGATTGAATTCGTAAAACTATGATGTTGGATAGAAAGTGTTTGCAGTGGGTTCTATTCATGACCTAATTTTAATTTCACTCTCGCATTACCATGAAACTTCTTTTTATCTTTAGCCGCACGCAGACAGTATCAGATTGTACTCTTCCGTCATCATTGTTAGTACTTGTCACTTTTTCATGTTTCTCTTTTCTATTTTCGCAAGTGCCCAACTTGATCTGCACTAAAACCTCTCTTGTCCCTACAACTCCCTTCTTCATCATCATATTTTGAAATCTTCCACCCATTACTTTTTAGTGTAAAACATGTCAAGTCAAACACTATTATTGTCTTCTCGTTAATATCAAACGGTTCAAACAACTTACCTGAATAAAAAATATCAATGTTTGAAGAGTTTTGAATTGTCTAATCAAAGAGGGTAATCGAAAGTAAAATGAGTAAATTTCTGATCTTGGATTCCATCACATGATCTCCTGTTAAATGGTAGTAATAATTTCCATGGCTGAGTTATGCAGCAAATAAATTTATATATTATATATGTATGAAATGGCCCCTCATGCCTGAAACGAAATGATTCAAAGAATAGAATACAAAACTGAACTGGGGCGTTTCTTCCTGGCCTTATTGGGAAACATGGTATCATATATCTCCCCATTGTATACTTTATGTTATGATGAAGGGATTAATACTTTTCAATTATATATTGTAAGAAATTAGGTAGAAATCATAGAGCATATGGTCAAATATTATATATTTATATGCATGTGAAATACACTTTCCTTTTCCTATATATATTATGTTTTTTTTTTCTAGCTATCGTGCAATAGCACAATATCCCTTTTCATTATTTTGTTTTTTACGTGATTTGATTTTATTGTGTATGTATTATGCTTCGCATTCGTCATTTATATTATTATATATGGTTGTCTCTCCTCTGCTTTCGTGAAGTAAAAGAAATAAAAAGTTAAAGATGGCGAATATATATGGTATTATGTATTTTGTTTTGCTTTTTAAAAAAAATAAACCATTATTTCTCCAAAACAAATTATTTCCAAACGTTCACTAAATGGCTGCCTTTGAATTGAGGAACAACTTATATGCTTAGTGGACTTTTTCTTTATATTATATTTGAAATAAAATAAAAGAATACGAAAATAAAAAAAAATTAAACGAGGTTAGAGAAATGTATAATTTGAGTAGGTGAAAATAAAAGAAATTTAGAGATGTAAAATGGATCAATTAGCCTTCTCTAAATCGATAAATTGAATAAATGTCAAAGCTGGATTTACTCATTCAGGTCAATTTCTTATAGGCTGTCCTTTTTTTTTTTTACTTCATTTTTTTAACTTTCTATAGAAATAAGTAAGTTCAATGATTATATATATATATATATATATATATATAAATAAAAAAAATATATCTAAAATATTGTACTGAGATCTGAGTTAAATGTGATGCTATAATTTTTTGGTTGGTTTGTGTTTTATTAGTGAAGATTTTTCTAATTTTTCTTTTTTGGATTTTTTAATAAGTGATATTAGAGTTTAGGGTTTATATGATTCACTTTGGTAATTGATTCAAAGAAGTATGATTAAGTTGCCGCATGATATTCTTTTTATTGAAAATCTTTTTTATAATAAATTTGAATAATTGTTTTACAAAACGTAAAAATAAGTCACATTTAAGAGAAAATTGTTAAAATTTAAATATAAATTAAAAAACTTTATAAATTGATCACATTGATCAATATATAATTGACAAAACTCACAAATATATTATTTTAGTATTTTTATTCATTATAGTATCACATATTAGTAAAATTTTCTTTCCTTCGTACTCAACATTGATAATGTATTTTAGTCTAATTGACTCATTTTGTTTATTTTTGTTTAAATTTACATGAATTTTAGAAAAATGAAAAAGATATAGCAAACCAAAGCATAATTTTGAATATTTTTGTGCTTACAATTCTTAAGTCAAAATCTAACAAAATAAAGAACATTTTCTTTGAATAATTATCTTTAATGAATAAATAAATTATTTATACAAAAAACCAATTTTAATTTTTAATAATACAAATTTAAAAAGTTTGTATAATATTTTCTATTTCTATATGCAATAAAATAATACTTTTGATATCTTTTTAGTATTGTTATGATATAATTTTCTTAACATTATCAATGACTATTTTATTGGTGCCGCTGTTTCTTTTTTCTCCTCCAGACCAAATAAGGAAAATAGTAACATTATTATTCCTCCTTCTCTCACTTTTCTCACTTCACTTTCTCAGATAACTAAAGTGTTGGTCCTTAAAAATGTAAGCATCTTTTATTTAAACAGCTGATTAAAAGAAACTATTACTTAATCTTAAATATTGTAAAATGATTTTTTTTATCTCGGTACCTTTTAACTAATAATTTTCTTCATATTAAGATTTAACGTAAACTATATTTTACAAAGTCAAAATCTAAATTGAAGATTGTGTAAAATTAATAACCAAAATACTTAACACGTGTGATTTTTTAAAATTTAATTTTGATACTTTACTTTGAAAATTGATTAATTTATCATTTAACTTTAATAAAATATATATATAGTTCTTTTACCAATGTAGCAATAAAAATGGTGAAATTTAAATATAAAAAAAGTTAATTAGAGGACTAAATTTATGAATTTAAAATTATAAAATTACATAAAAAAAACATACATTAAGAACTGAACAGGAAAGTAGTAATCAGATATGTTACTAGTACTAAACTCCATCTATTAGATCCTTAAAAATGTTGAGTTGGTTTAAGAAAAAAGTGAGAGAGACATAGCACCAATAAAATTAGGATATAGTCAAGAACATTAAATAATTTGCAGAAGTGCATTTCTTACGTCAACTTTACATGTTAATTATATAATGTTTTGTGTTAATTGTCCTCTTTATGCTTTATTATTAGCATATCTTTGTTATATATATTCGATTTAATCCGTATTATCATTAATTAAACATTGTGGTGTTTACTGAGGCATGGATGAGAGAAAGATCATCAACTGCGTACATAAAAATGAAAGTTATGTTCCTTTTTTAAGTTCGCAAAACCCATGAATTGCACGTTGTTATTTAAAAAGGAATCAGATTAATGTTTTGTGATAACGGGAGATACTTACTATATATCCTACAAAAAGCAGGATCTTGTCAAAATTTTAGAAAAGTAAGTGATGTAGTTGACCTAAACATCGATGTGGGGGAGGAGATAATGTAGTTTAACACATTGCAATTAGTGAATCTTTCGTATCAACTTTGTGTGAGATTAGATTTAATAGTGGATCCAGCTAATCAATTGTCTCATCTAGATAGATTAAGTTGAGAAGGGAAATTGAAAGAAGAAACTAATGCTTCTTTTTTTTTCCCTCAAAAGCAAGATATATAATATATTGAAGTTACAAGGATGATACTACCACCACATCTATTGTTGATTGGTTGCATGATAACCATACACTAACAAAAGCTAGATGTGGACCGAAAAAAATTAACAAAATGTATGATTTGTGATTAAAAATAAAGTATAAATAACATAGTTATAAGTTTGAGTTAGTTTTTTTATTTTTTAATATAATATCATAATCATTTAGAGTCTATTGAGAGTGTGTTAGACTTATCATGTCACCCGCTATCAAATCGCTATTGATCATTTATAAATATATAGTATCACGCATAAGTTAATTATCTTAGCGTGAGAGGATGTGCTAGAGATCTCATATCGAATAGATATAAAAACATTTTTTTTATAATATATAAATGAATACAACCCTCACCTTATAATTTAATTTTATAGTATTGAGTTAGATTTAAAGTTTACTACTTAATAATAATATATAAGAAGCTACACATTTTTTATTATATAAATTTATACAAAAATAAATTATATGAATTTTATTAATAAAGAATTTGCATTCATTCCTTCATCTTGAATTCTTAAAATTTCATATCACAGCAAACCATGAAATAGAAATCAATTTTAGAGAAGAAAAAAAAGTTGTTATAGTGTCTAAATTAGAGACCATTTTAGAAACTAAAAAAAAATGGTTTCTAAATTAATTTATATTATTGTTAAATAATTTTTAAATTGATATCTAATTAGCAACCAAAGGTTTTTGTTATCAAATTTAGAATATAAATAATTGGTACTTAAAACTTTGAAGCTAATTAGATATCAATTTATAAACTATTTAACAATAATAGAAACTAGTTTAGAAACTACAAAGTTTTTTAGTCTCGGTCTCTAATTTAGTTACTATAACAACTAATTATTTTTTTCATTATTTATTAAATATAAAATAGAGGGTAGAATCTTTATAATCAAATTTAAGTAATTTTAATCAAATTTTTATTAATTTTTTTTTATTAGTTAAGTATTTTTTTTTAAGTATATGACGTTTGTTGTTAATGAAATGACATGTTCATTTCTTTGGTATTTTCATTTCCAACTTATTGATAAATTCGTTTATTCTTACCATCATTTTCTTAACTTCGTCAGTTAATTTACTTTTATTTCTCTCAAATCAAAAAATTAAAGAAAACAAAGAAAGTAGAAAAAATTAAAGAAACAAGGATTACATTATGTTTCTATCAAAAATGGACTTAGAGGTATCTCGGTGAGTACTGCGTGTTTCTTGGAAAACAAACTTTCAATTGGTCTCTAATGAGAGTGAGAGTTCCACTTGCAAAAGATTTTGATGCTTAAGCGAGTAGGAACAATGATGATAAATTCTTAATAAAAAGCTAAGATTAAGAGTATATTATAGAGTTTAGTGTGCCCTGAAGAGTGAATATTTATAAATTAATCAGGTGACATCATCATAATTGTTATTCATTATTCCATAAATAGTCGCTCATCATTTAAGGCTCATTAATTAGGTTGTTTTACTCATGATGGTCATTGATGACAATAAAGACTCGGTTGAAGGATGCATACAATCACCCGAACTCTTTGACATTCATTATCTTATGGACTCGTTTGGATTTAGTGTAGGTCGACCATTGATTTCGATTTCGAGTAATGTCTGTTAATTGGTTCAAGATTGATAAAGTATTGCTGATGTTTATGGTTGAACTCAAATATGTATTTGATTGTACAACTTTGACGATGTTCGTGTTTGAACTCAGATTAGTATTGTTGATCCAATGATAGTATGGTCTTGGTAAGCTATAACTACAAACACAAAAAATAGATGGACAAATGAAAGATAGATATTGAGAGAGAAGTAATTTCACATAACCGATTATGAATAAAACATGTCGGTTCTTCAATGGTTTGCGAATGAGGATGATGTGATAGATTGACTTCTCATCAAAACCATAAATCTTGTGGTCCGGGAAAAGTTTTACTTAGGTTCCACGGTGGGTGCCAAATATTCCTACCAAAACTAGACTCAGAGGTACCTCGGTGAGAACAAGGTTTAATTTTCAGTTGGTCTTCGATGAGGTCCACCTGCAAAAGACTCTTCAATGCTTAAGTCAGTAGAAGCATTCTTAAGAAAGAGCTAAGAGTAAGAGTAGAGTTATAGAGTTTAGTGTGTCATGGAGAGTGAATATTTATAGATTAATTAGGTGATATCATCTGATGATTATGAGTCATTTGGATTAGTCACATAACTGTATTCGTTATTCCATAAACCGTCGCTCATCATTTAAGATTCATTGATTAGACCGTTTTACTCATGATTATCATTAATTACAATAAAGACTTGATTAAGGGATGTATACAGACACTTGAGCTCTTTGACATTTCCGATCTTATGGCGATAGACACACATTATATTAATGGGAAAATCAAATGACAAAGTACAAAAAAAAATAAAAAGTATTTTGAACATTCAATAATAAAATAGAAAATTATAATAAAAAATAAATTGAAAATATTTAAATTTATACGAGATATTTTAAAACTTGATTCAGAATTTAAAATATCATAACTAGGAGTTTATTTGACTAGTATTTGAAAAAAAGAACACAGCTACACTCTGTCAAGTTCATGGTTACAAGGTAAGTTCCGGTCCAAAATCTACACGAATAATAGCTTCATCCTTTCACCAAACATGGGGGGTGCAGAGAGAATTTCTTATGGTGCATGAAGTAAAGCCCAAAAGGGTGTTAGTTAATGTGTTCATGAATTGAATTTGAGTTTGAATTCAAAAAGTCTGATCTAATTTTTTTTTTCAGTGTAGAAGCACACACCTTCAAGTGTTCGTGAAAATGGCAGACAGAAAATCTGATGTAAAGAGTCAATTCCTCACCCCAAGAAGGTCACCCAGATTCCTCCACCAACTAAACCACACCACTCCCAACCCCAAATCAGCCACCGCTTCCGTAAAGAAATCCAATGACTGTACTGTTGAGTCGAGAATATCTCCGAGGCTTAACAATGGGGATGTTGGGTTTTCATCTCTTAGACGATCTCCCAGGTTCATCAACGGGCCAAGCGGTAACAAAGTGAAAGGCGAGAGTGTGAAGGGTGGTGAAGCTGAAACGAAAGAAAAGTGTGTCGTGTTGGATGAAGGCTTTTGTGGAGGAAGAAAGAAAGAGAGAAAGGAGGGGTTTGGAATTGGAAGAAAGAGAAAGAGAAAGGAGAAGAGGATTGAAGTTAAAACGCAAGAAAATCATGACGTTTCGGATGAAGGGTGTCGTCGAGGGAGGAAAAAGGAGAGAAACAGGGTGAATAGGGATGGGGTTAACAGGAAAGGAAATCGTGTCGTTTCAGATGAAGGGATTGGTGGGGGAGAAAAGAAGGGGGCAAATGGGAAGAGAGTTGAAGTTGAAACGACCAGAAATGGTGTTGTTTCTGGTCCGGGAGGAAAGAAGGGTGGAAATAGAGAGATCGTTGGAGTTAAAACAAAAGAAAACCGTGTTGTTTGTGATGAGGGTTTTGGTGGAGAAAGAAAGAAGGGGGGGAATGGAGAGAAGAGAAAGCGCAATGGCGATGAAATAAGCAAAGGGTGGACGAAGGAACAATATTTGGCTCTTGAAAGAGCATATTTTACTGCAAAGCCTAGCCCCCATTTCTGGAAGAACGTTTCCAAACTGGTATGCATCCCTCTCTGTGTGTATATGCAGTAGAAAATATTGACTTCCTGTTCGACTTCAACTTGGAACAAAGTTCTGTGATTCTTGCTGTTGCAATTTAACTGAAGTTGAATGTTTGGGATTGGCTTGTGTAACCCTTGAAAGCTGACTGTTTTGTGGTTGGTTTACAGTTTAACGAGTTTTAATATGATTGCTGATAATGGAAGAATGAATTCAGAAACTAATATGATTCCTTTGTGTTGTCTACTGAAATGTTAGAAAACATATATGGTGCTTCAAGTGTGCGGTCAGAACTTGTATGTTATTTTCAGCTAAGAATTGCAGTGAATAAGTTATTGTACTCTTTTAGGGCAAAACTGTAGTTCTGAAAGGTGGCAGCTGTTTGTGTTTGAATGCAGTGAGGTAGAATGGAATGATACTAGGTTTCATTTTTTTTGTGTCCTATTCATGGTACAGTTACTCAAGTAATAAGAATTCCAATGAGTTCGAAGAACACAAAAGGTACAGGAATCTCTAAACAAGTAAGGTTTTCGAGAATGAGATACAGAAGTGTCTCCATTTTTGGACTGCAAAAACAACTGCAGTCAGTTCCTTTTCACAAGTGGAAAGAGTTTGTTGTTGTTGATTAAGAACTCTACGAATGAAAGCTAAAGGATGGTGTTCTTGCATTAAAACTGCACCAATTTCATATCCTGAAGCATCCACTTATACTATGAAAGTTTTGTTCAAATCTGCCAGTAAGACCTAAAAAACCTTAGTTGTTTGACAGTTTGAGCAAGGACCAATTTTTGACAGCTTCAATCTCTTTACAGGATCAGTAGTGATTCCTTTTTTTTTATAGGAAATATTTTTTCTGAGTACTAGTAACCCTCATAGTTCTGAAGCCAGTAATTCCCGTAAGGGCATTAACAGAAATGTGTGGTTCGCCTTATTCTCCCACATATAAAGACTCTTTAACTAATGTCTCTGTTTGCATTGTCCCAACATCCTCTTCTTCATTTTCTACTTGACCTTTCTTATGAGTCAAGCTGTGTTCATAAGTAAAACGTTCATCACAAAAGCAGCAAAGACCTTTAGCCCTTCTTTCATTCCTATAGACAGGTGTTAAAACCTTTCCCTTATCCGAATCTCCTTGATTACTGTCATTAAAGTGTGTAGGTTTTGAAGAAATCAGTGGATTAGAATTGCTTTTGAAGTTGCCAATTTTGACTGTATGCCCCTCTTAGTTAGCAGATTCATAGAGTTCAGCTAAGGTAAAAGCTGTCATCACTATAGTAGGCTAAAACATCCAATCCATTATCTGAATATCATGTTTAAGCCCATCCCGGAAACAACTAACCACATATTCTTCAGAAAGGTCCAATTTATTAATTATGGCATCAAATTCTTCATGATAGGAAGTAACATTGGAATGTTGCCTCAAATTCATCAGTTCTACCATTGGATCTTCCCCAATTTTACCAAATCTATCCATTAACAATTCACATATTCAATCTAAGATGGCCAATGATTATGTTTAATGGATTTAGCAAAAGCCTGATGCTACTGCAAAGCTTTACCTTAAAAATGCACAACTGCCAGAGGTACCTTAAATTGGTCAGGAGTAAAATCAATGGCAAGTACATTTCGCATTGGCAAATTCATTGATTCACGTTCTCACCATTGACTCTTGGAAAATCGACTCTATCTAACCAAGTTCCACATGAATAAGGAGCAGCAGAATGTGAACTAATGTTACCCGAACCAGATTCTTGGACATCATGGACTGTGATCTTGTCTATGTCCTGAATTGTTACTCTTGGTAACCTCTCTGAATCTTTGGGAATTTTTCGGAGTAGTTTCACTGATGGTGCCTTTCAAGTATTCATGTAATTTCTTTTGCATAGCACCTGCCAACTCCATAATTTTTTGTTCAGTCTTCTCAGGAATGCAATTTTCTAACCATTTTTCCATTTGGTGTAAAGATGCTTGTGTTCTTGTTGATTCCGTCATTGCTGAAGAAGTGTGTATTCAGGAACTTGACAGCTGATACCAGTTGATACAATTGCATTCATAACCTTCCCTTCAGCCACAGCAAATATTATTTATAGATTTAGTTAACTAACTCGACTAACTAATTAACTAACTCTAAAAATAGCTACTCTAACTTATCAAATAGGAGGGAATGAAATGTGTAACATTTTTCTTCCCCTTGAAAATGGGGATATGATATGAGATGGTTTCCATTTCATCCTATAAATTTACAGAACAATGGCATGTTAACTGTATTCCATCCGATCTCATTTCATTTAATTTCACTCGCATATCCAGACATTGAGGAATTGTTGTTGAAAGTTTTAGATAATTTAATTTCTTTTATGTATATTTCTTAAAGAACAAATGTAGTTTTCTGGTCTGTCCCCTAGTCAATTGCTTGTCAGGTACATGTGGATGCAACTAGCTTATGGATAGGTTTTATTCTTGTATTGGTTGAACCATTTCCATTCAAAATATGTTGCAGGTGCCTGGAAAGTCTCAACAGGAATGCTTTGATAGAATTCACTTTGACCATGTGACTCCAGTTCAATTGCAGCCTCGATCAAGGGCAAAGACATTGAAGTCATCACCCATTCAGGAATTTTCTTTATCTGCAAGTAAATTTCTCAACCCTATTGACATAAAAGTTAGAAGATCTAGTGTTCTAAAACCAAAGAACATTATTACCCAGAAGTCTGTTGAGAAACTGTTACAGCGCCGGCTTACAGATGATCCAGACCGTGCAGGGGACATATTTTCTGTTCTTGAACCAAAAATAGATTTGTCCACTAATGCTTTACAGCCTAGTGAATCCCTTTCTACTCCAAAGCAGCTAAAGGAGAATAAAGGGTTCCTGCAAAGTTGCACTGAAACATCATCTTCAAGTGGTAATAAGCTACTTTCAAGATTTAGTGGCTCGCACATTACAGATCTTGTTAGTCCTCCAGTACTAAAGAAAGTAAAGAACAGGGTATTGCATGAGAAATATGTGAATCAATTGCGCTGTAGGGAATCTAGGAGAAGAGCAGCCTCTACGAAGATAATTGGCGAAGGAAGAAGCATAAAGAGAAAGGATGCAGTTAAAGCTGCAAAAGTTGCCTTGGTTTCTGAAGCTAAAGATGCTATCAATAAATTTCGTCAGTCGCAAGTCAATGTCATGGACAACGGCTGTAGTTCTGATGAAGATAACGATGATTACATTCAATTCGAAGATGAAAGTCAATAGGTTCTTGTCAAAATTATTGTCTAATTGCTTCTATGGTACTTTCACCTGTACTTAAACAAATTATAGTCCGTAGCATACTCATTAACTCATGTTTTCAAAACTCAGGCTCTGTAGGATTGTTCTGTTGTTAATATTAGTGTGTAATATACCCATTTTTCATTATTTGAGTATGAATTTGTTTTCACAGATAATTAACTTTTTCATTAACTTGTAGAATTTTAAAAACTTTAAAGAAGTTATATAAAAAGTTTTTTTTAAACTATTTTATGTACAAATTAATTTTAGTTTATGAAAAGTTAATGCTAATTTTTTTCCCTAAAATTAAGAAGAAATTTGTTTGATCTCAACTCTTGGGGACAAATCCGAACCTTGGCAAACCGGTTTTTAAAACTTCCTCTGTCCTGCCTAATTGCTAGTATACTTCCTTTGTTCTTGTTTGCAAGACTTTTTTAATTAATTTGCATTCTTTAAGAAAAATATTTAATAACAATAAATTAGGCCGTAATTTTTATTGTTGATTTAAAATTGTCCATATTATATTTATAATTAAACCAGTAAAGTGAGACTTTGATATTTATATTCTCAAATCAAATCAGAAGAGAGACTTTTATTAAAATTATTTCAAGAGTTTATTAATTTCTTTTAGTAAATCAGAGTTAGTTAAGGATATTTTAGAAAAAAATAATTAATATATTTTTAAATACAAATGAATGTTATAAAAAATGGTAACTGGTTGATTTGAAAAGGGTGTAAGAAATAGTAATGGATGAATTTTTGCTACAGTGGCTGACTTTGATCACGGAGTTATGACTCATCCACACAAGAACTTTAACAAGATGTTGGTCCCAGGTGTTCTTTTTATGCTTACTATTTTTTTTATTTGACATTGCAGTGCCTTTACAACTACTTTTCCCCGCCACAGCAAATTAATTTACAAAAATATAATAGTCACTAACAATTTAGTTTTTTAACTTTTTTTCCTTTGAACTTCAAATGTTTTAATTATAATCGGCATCTTTTGTTATTTTTTATATAGTTTTTGAACTACAATTAATTCACTTTTTTTTATTCTATCCTTAATTTAGTTTAATTATGAAAATATCCATTTACCTTTATAAGATGAGTGGTGACATATCAACACTCACTAAACAAAAAATATTCACTTGACACAATAATAATATTTTAGTTAAAATTATTTTATTTTTTAATTTAAAGTTCTAATTATATTATTAAAATAGTTGTAAGATGGGTTTATTTTTTAAGGTGCAAGAGCAGTATTTTTCTTATAAAATTTACATGAACATAGGGTAAAAATACCTAATCCAACCTAATTTTTTGATATGACTTGAAGTTGATTTTTATGATTTTAAACTTAAAAACAAATATCATTTATTTTTTAGGATAATTTCAGGCTGTATTTTGGATTTTCTTTAACTTTATCTTAGTATTTTAAAAAAATATATAAATCTTTTGAAACTATTTTATTCTGATAATAAATATTTTTAATTTACTAAAAAATTTGATATAGTATGATATTGTTTTTAAGTAAATTTGCTAATTTTAAAATATCTAATTATAAAATAAAACTTAATCTAAATTTTATATTTGTTTTATTCCACGATTTAATTATACATAATTGTAAAATTAACACCATCCAATTTATCCCTATAATAAAGTTTAAAAATACGAGTGAGCATTTAATGTATTCTTTAATGAATATTTCATTTTATAATTATGTTTAATTTTCTTATCCATATTTTATAATAGGTTTCGCTTTTTTGAACAAATAAACAGTATGTTTGGTTTAAGTTCTTTTTTACCCTTTTATGTTGTTTGATGGTTGAAGATGAAGTAGATGGTTATTCCATCATCAGGAGCTTTAATACAATGTTGAATTTTGTCATCATCTACTGTTAACTCATGTCATTTGCCATTGAAAAGGGATGATTTTTTGGGACTTTTCTGAGGGATGCAACATGCAAACTTCTAAAATGGGATACCTAGTGAAATCAAATAACAATAATGGAGTGTAAGAGGAGGAGGAGAAGCAAATGAAACATGAAAGACAAGCCTAAATTTCATTTCATCTCAAGTTTAAGAATAGATGGCTCTATAGCTTGGTGATTTGATTTATGGTTAACATAGCATTAGTGTCACTGAAAAAAGTAAAGGCCAGTGCAATCTGTTTCCACCAGCTTTATGTGATTTGTTACTTAGTTTTTTTGAGGTAAAATGAAGAGTAGTTTTTCCAAGTCACAGATCCTAGTTCATTATTGTTGTTGTACTTGGGAAATTAGAAATTCTGAAGTTATATTGCCTTAGCAGTAAGTTTGGGTGTTGAAAAGGCACCACCAAGCTGAAACTTTCCCTATCTGGAAATAAAGAGGATTGTGTTCATTTCAACAGTAATGTTCCAATAATGGAGCTGATCTGAAATTATTGAGATATGATAAAGCAAGTTGCCGATTTTAAATCCTTTTATATATAAGTGGTTGTTATGCAATTCACTAAGCTACCTTACTTCTCATAAAGTGTTGTGTATCTAGCAAATGAGAAGCCTTTTAAAATTGTGTCATCCACTTTGGTGTGTGGTTAATAATGTCCCAGAAAAGAAATTTTTGAAGCAACCGCATATTCAGGATTCCATTAAAATCAGGTTGATTCCACTTATGGGTTTGGCAACAAGCCTTTTTCATTACTAAAAAATTGGATATTTATCACAAGGGGAAACTGAGGCTTGAACTAAACATACCCTATAGTATGTTAAAATACAGGGTAAAAGTTTGAAACTTCTGAGAATCAAACCATCAATCAAAGCCAACTTATTAGGAAATCTCATTAAACTTTTTAATACGCTAATTCCTTGAATTACAAAAGAGGAGAACTTTGCTTCTCTTTCAATATCAGCAAATTGTTATTTCAGCTTTCCATCTTTCTCCTACAGACATCTCCCACCATAACCTGCATTTCTGAATAGTGCTTGCTTTATCTCTTCCGGGCCCGTACAATTTCTCTGCTCAGCTGCCTAACACCATTAAGACAATAAGGTAAAAAAGTAACACATTTGATTCCAGTCATGTAAATAAATAGAGGCCACTTTGCAAATATAATTTGTACAAACCTCAGAGCAAGATGCTTGCATTGAAAAATCATTGAAGCTGGTTATGACACACTGATGAATCTCAAGGCCTAATGCTTCAAGGGTGTTCACTGTGGACAGGAGTAATCCTGGCTTTGTGGCACAGCAGATGCTAATCCTTGTGTCCTGCTCTCTTCTCTCAACATCAAACTGCAAAAAGCATTACAACACATACATTTGTTCAGGAATTTGCTATGTGATTATGGATCAACTTAGTGTTTGAAGGAGTGACAAGAACTAGCCCATACCTTGGGGGAATTTCTTACCATTACTTCATTTGGCTTTAGCTCCTTACAAATGCCCAAGAGGTTTATCTGATTTGTTCCCTCCTCCGTTTCTTCTTCTTGCAACTTACCTATCCTTTCTAGAAGCTCTTTCATGTAATCAATAGTGTCTCCGAGAATGGAGGTCCTGTCCATCTGTCAATGTTTGTATGCTCATGTTAGTTCAAAAGGATAAAGAGAAAATCAAACAGCAAATGCAAGTGTTGGTAGAAAACAATCATGAGAAAACCACCTACATAAGAAAGCCAATTTCATTTCCATTGATTGGGACATTTATAAAAAGGCAATGACAAGGTAAAAACGAGGTAGGAAAAAAGAGAAGAAAAATTTATATTGTATCTGTTGAATCACCTTGCTAATCTTGGGGACTATTGACCTTAGCATGGAAAGACGGTCATTCAAACGCTTTCTTCTCCTTCTTTCTGCCATGAGATTCTTTGAGGGCTGCCCTTCTAGCTTTTTGGATTTGAGCTTTTTCTCTGCACACAAACCCATGTTGAAGACTGGAATCTCTGTCACTTGTTCCTCAATTTTGCAGCCATTTTTTGCTTGTTCCAAACTCTGGTTATCACTTCCCAGAAAGCCAAGCTCTTCATCCTCCAATGATGGGTTATCTTCTTTTGGCAAAAGTGGTGCCGACTCATCATTTATGGTGTATGATGAATCAAGCTCTGGCAATGTGAACTCATCAACAAAAGGGTAGGCTGCTTCACTTCCATAAGGACATTCAAACCTGTGGTCTAGTGGTGTTGAAAATGCAGCAAATGAGGGATTCAAAGTGGCTAAACCCTGGTTCTCATCAAAAGAGTCAAAGCTCCAACCACAAGGGAGTAACTCATTCAACCCAGTGGACAAAGCACCCCAAGTGTCTTTTCTTGGAGCAAGCAGCTCATCCAGAAAACCAAGTTGAGAAAGCTCCATCTTTGTGCTGTTATTTTTTCTCTCTCTCTCTCTCACACACACACACTCTTTCTCTATTCCTCTTCCCTTCTCTCTGGAAAGGAAGTGAATTGTGAAAAAAAAGCAAACAGGGAAGGCTTGATAAGATGAAGTTGAAGCAAGTGGGAGGAGTTTGTTTAAATAATAGTGTAAGATGTAAATATGTAATAGGCTAAAATAGGGTCCATTCTTCATCAAACACCTATGATTACAGAATGTATTACAGTGAAAAGTCTAGTGAAATAGCACCTAGAGGTAGCCTCAGATTAAAATGGAATCTCTTTCTCTTTCCTTCTTCTCCTTTCTCTCTCACTCTCAAGGTGAATTAATGTCCTTTTCACCGAAATAATCACCCAGACAGAATTTTTATTTAATTACCATTCCTTGAGAACTTTGACCCACAATTCTGTCTTTAACGAAAGTGGGTAGAATTAGCATCATAGATTGTCAGTACTTCTTCCATTTTTAATGCAACCCCTCTCTCTTTCACGTTCAAAGCGAAATAATGCATCTCTCCTTCCCATGATGGTTTAGAGTTTAGACTCCACCCCTATGCACAATATTCAATAATTTTGTTTATGGAATACAAAATGAAAGAACAGTTAAAAAGTATTCATCTATGCACACTATTTAGAATTGTGACAATTTGGAACATTGTTCATTTTTCATTAACTACCATTCCATGCATTTTTTTAATTTCTCCATGCTAATCAGTTTCCTTTCACGCCAGCCTGTTTTAACTTCAATTATAGACAAGTGTCTATAATTAACAAGGGGCTTATTAAAGTGGACCAAGTATTAACACACAAATACATTTTAAGTAATGAAAGTTACAGATTTGGGCCTTTTTCTTTGCCTTGTTTGTTTTCATTTCTTTCAAATACTTTATGTATCTTTAACTTAGAAAAGACTAATGAAAAACAGTTTCTCTTTTCTTTTGCTACATTTAGTGATTCCTTTAATCAGTTAAGATTTATATCAGTAGCTAGATTAAGTATCTGTATCCCAACCGGGTATAAAATAAAATACAGGTTCCAATCATTCATTGTTCTATCATTGCACCCTAAAGCTTATTTCAGGCTGAGCTGATAAAATTTGAAGGGTGGTAGGGAAATCTGGCCCTTTTGATCCGTGTAGGTCCCGTAAATAAGTTTACAGGCCTCAGAATTTTCCTCTTAAAAATCTCCAATTGCCAACGATTTTCACCCACTCCCGAGGCAGAGATGAAGTGTGTAATCACGTTGGTAGAACTAGAAGTACTGGTACACACTACTAGCCGACAATTTATACATACAATAAGCATGCATGGGTCTGGATTTTGTGAAATCACCATACAGTTCAGTGAGAGAACACGGTAATGAGCAAAACCATGTTCACAAAATGATGACTTTTTTTCTATATTATAAATTGTTCACCTGTCCTTGTAGCCTGTGATAGTAACAATAAGCCAGTAATGTGCCAAACATTGAACAGTGAGCGATCGCGTGACCAAATTGGTTTCTCATTCAGATGGCTAATCTAATCAAATTAACTTCTTTATTAATTACTTTGCACGTTCATATCCACATTAGGTGATCGCATTGCACCCTCAATTAAATTATATGCATACCCAATTAGCCAATAAGCAAATTACACCTTCATATTTCACTTCTACTACATGCATCTTTTGTTTTGGGTCCAGACTATTATGAACTATGTAGGTTGTCATATAAAGTTAAAATTGCTCATCTGTCAATATCAGCTAGGATGCACCAGAATTGTCACTAGGTCCCCCCACTGATTGTTCAATAGTATTGCGTAAATGTAATGGCAATTTTTTTTGTATTTTGTTGGCTGCTAGCCCTGTAATTAGAAGAAGAAGAAGAAGAAGAAGCATTAGGTCGTATCTGATGATCATTAATTGATTTGCATTTAATGTGCACAGGACCACCATGCCCAGATTTTGCATGCTTGACTTCACAGTTCTGAATGTCTGGTATCACATTATTATAGACTCCTCTCTCTTAAGACTCTGAATTGGTTTATGGCCACATTATTGTATGGCTCTATCCATTGAAAGATGTGAAGTCTATGCATGCTTGCTTATCTCATTTGTACGCTAACTTTAGCTTTATTCTTTTTGTTACTATGAATGCATTATTGTTCAAGTTGAAATTTTAAAAACAAAAAACGAAAACCAGGACTATAAATTATCCCATCTCGAGATTTTTCTTGGTGGTTCAGATGGTTTACACACATTGATTATGCTAAAGAATAGTTCAATGAAAATGTTTAAATGATGAATTGTAATTAAGGCAACAAGATGAAGAGTAGAGTTTCACTGTTATGGACTTAATTTGGAAAAATGTACCTCTCATTCAATTTGTGTGGTTGGTTTGTTGCCTATGGTTATGGGTAATTAAGAGACTTGGCTATAATGTTTGTACTTTCTTTGTTTATGGGTTCCCTCCTTTTTTTTACCTCATTTTAGGAATTTTTTTTGTGTATGCATGCGTTTTTTTTTCTTCTGTGATTCACTCCAGTGAAATTGAAATTTCGATGGCAAATATGTTTTTAAAAAATTTTAATAGATGTTTTACTCACCATCATATTTTTCAATTATCTCATTTCAATCTCTAGATTTACCATTTTTAAAAATATTTAAAACTTTAATTCCTTTATATCCAACTATTTATTACTATTATTAATAATAATATTATTATTACATTAGTATCTAAACATGTTTTTTTAATGATTATGGCCTTGTAAGATGTAAAATAACTATTAACCTCGATATTTCATAATTACATTGACTTTGATTTGAGTTTTTTTAGTATTAGTTGTACGCTCTTTATCTAATAAATGTATTGGTCTTTTTAGTGAATTTGTCCACTAATTAAATGATTACCCATTAGTTTGTTTAAAAAATTGAAATTAAAAGCCAAACTTATATATATAAGCGAGGGAAAGCCTAAAAGTTTTATAGAATAAGTTAATGACAAGTTTAAACATTGATGTTAAACTCGAATAAAATTTGTCAAGGTGTGACAATTTCCCCGTCCAAACCATAATTGGTGTATATTGAGAATTTTGAATTAATTAATTTTAATGATTCAATCAATAGAGAATAAAAAAAAAATAGGTTGAATTTTATCAATATATAGCAGAGGAGATATCAGAGAGAAAATCATCTTTACACATTGGTTAAGGGTGCACTCAAAAATACTTTGAATGTTCTGGACATAAGATAGATTACTCCTTTTTATCTAGAACAAGTTTTAAAATTTCTATTTATTTTTCAATGTTATTAAAAATATACATTAACTATTAGATAATAAATAATAAGTTTTAAATAAAATATTTTATCGATTAGAGTATATTTTTAATTGGTAATTTATAAATTATTCAAATTAGAATATATAAAACTCTGTGATTCTCTCATCCTATCCGATCCTTTTAATGTTTCAATATGAAATTTTAAGGTCATTCTTACTGAGAATTTAAAAAATTTGATACAAAATTTTAAGGTCTTTTTTTATAAAGAATTCAAAATATTTGATGATAAATATATTATTTAGATAAATAGTTTTAAAAGATTAAACTTTTAAAATTTAATGAGTAATGGAATTACAAAACTAAAGAATTTCAAACTTTACCAAAAAAAGGTAAGATTTTCAAAATCTTCCTTCTTATATATTTATGTCTCTTCTTCTTTTCATATTATCTCATTACTTTGATTTTGGTTATATCCTTGTTTGATTAACACTAATTCGATTTTGGTTATATCGTTGTTTGATTAATGCTAAAAAGTTATTAGGATCACTATTTTTTGATGTCGGGTAGGTTTTTTTATTCATGCTGATAAGAAATTATTACTATTGTTTTATTATCGTAGACCGTTGTATTTCTCGCTCAATATTAGTTATAATTATCTTAGCCAATGTTGGAATGTTATTTTTTGGCGAGTATGAACTAAAAAAATTCGATTCATATTTATTGTGGACAATTTTTTATCAATGTTTGCATTGATTTATTTCATTATCGGTTAATGTTATTATTTGCAATAATTCGAGTTGAAAAACTTTAACCAACATCAATTAGGATTGTTTTTGTCAATCTCTACAAGGAGTTTTTTTAACTCACATGTATCAATAAAATCTTAAAAATAATACTAACTAATATTAGTCTAAATAATTTGGTTAACATCAATTGAAAACAAATTTGGTCCATGTGAATTGAGAAAAAAAAATTGTTAATAAATTAATAAAAATCTTGACGAATTTTGCCTTAAAAATAATATAAATTAGTATAGATTAAAAAAATTATTAATATTGATATTTTTGAATTGTTAATAATTATTTAATATTAAAATGCTTCATCCAAACAAAAATAAAATATAATAAATTTGATTCTCTTATCTTAAAAAAGCATTTGAAAAATAAAGCCGTTTAAAATATCATCAATTTAAATAGTGGTCGACGTTGACTACTAATTTTGTGAAACCAAATTAATATATTCAAATTAAATGTTGTTTTAATGTATGATCTCTTTACAAAGACATTAGAATTCATTATCTATATATTCAAGATAATTTGGGCTAACTTCTCTTTCTAATACACTTGTAGTACACTATGAACTCTCCTTAATCATCAACAACACTAACTCCTGTCTTTATTTTCAAAGAAAAAAAAATTCATAAACGATAATTTAATGACGAGATTAAGATTAAGGCTCCACAACTCTCTTAGATTTGATTGAATTCAAACTTAGTATATTTGAATGTTTAAAAAAATTCTATTAAATGATACATATTTGATCCATCTTAGCTTCTAACATAGATTCAACTTAAATACGTGTTAATTATGTGAAGGAATTAAAACAAAATCATTTATTCGTTTTGTTATATACATGTCAAAAAATAAATTCATTTTTTTAATTTTATGAATGGTTAATGGTGTATTTATTATTTTTTAAAAGTTGATGAATTCATTTATAAATACTTAATATATAAAAATTAATTAGATTGAATGTTTTATTGTTAAATCTTTCTTAAATTTACTCTTTTAAAATGTTCTTAAAAATGTAGTTTAAATATTTCCTTAAAAAAATTCAAAGTTTTTATAACATATCCTTTTTATAACATTTAATTTTATAAAATATTCCTCCTTGAAGAGATTGTTAGTGAATGAATTAAAATGAACTTTTATTAAATAAATCTAATTTGATGTTATTTTCAAATAAATATTTATGAAAAAATGAATTAAAAAATCTTTTTATCCGATTTATGATCGATTAAATAAAATTGATCCAAATCTGTTTGGGACTACCACTTACATGTCGTAGGCTAAATTAAGAAATCTTCCCCCAAAGCCTTTTCTCATTGGATTCAACACTCTTTCTCATTATTTCACTTTTAGTATAAAGATGAAGACAACTACTTCATTTGGAGTAGGTGCATGCAAACTTCGACCAACATGGACCTAAGTCTTTTCTTTAGGTCCACCACCACTACTTATTTTTTATTCTTAGTAATTTATAGAATATGTTTCGATACATTTTTAGATAAACATTTTTAAAAAATAAATGAGATTCTCCATAAACTACTCATAAAAACTCTCCCATATAACTGTAAAGTTCTTACTTTTAGTTTATATTTAAGTTAATTTTAACTTTAAAAAATGTGTTTTAATTTTTTCTTGTTTCCTTTATTTCTAAAAATACTCATGAAAATGTTTATTGATTTAACAATCTATTTGGTTCTACTATTTTTTAGTGTATTTTTTTTAATTAAGTTTCATTTTTAAAAAATAGTTTATTTCATTAAATTGATGGAAATGGTGTTAAGAAAAGTATGATATAATAAATATGTTACTCGTTGAAGATGCGACATTCACTAAATAAAACTAATTTATAATATATAAATTAAAACAATTTTTATCTTTTTAAGTTAGTATTATTTTTTATTTATAATATATGAATTAAAACATTTTTTATCTTTTTAAGTTAGTATTATAAGAATGAGTTAAATTTAAAGTAATTATTTTAATAGGATATCAGAACATATTTTGCTTTGTACTATCCGTTATCGTTTTATTTTTTAAAAATGAATTATAAAAAAAATGCCTTAGAAAAATAAAGTATGAAAAAGATTAGTAATCGACAATGGTAAAAAAAGTATTAATCATCTATAAAAAAAATTATAATTAATTTCCATAAAAAACTGAATACCTTTGATCACGTTTTTATTGATAAAATTCACATTTAAAAGATGGTTCCATTTAAACGAATTTAAATTGGGTGAGGAGTAAGCATATACATGAACCGTGTTGGTAAGTCAAATTAGTCCTTAATGATTACATCACTTTGTCCATTTCATGTAATTCACAAAATCACATTCACACGTATTTGATTGTGACTTTGAGATTGATATTTGATACCACACTTTCAGTTTTTCACCCATAAACTAACCAAGCCTCACATTATTTTCTCCTTTGTTTTTCCAATCATACCACATGCCATTCATGCCCTACCATCAAACAACTTTCTGTTCCTCCTTCTATTACTTTCACCATCTCTTCAATATTCCTTTTTTTCTTTTCTAATTTTTTTCTCTATACACACCACGGTTAAAACTACCACTTACTGTTTTATTAACTGTTTCGTAACGTGCGCATTATCAGTGAAAAATATCTCTGAAATTTTTTATATCCATAATTTTTTTAAGTGGGTAATTATAATACTTGTACATCCTATATTCAAATATTTATTATGAAAAATAAAACATAATAATGTTAGTTTTAAGTATGAAGATGGAAACAGTGATGAAAAAGAAGGTGATGATGATGGAAATATGAATGCAGAGGTTGTTTGGTTGAGTTGAATTGAGTTCAGAGAAGAGAACATAACACAAACACGAGAAAGACAGAATCACACAAATGAAATCAGCAGGTTGCGCCCACAGTATTCAATATCCCTTCAAAACCGCCATTTTTTGTCCATTTCCTATTATTTTTGGTCCCACCCCTTCAACCTTTTTCCATGCATCTTCTCCATTTTTTTTTCTATTTTTATTATGCTTTTTTTAATTTCTTCTTACTATATTAAATTTTTTCAATTTTTATTTTATTTTATATAAATTAATATAATTTCTTCTCACAAATTATTTATAACAATAATATCACGTTCAGATACAACGCAAACAATGCATAATTGTTTATTATCGAAAATAATAAAATATCCCAAAACGCCGATTTAATAAAAATAAATTAAATGAAATTAAGAATATTCTAAATTTAAAAATTAATTAGACGAAATTGAAGACATTAACATAATAGTAATAAAAGAATTATCACTAAGGCTTTTATATTTATCAAATAATAGTCAGCTACTCAACAAGAGATCAAACCACCAAATCTGTGTTATGTGCTTACTTCTAATTACTGATTTTAATTATATTAAATGTTAACAAGAAAATTTATCATTTGAAATAAAATATGACTATATATGTATTTATCATTCAAATCTTATTCGTTTTTTGATTTTTTTAATATAGGAAACATATATAGAAATAGAGTCATTGATATAATTGCATTGGGAATAGTTGTTTTATTTAATTATTATAATACAAATTATTTATTTTCATAAAATGTTTTATTTAATTATTCTAATACAAATGATTTCTTTTCATAAAAACTATTTATTAATATAACATGAGATTTTTTTTTTTTTTTCTGGATTATTATCTATATTGATATTAACTGGATGAATGTTGGAGGACTACATAAAACAGAACATGTACATGTCTTGAATAATTGTACAATATTTTATACATGGGTTAGACTATTCCAAATACTCTATTATTTATGTATTTTTTTGAGAAAAAAAAACTACTGAATGCAATTTTTACCTGTCTTATACTAATTTATTTATAGAATTTTGAATAGGTTTGTGTATAGGTTTAAATGGGATTAATATGATTCTCAAAAGTGAAAACATACACTTCACACCATAATAAATAAATATTTTATTTTTTAATTTTAAAAAATTATTATATTATTATAGATAATGTTAAATATATGTTTTTTATTATTCATGTGTTAATAAAACTTTATGATATCAATAAAATAAAAATAAACAAAATATTAATTTATTATGGTATAAAGTGTGTGTTTTCACTGTTAAAGATGTTAATATATTAGCACCCACCATAATAGTTCAGACATTCACATTAAACGTTACATTAGTTTTCTAGCATATATTCAAGATAGGATCGTTTTAATTTTGCAAATATAGGATTGAAATATTGTTCAAATACTTTTATTTATTATATTTTTTAATTATCAATAAAAATATATATTTGATTATATAATTTTTTTAATCTAACGTATACAGATAATTTTGTTTCTTAAAAGAATGATGATGTTAATTTTGAAATAGATGTTATTATTTAAAGATATGATTATATATTATTGATTTTGTAACATAGGATTGTATTGCAGTGCATGATATGATATGACAGAGGGTAGAGGAGATAGAGAGGTGTTGCAGTGTTGCCTGCTGAGGATGGAAGCTCTGCCTTAAACGTCAGAACTCGTACGTTTGCTATTGTATTTTAGCATCTCAGATGAACAGTGGGGCATCCAAACTCATCATGCTTCTTGCAATTGCCTATTGCTGAGAACACTCATGGGTCCTATCCTTTCTCACCACAACACAACACCACTGTTATCCCAAATAATGAGGCCAAAAAGTGCCATAAAAAGACGAGAATTTTAACTAACATTGCAGAAGGGAACACCCCTCCTCCTTCTCCTTCACCCTCCTCTTCACTTTCAAACATTTTTGTCAAAATCATCAACCCCCTTTTTTGTTTTCCTCTTCCTTCACCAATACTGTGTTGGCCCAATGATAAAGTTCCACTTTTATGTCATGAATTCAAATTCAGAAACAATTTCTTGCTACATGTAAAGAGAAAACTGTGCACACATAATAACTCACTTCAGTTAAAGTATTAGTTAGCTTCTTTCACCTATCAGTTGAACAAGGTTTTGTTTAATTTAGAATTCAGTTATGCTGGTGTCTGTATTTAATTTGTAGGATATGATGTTTCCTCTTTTTCTGTGTTTAATTGGGTTCCATTGAACCTTCTAAGGTAAAATTGCAGTAATGAAGAGATAGTAACAAAAAAATGTGATCTGCAGAATAAAAACATTTGGGGTCAATAATGGGTGTTGTATAGTCTATAATTCGATATATTAAGAACAAACAGATGGGGACAAGTGTATGTCTATTCAATTTTCCTTAGCAGAATTTGCGGACTGGACAAAGTTACGAGGTCTTGCCTGGTCGGTCTGCAGCTATAATGCATCAACATTGCATGTCGGTAAAGTAATCCTTCCTTGTGTCTTACAATGAACTATGCAATCTATGGTTCTAGAGAAAAACTAAAAAATAATAATAAATCACACACAAATATGTGATGGAGACGTATTTATTATGAGAAAGGGTATGTAATTGTTACAGTTAAATTAATCATCAGTAATTTATATAAATATTTAAATTCAAATCTTTTGCTGTTCGTTAACGTAAAAACGATGTACTCCTTCCATTTCAAGCAAATAATCTCTTAAAAGTTTGACATACTAAATATTTAATTAATATAAAGTTAGACAAAGAAAAAGGTGCATGTGATTAAATTCCATTTTTTTAATTATACTTTTATTTAGCCTAAAATTGATTTTTTACACATATAATGTATTTAAGTTAACAGATTAATTAAAAAAACTTGACAGTTTTAAGCGTTTATTTAAAAGTTTTAATATAAAATGGTTGCGTCATCATCCACGGCACTTCTGATATTTCCTAGTATAAATTGTGAAGATTAAATTATAATTTTGAATGAAACTCTAAAGTCAATAAAAAAATGGTGTTTCATCTTCTATTTCTTGTTAAAAGTAAATAAGAGAACTGTGAATCATAGTTTCGTATGATTGTAAAAGAATGAAGTAAAGGGAAAATTGTTTGTTCCTAGAATGTTGTTCATGTTATGAATTAACTGAGTTAGAAGTTTAATATTGAGTTTGCTCTTATGATTTATAGAGTTTGACAAAAAAAAAATTATAATTAGATGTTGAATGAATTGATCTTTGTTCAATTTCAGTGTAAAGATTGAAATACTTTCTGAAGTGTCTTTTTCTATTTTATTTATTTTTTCTTATAAAAAGAATATATGTTATTTTAATTTTTTATATGAATAGGTGTTAAAAAATTTTAATCTCACAATAACCCACAAGTATTATACAAAAATCTTGCATTGAGGTTTTCAGTTTGTTTTCTCTTGAAAGAAACTCACATGAGGTTTTCAGTTTATTAATTAGTACAAAATTTTGTATATTTGAACTAAATTATTCTTAGGTGCAGTCTTCCACAAACCCTCTCTTCATTTCTTTTTATAGGTACATGAAGTTTTTTTAACCTTTAAATTAATTATTATTTATTCATTTCAATATAATAATTATAATTTCATTCTATTATTGCCTCCAAATAAATACTTAATAATTATATTTGTCTGCTATAAACTTCAAACCAATTAGATGGAAGAATAACCTATCTAATGTTTCATAACATTTTACACGTGTATACAATAAAATGTAACTATATATATTTAAATGCTCAATAATTACCACGAAGAATGGAATAGGAAATAGTATAAAGATATTTTAGTAAAAAAAATCAATTTAATGACTAATGTATTTTTAAAATAATAATAATAGTTCTTTTTTAAAGTCAATTTTTTGTCTACATGGTCACCTCTTAAGTTCTGAGTTTTTTTTTTATAAAAAATAAAATAAATTAATGTGACACATTTAAAGTGTCTTCGAAACCTTATAAAAAATCACAGGTTACTAACATAATTATAACCTTAAAAAAAATGGTATGAAGCTAATTGGTCCAAACAAAAATCAGTTACACATTTTAAAACTCAGAAAATAAAGTAGTTAAATGAGAACTTAAAGTCCATTATAGTATTATTGTCCCACAATGTTTCTTTCACCTTCAGATTTCATCATCAGTGTTATAAAGCTGGTACTACTCTTCATCCTAAAATTCCACTTTTGTTAAAACTGTTATGTTAAGCTTACGCTATATTACAATAAAATTATAAAATATAAACTAATTTTTAATAATAAAACATAATTAATTATTATAGTGATTAAATTAGATATCATTTTTAACAATTTTTTTTTTTGTTTTTAAATTAGTTTATATTATTGTTAAATGGTTTCTAAATGGGTATCTAATTAACAATCAATGTTTTTACTTCCAAATTTAGAAACTAAATTCCAATTTAGAAATTATTTAACAATAATAGAAACTAATTTAGAAACTATTTTTTTTTTAGTTTTTAAAATTATCTCTAATTTAATTATTATAATAATTTTTTTTTTCTATTTCATGTTTTTCTTGTAGTGATAAGAATTAGTAAAAAATTTATATAGATATTTAACATATTTATTTGTATTTAAAGTCTGAAGTTAAAGTTAATTAATTTTACATTGATCACGCGTTTAGTGAGTGATAAACAATAATACTTTCGAGATAAAATCAACATACTTTTAGAATGGTGTGAAGAATATTAATAGAATTATTTTAAACTTCATATGTAAATAACATAAATGTTTATATTCAGATGTTTATTATTTGTTCCAGTTCACACTGCATCTTTAAAATTAGTTTTGTTGAGTTTAAATTTTAAACTTAGATTCGTCGTATTCCGAAACGAATATGAGTTTTACTTTAAATAATTCGTTTCAAATTTATCTATATCCTTTAAACATAATTTTTAAAAAATATGTATGTACTATTATTAGAAATATTAGAACTTTATTTGACACACTAGCGAGTATTATTTTGTATAATACGGTATTATATTTATACCGAAATAATTTATTTAAAATACATATATTATAAAATATAATCTAATAGCAGTTGTAAATTTTACGATTTAATTATATAACATTTTGTTAAAAAAGTTAGAATGATACTGTGGAATCTCAAGTTGAGTACTGTTTTTAAAATTCAATAAATGTTCCTATTAAATTTTAAATAAATAAAAAACTTTGTTTAAATATATCTTACGTAAAACTTTTAACTAATGCGCATAGCACAAGTGATTGCAACTTGTAATCCTCAAAATGGTGGCTATAGTGACTAAAACAATCTAAAGCAATGCACACGTATATGCTATCAATCATAGAAGTAAGTTTGATTTGAATGAATGAGATTACTTCCAACTTTTAATGAAAGCACACACAAGTGACTGCAACTTACGACACTGAAATTCATGGCTGCAACAATGATATATGTAAGTTAGATCAGAATAACCCAGATGGCTTATACCACTTTTAAGAGTAGTTGTAAGTAATTAGTTGCAACTTGCAACCCTCAAATTCATATTTAACAATCACATGAAAGAAAAATAAAAAGGTGAAAGAGGGTGGCAAACTAAAGTTAGCTGCATTCAATGGCAGTTGTCAATTACAATGGAATGTCAAAGTGAGATATATCAGAAACATGATACGAAAAGGGTATTTGCTAGCTAATGATGAGAATAATATAAATATGATTAAAGTTGTAAGTTGAGTTGATTGCTAAACAAAAAGTTTAGTTTGCTTGGATTTAATTTGGACTTAAAATGCTGATAATTGAAAATGGTTTCTGAGTTATACACACTTCTACATTGACTTTGCTTATGCCTCAAACTCAGATATTCTATTTAGCTATCATTTCCATTTTGTTTTGTTTGGTTCATGGAGATATCACTGTTGCATGAGAAATCAAGTGATACTCATGGTTTGAAACTTTATAGGCTTCTAGCTACTAATGAAAACAATAGCTTCATGTGGATCCAACTATTCACATCCCTCGCTTTATATCACATCGAATTGAAACTTCTATCTCTGTCCTTTTATACTTGTCTGCTTTTACATGTCACTAAATCACCATATCAAACCAAGATATCATTGTTGTAACCTTTTTCAAAACTCTCATGCTAGATTATTTTCCATAGAATGTGTGTAAAATGGGATGCTCCATCAACAAAATTCCAAAAATCAGATCCTGATCATTAGATATTCATGCACCTTACTTGCATATGCATCAAGAAACACAAACTATATATGTGAGCTTTTATTTCTGTTTACAGCCGCAAATTCATACACGAGGTGGTGGAATTTTTAGCAAACATTTTCATTTTTTTTCATTGATTGCAAGCTTGCAGCAGCAATGTCAAATACTAGATAATGATGTTTGTATAAAGTTCATACCCACATTAGATTTATGCTTTGATCAGCAGTTAGATTTTTAAGATATAATATAAATTGTAAAACCATGCTACAATAGGACAAATAATGAAAAACGTGATCCACACTTTCTTGTCTTAATTAATCCAAGTTGTCATGGACTGATTCTATTTTGTTGTTTTGGTGTCTTGAGGAAGAGTTAACACACACAGAATAATACATTGATTGGCACATACTTTGTTTGTTGTATTGATGCATGAAAGTATAAAGTATATGAAATTGAAAGATTCCAGGACAAACGCTATAGAACCTTGGTGTAATCGTCCAAATGAGACAGGGGCTATCCAAATCAAACTTTATTCATAAATTTTTCTGACTGAATTGGCGTTAGTTGGGGTTTTTTCCATTTATAGAGAGCCTCTGTTTTTTCCTTTTGACGTGAGGAGAATTCATTCTAACTTCATCCTATTTTCAACATGTCGATCAAGACTTGAGACAAACATAAAACATAGATTACGACAAAGTTTACTTGATTTTCTCGAACCAGATTTTCTACTGGATATGTTCACACCACTATAATGGACTACTTCTTCCTGCACCCTCATAGGTTCTTGCACCACCCCTGTAATAACAAAATTATCTCTATAAAAAAGTTAATTTTTTTAAGTGTTTTCATATTTCAGTGCCTTCTGGATTAAATAAACTTAAATTATCTTCTAGATTTGAGGTTAAATTTTAAATTATGTAATCTGAATGTATTTTTATTTTATTTTTTATTATATAATTTGAAAGTCTTTTTTAAATTTGTGAAAAAAAATTAGATTGTATAATCCAAAATGTATTTTTAAAAAAAATAAATTCTGAATTATGTAACCCATAATGTTATCATAATAAAAAAACAAGAAACCTTCTATCAGTGAAAATTGCATTCTGGAAGTGCCTTGAAGTGCTGGGGTACTTGGAGTGCATGAGAGAAATAAGAAGAAGGAGTAGGATGAAAAATGTAGGTGAGGTTTTAGGGTTTATTTATTTTTTAAGTAAAGCACAAAATTGTAACTGCATAATTGCTATGGGTGTCACAATAACCTCTGGGAGTGCAGGAAGAAGCAGCCCTATCATGAATGGTGAATCTTCTTGTCTGGGCGTACTACCCAATCTATAGTTGGGCCTCCAAGTTAAATTTAAGCCCAATTAGTGCATTAAGCCCAACTCAAAGTATTCATTTAATAAAAAATGTGTCAATCATGTTTCATGGATAGATTTTGTCACATCATTCAGAATGAAAATGTACAAGTCGTACCGAATATAAATTCCTCAATAAATTGCTTGAAGTAAAAGCATTTATATATTATTGTTAAAACTTGAGGCGTGTCATTATTTTAAGAAAAACATTTCAATCCACCTTATCTTGTTAATCTAAGTGACAGCGAATTTATTTTTTTAAAACAAAGCTTCAAAGTCAAGTATTATAAATAAAAAATAGATGTAAAAAACTAAATAGCAAACCATTTTTATATTCATTAATAAATATTCATAAAAATTTGAATTCCAATTTTTTTAATAGAAATACGTTAATTATGTAAAAAAAAATACTTTGTTACTTAATTATATATGTTACCATATAAACATATTAACTTTTGTAATAATTATTTGAAAACTTTAGTTAGAACACACTATCTATACATAATTGATTTTCATAATCCTGTCATGCATGACATTTTTATAATGATATTGTGTCATACGAGTTAACTATACAAGTAATTTCTTTCAAAATCTGTTTATATTGATAAACTTTTGACAAAATTGTATCATATTTAGAAAAGAAAACCCTATAAATGCTCATGTGCATAATTATAGATGTTTTGTTGAATAGCAACTGTTTAAGGTTTTACATCATTAAAAAATTATGTAAGGTATCTCTTTGTATGATAACTAGCGGGAAATAAATAAAATATTTATTTTAAAAACCAATTGTATTTTTAAAATAATTAATTATAAACATATAAATTTTAAGATAATTACTTTCTGTAAAAATAATTATATTAACATAATATATAAATATAGTTATTAATGAGAGAGATATACAAAACTATTTATAATATGTACTTTTTCAGATTTTTAATATTTATAAATATAATTATTAATAATATTTATATATTAATTATTAAAGTGAATTAAATCATTTATATTCTTTTCGGTAATGTTTATAAATATATCAATTATAATATTTTATTATTTAAACGTTATAATTTAAAATTAATCTTGAAATATGATCACTAAATATATAAAACAACACTTTAGTAATATTTACAAAAACAATTCCACTTCAACAATATTTAAAAAACAATTCCACTGTAATTTGACTATAAGATCACTATAATATTTTTCATAACATTTCAACATAATATAAATAGTCCACTGAATCCCTTAATCCAAATTTTTCATTTTCCTTCAGTATTGTTCAAGTTCAATATAGATTTTTTTTTTCTTATAATAATGAACCATCCCTTTCAACCTAATGCTTCAATTTTTCAAAAATGAAATTACAAAAATATAGAAAGGTTTCAAAATTCTATGGAAGATAAAATTTTGCAAGAAAATAAATAATAATATTAGCAAAAATAAATATTTCAAAGATTATAATGAATTGTAGAAATAAAATATATACCAAATGTATAATAGAATATACATCCACTATTATAGAAGGTTAAGATATTTAAAAGTTGTAAATTAAAAGAATAACTATTTTGAAAGTCATTTCCATTTGATAACCCATTTGTCTTTGATCCAAATCTAAAATGAAAAAAGGAATCTCAAACAATTAAATCAAACAAAATACTTTTATTCATTTCAGAATCATGGCTATCAGAAGAGCCATTAGATTTGCTTTCGTGCAATCACATAAATATAACAATCACGGGAAGAACAAAAAAATTATTAAAAGAAAGTACTTAAAAATATCATGTTAAATAAATTGTCACTAACATATATTTTGATTATATATCTGATCCTATAATATCAAAACTATTGTATATAAAATAAACATGTATCACTTCCATCATTGATGTTTAGCACATTAGACACTTTCTTCTACTTTGGTGCAAATCATTTTTACATCTTGAACACGTTTCACATCTGCAAGACAAATACAACATCAATATGTAAGTAATTTACATCAGGTACAAACAAAATTACTAATTTGTAAAAGTAAGACTCTTCAACAAAGGTTGAAACTTAAAGAGATGATTATAAAATGAAATCAACCTTTCACATTTTTCCGCAATCAACAATAAAGAGAAGCACTCACCATATGTGTAACAACGTTTTTTTTAAGAAGCAGAAGCCAAAGACGCCCCCCCCCCCATCACGCACATTCTTTCTTCCTCTCTCTCCCTTTAGAATCTGATCATACCACGTTGTAGTAGAGGAGTTAATGAACATTTTTACCCGATCAGATTTTCAAATAGAGTAAGTTCATTTTTGCTCTAAATATCCTTTGTTCTCTGTTTTTTCTTAGGATTTAGTCATCAATCTTGGTGGGGTCAGTTGAGAAGTTTAATCCTCTCAACTTATTCTATTATATACTGAATTTTTGTTCTGTTTGGATAATTTGCATTAGGCCCGTAAAATCTTGAAGTTTATCCAGACTGTGGGGAATAAAATTCTAAAAGTTGCTTGGAAAGCAAGCAATTGAGGTAAGGGAAGCTAAATTTAATTTTTAATAGAACCCTAGGCTAGAAGATCTGGATATGGAAGGGACGTGGTCCCAATATTCAATTTCTCTTGCAGGGATGTTATGTGTTGATGTATATTGAGTTGTTTGTTTATATATTATTTAAATTTGTGGAAATATTGGGTTTTGATGATTTAGTATTAAAGTTCTATTTTTTTTATGTGAAATAGACTTTTGAATATTGTTGATCACTTTTTGAATGATATTGTATGACAGAATGGTATGGAATTGAATTCATACATTTGGGATAATGTATGGACTGATGTTTGTTGTGTATTAAGTATTGATGCCTATGTGGTAACAGAGATCTCCGAGCTTCACTGATGATCTAAGTCACATAGACTAAGATATCAGGTGGTGAGAAACTGATGGAGGAGTTCATACACACCGTGACATATGAGATGCACAACTTGGGTTGTATTGAACTTACCCTGATCCTTTCTGTTGGATTCGTTGGTAATCTTTAGATCAGGTGTTAGTCTCTGGTAGGACTTACTTAATACGGGTCTTCCAGAAGACGTTGTTTGTTGAATATTCTGGATGTGTAGATCCATGAGAGATCTATGTGATTGATTTATGTTGGAATTTGAAGAAGATTGAATAATTGAGAAATTGGCCATGTAATTTGATTTTCTCTTTTAATTTAATTTCGTATATTATAAAATTTTATTTTCACTAGCTTACCCTTGCTTTTTGTGTTGTGTTTAAATTGCGATGATTGTACTATGTACATGAGCAGATGACCATATAGGTGCAGGAAAGCCTTAGATGTTTCAGAGTTTTATTTTGAACTATGGATATGTAAATATTTGTATTTCTATAAATCCTAATCATGTATTAGGAATGTTTTTGAAAAACTCCAAGTTTGTATAGAAATACGTAGAACTTGTATTGTAATAGTTAGATGTTATTTTCTGGGGTGTTACAATATGCCTTCAATAGCGACATCAAAAGTTGTCGTGTAAATCCTTGGCTCAAGTCATAAACATTTAGAGTAACCCTGTGACCCTCCTGCAGCCAAATATTAAATTTTAGATGTTAGGGAGAAACAGAAAATTATGAAAACAGACACATCCGAAAACATCACTAATACCACATACTAATGGTAAAATTCATATATTTTAGAAAACAACTAACCTTGTCATCTCTCTTTGTTGCTTTTCTGAAATCACATGAGTGAATATACGATCATCATAAAAAAATTTGTCAAATATCAAAATAAGTAACAATTATAAATTATTATAGTATAAAAAAAAGTAAAAATAGGGCCACCCAACGAACTTGGTAGACAAAATCAACTCACTAGTTCCTTTTTGAATCTGCCTCCGGTTTTAACAAAATAAAATTTAGCAGTAAAATTTAATAAATAGAAACTTGAAAATAAACACTACATTGACATTTATAAAATTTAAATGAAACATAAAAGAAATTATTGAAGCATAACATATGAATTCTCGGTGAGTGATATTGGTGTGTGCTAGAACATATTTCAGAGAAGAAGTCGTCGGAGCTTCCTCGGTTGGCCAACTAAATGAATGAATCGTCCTATTTTTTCTTTGTGCTTGTATGAGAGATTTAAAAATAAAGAAACCACAATGTCATGTGATAATAAAGTAAAACACTTTACATGAAAATGTGTTTCTCATTGCAGTAGAATAATCTTATCTAATACCAGGAAGATGATGGGTGGGGACCATCTTACGGATTAAAGTTTTCTTTTTCTATGCAAAACTTGGATTAACGCAGTTTGAATAATTTTTTGAATATCCCAAACAACATATCATTTTTGTACAACAATGTCATCTGATGGTAAAAGTGGTGATGTTTCAATCCTTGGTTTCCATCAAATGACTCAGGAGGCATTTGGTGGTTCGACCATCTGACTCTTGTTATTATATTCAAGAGCGAGACTATGTGTGCAAAAGAAAACCTAGTGAAGGAGGACACAACAAATATCTTTAATTTTTTTTTAATAGAGAAGAAGATCAATTTAAAACAGAAAAGTAACTACCAATCTCTGCGGTCCACATCTAAAAATAAATATTAACAAATATCTTTAATTTTTTATTTAATAGAGAAGAAGATCATTTTAAAAGAGAAAAGTAAAATATTCATCTCTCCACTCTCCAACAAGTTAAGTAATAACAAATAAAATAAAATATTATTTGAAAATTAAAAAACTGCTTTATTAACTTTTAAAATTATAAAATGTCCAAATAACCAAAATAAATTAATAAAATAAAATATTAAGTAAGGATAAAATAGAAAAATAATTTAGAGCAGTTAAAGTGAGGAATCGCTTTCTATATAGATATAGAATAACCAAAATAAATTAATAAAATAAAATATTAAGTAAGGATAAAATAAAAAAAAAGAATTTAGAGCAGTTAAAGTGGGGAATCCCTTTATATATAGGTATAAATATGTAGATATAGATTAATAACAATATTTAGTATTCTCTTTTTATTAATTGTACTAATGATACCTTATGATTAATACATAATTAAGAAGTTAATATGCATTTATTTCTTATTAATGGTACTAATGATACTTATGATTAATACAAGACTAAGTAGTTAATATTCATTTATTAATAGTAGCTTTGATAAAATGGTGATCCTAAAATTAATTAATTTAATGTAATGCATTTATCATATATTAATATTATATGATCTATAATAAAAGATTGAATAAATAATAAGAACTTGTATTTCATACATACATGTAGTTTGTTTTGTGAAAAAGTTATTATAACGACCATGAACTGGTATAGAATTCTGTTTTCTACCCTGTTAATGGACAAATAATATATTTATTAATAAAATATTATTTCTTTTGAATGACATGGAAGTTGAACAAAACCTCAATACCAATTTTATTTGATGTCAAGAGAAATTTATTATTGTAAAATCATGACATTACAAATTATTATTTTATTTTTTAAAACATATGTATATAAAATATATGTTATAATCTGTAATAATAATTATAAATGTACTATATATTAATTTTAAAAATATAATTATTACAAACTTATAATCCATATTATTATGATAACTAGCGGGAACATAGGCACTGAAGTGCCTGTGTATCCGCATTTTTATCTTTTTAGTATTTTTTTTATTTTTCAAAAACAATTTCTTTTGATAACATTAAAATGAGAAGTTAAGGAGTATACAGTTAAAGAGTAGTGTGTATCCGCATTTTTTATTTCTCTTTTTTTAGTATTTTTTTATTTTTCAAAAACAATTTCTCTTAATAACGTTAAAATGATAAGTTAAAGAGTATACAGTTAAAGAATAGGTTAATAAAATAATAGAGAGCGGTAATTAAAAGTTACATATGGTAAAGAGAATGAATGAATTTTCAAAATTTAAAATTCAAAATTGCTATTTGAATTCAAAACCGTCTCTCATAGAAAATAATTAAATAGAATTTGAGTTTAATATTTTTTTTATAATTTTTAATATTTTATTAATTATGGGTAAAAATATATGTAAAATATCCAAATAACCAAAATAAATTAATACAATAAATTATTAAGTAAGGATAAAATGGAAAAAAAGTTAAGAGCAGTTAAGAGGGGAATAAGAAATGACACAATGACCATAATACAATAATAAAATTAAATATTAATATAAGGATAAAATAGGAAAAAAAATTAAGAGCAGTTAAGAGGGGAATCCCCTTTATATATAGGTATAAATAATATTTAAAAACTACAAAAATTTATAAAGATGGTTCCTCTTCATAACCGTTTTTTGGTGTAGATAATTTTTTTATTATTCTACCTTTATTTAATATATCTCATTTTATTAATACAATAAAATATTTTATCATTCATATGAATTACTTAAAAAATAATTTTATTTTTTTAGATTAATATTAAGGGACAATTTTTATATGCAAACTAACTCTTGACTTTTTCCTTAATTCATTATTTTATGGCAACATCATAAAGAAAGAAAGGAAGAACATACCCTCACCCACACCAAATGTCACATCAAATAAAATAACCACTATTTCTAATTAGTCTCTCCATTCCATTTCAAAGCAACTCTATTATTTGTTAAAATCATCATTATTTTGTATTTACCATCAAGTGAATCATAACCTTAACGTGAACATCATCAGACTCTCTGATCCCAAAATTGTAAATGAAAAAAGAGAAAAAACTTGAAGAAGAAGAAAAACTCAAAACAAAATAAAAGAAAAAAAGGTAACAATTATAAATAATAAATAATAATAATAAAATTAAAATAAAACATAAGCAATAATGTTTGTAACTGACATGAACATGTTAGCAGTTGTAGTGGAAGAAGAACCAAAGGAGCATAAAAGCTTGTGAACACTTTAACTTGATTGTATATCAAAGAAAGAAAGAGTGAGATGAGGAAGCAATGGGCATGGAGTTCCATGATGATGTTGCTTTTGATGTTCTTCCTTGTCTCTGAAATAGCCACCACAAGAAGCAGCGACTACGCTTGCAAATTACCCCATCACTCTTATCCTTTCTGCGACGCTTCCCATCCCACTCTTACTCGAGCGCGCTCCCTCGTTTCTCTCCTCACTCTTCCGGAGAAGATCCAACTTCTCTCCGACAACGCCTCTTCCATTCCCCGCCTCGGCATCCCTGCCTACGAGTGGTGGTCCGAATCCCTTCACGGCATCGCCCCCAACGGCCCCGGAGTCTCCTTCAATGGCACCATCCCCTCCGCCACCGGCTTCCCCCAAGTCATCCTCTCAGCCGCCTCCTTCAACCGCTCCCTCTGGTTCCGCACCGCCGCCGCCATCGCCCGCGAGGCCCGCGCCATGTTCAACGTGGGTCAGGCCGGCCTCACCTTCTGGGCCCCCAACATCAACCTCTTCAGAGACCCCAGGTGGGGCCGGGGCCAGGAGACTCCCGGGGAAGACCCCATGCTCTCTTCTGCCTATTCTGTTGAGTACGTCAGAGGCCTTCAGGGGCTTAGCGGAATCCAAGAAGCTGTTGGTGATGATGATGATGATGATGATGATGCACTTATGGTGTCTGCGTGTTGCAAACATTTCACTGCTTATGATTTGGACAAGTGGAAGCAGTTCGCGAGGTATAACTTCAATGCTGTGGTGAGTTCTCTTATCTTTCCTCTTCTCAGTGATCATATTCTCTGATGATTAATTACTTCTTACTTTATATAGAGAAATGAATAATAGTCCTAAACAGATAAACAAGTATGGATATGTATTTAATATCTTGAGAATTAGTAGGAAGATAGTGTATGAGTGTTTTTAGAATTGGAATTTGATTAAAATGCACACCTTACCATCATTATCCTCTACGGCTCGAGACTTAAGGATTATGTACCCTCCTAGATTTATGCTAGCCTTTTTGTGACGAACTGATTCGTATACTGTTTAGTTCTTAGGCAACCAGGTTAAATGTCGTTAAGGGGATAACACAATCATACTGGGGTACTGCCACGATGGAGTAACAGTCCATGGAGTTTGGCACTGACCCTCGGTCATGCCAGGAAGCAAGAGAATACACACTTGAATAGACAAGAAATGGTAGAGCTTTAGACCATCATCTAAGGCTTTCCTAAATTCATTGATTTTTATAATAATTACTTTTTTTTTATCAGCAATAAAAATTAAATAATTATAATAATTACTTAAAAAGTCATTCTTAGAAGTTAGAATTAAATCTGGTTATTTGATAATGTAAAAATATTTACATTAACAATGCATATAATTGTTCTTTTTGTAAGGCTTTTGTTGTTATTTGTAATGTGTTGGTTAGGTGGCATCAATTGGTTCTGTGATTGTAGGTATCACAACAGGATATGGAAGACTCATATCAGCCACCGTTTCGTAGTTGTATCCAGCAAGGGAAAGCAAGCTGCTTGATGTGTTCCTACAACGAGGTGAATGGTGTTCCTGCTTGTGCTAGTGAGGAACTCCTGGGACTGGCTAGAGACAAGTGGGGGTTCAAAGGGTAAGATTTTTGGGTCTCTGTAATTTGTATCATCGTGAAAAACTATAATGAAAAACAAAAAAGAAAATAATCTTTTGTTGATTATCAGGATTGGTGGTTTTGACTTTTGATTGTAGGTACATCACCTCAGACTGTGATGCTGTGGCCACGGTTTATGAGTATCAGAACTACACCAAATCCAGTGAGGATGCTGTCGCTGATGTTCTCAAAGCAGGTGCTTTCGTTTGTCTGATTAAATGCATCTTTCATTGAATTTGTTGCAGCAACATTGTATGAACTGGACAGTTTTTGACACTTTCTCAATTCATCAGGTTTGGATACTGATTGTGGAACGTTTATGCTTAGACATACTAAATCTGCTATTGAACAAGGTAAAGTTAAAGAGGAAGATATAGATAGAGCTCTTCTTAACCTTTTTTCTGTTCAACTGCGCCTTGGACTGTTTGATGGAGACCCTGTAAGAGGCAGGTTTGGTAAATTGGGACCAAAGGATGTTTGTACCCCAGAACACAAAACACTGGCGCTTGAAGCTGCAAGGCAGGGAATTGTACTGCTGAAGAATGACAAGAAGTTTCTTCCCTTGAATAGGGATATTGGTGCCTCCTTGGCTGTCATTGGTCCAATGGCAACTACAACCAAATTAGGTGGTGACTACTCAGGTATTATTTTCATATTGGAATGTTGTAATTTTTACATCTTCATTTGTTTGTTTCATTTAATTTTCTTGCAGTAGTTACCTGTGATCAGGATATCCCTTTTACAAAACCCTACTCTCCAATACCACTGCTTTATGTACACAGGACACTCATGCCTGCTAAAAGGCTAAATACTTTCTCTATTCTGAAATAATGGTTGTTTTAGCAATTTACGACTTGTCTGTTTAACAATTTTTTGGTCCCCTCATTACTTTAAATGTTTCTTTATCTTTTAGAAGACCCCTCACGTCCGTGATACTGAACTGCATGATTTTGCACCTAATAATGTAGGAATTCCTTGCTCCTTAACAAGCATATACGAAGGACTTAGAGAGTTTGCAGAGAGGATATCATTTGCTTTAGGTTGCCATGATGTATCGTGTGAGTCTGATGATGGTTTTGGTGAGGCTGTTCACACTGCAAAACAAGCTGATTTTGTTGTTATAGTTGTTGGGCTTGATGGAACACAAGAGACAGAGGATCACGATCGAGTTAGTCTTCTCTTGCCTGGTAAACAGATGGACCTTGTATCTTCTGTAGCTGATGCTAGTAAAAACCCAGTCATTCTAGTTCTTATTGGCGGAGGACCTCTTGATGTCTCTTTTGCTAAAGAAAATAAAAAAATTGCAAGTATTCTTTGGGTTGGGTACCCTGGTGAAGCTGGCGGAAAAGCCCTAGCTGAAATAATCTTTGGAGAGTTTAATCCAGGTATGTATACTTACAAGTTATAAACGAAAATGCTGTTAGACAAGGGTGTCTTTATCCATTTTGAACATTTGAAATTAGATGAGGCTCTTTGCACTCCAAGAGTCATAGTTGCTAATTTAAGCTAACCGCTGTTAAGTGAGCTTTTTCTTAAATCATTCTTAATTAAATGTGATCGGATGAATCACAACATTATTGAAGTTTGACAAAAATCAGCAAAACTCTAATTGAGTGCAATTTTGGGAATTGCATAGACTAGTTGCTAGGATTGTCAAAATATTCGCTTCAATGCATAGGATTGTACAATCCAACATGTTTCGTGCTACCATTTGTAAGAAAAGCTTTGCTTTTTGATTTATGTTTGAGGTCCTAACCTGTTGTGCCACCCTTGACTTGTCATCCTTCAGATGTCTGTGGTTCTTTGTTCTCATTTCATCCTTCCAGCTTGCTCTTCTCTTTTGGGTTTGATCATCTCTTTCTCTTTATCCAACTCTTTTCTGGTTCTCTCTTCCTGTCTGCGGCCAAAGTTTGACTTATTTTGATCTGGTTCTAAAGGTTGCCGCAAACTGCATTTTGTTGTTAACTGGAATTTTCTTTTTATGCTTCAGTTATGTGTTTTTGAAAAAACGTATTCACTTATGACTTTGAGTTATACAACACATTGCAAATAAATCACAATTTTTTTCTCTCTCTTAATCTGATTTGATTTGAGAATATAAGGACTTACGGATACCAAAGCTTCTCTCAATTTAGGCATAAGAAATCACTGACAAATTTATTGTTTTGAACTAATATAATTATTTTTCTTAAAAGGTGTGAATTAGTTGAAAGAGACTTACAATTAGGGACTGTGCATGGATATTTTTATTTAAATAGAATTTCACTTTATAGACGAATCTTACTGTTTGCGTCTTTACCTCCCTTCTGTTCCAGTGCTCAAAACTCCATTTTGACGACCTGGGTTGTTAGCAGGGATTGTAAATGGACAATTAGGGTTTATTTTACCTGGTTAAGGCATAATTCTACGTTAATTATTGAATTAGGATTGGTCCAAAACAATTTACTTGAACTTGAAATTCAATGAACTCTTTTTTATAGAAATTCAATGAAGTCGTTTGCTTTTCATGTGTATGTATAGTTGTGCCTTTGGCATTAAAAGTCACAATTAGGTGTTTTAGTAGCTTTATTTTTAAACTATATGTGTTTATTGTGGTTACTTATGAAGTACTGTATGCAACACTTGAATTCAAAATTTTCCTTTTCAAGTCTCAACAGAAGAGTTTATATCCATGTCCATTTTTTTATGCAGTTGGAAGACTGCCAATGACTTGGTACCCTGAGGCGTTTACTAATGTTCCCATGAATGACATGAACATGCGAGCTGATCCTTCACGTGGTTATCCAGGAAGGACCTATCGCTTTTATACTGGAAGTAGAGTGTATGGATTTGGGCATGGTTTAAGTTACAGCCATTTTTCGTACAATTTCTTATCAGCTCCAAGTGAAATTAGTTTGTCAAGAATAACCAAAGATGGTTTCAGAAAAAGATTATTACATCAGGCAGGGAAAGAGGTTAATGGAGTTGATTATATTCCAATTAACGAGTTGCAAAATTGCAACTCATTCAGTTTCTCAGTGCGTATTTCTGTGACGAACCTTGGTGATTTGGATGGAGGTCATGTTGTAATGTTGTTCAGTAAAGGGCCGAAAGTTGTAGATGGTTCTCCAGAAACCCAATTGGTTGGGTTCAGCAGTCTGCATACTGTTTCTAACAAATCTACTGACACAAGCATTTTGGTGCATCCTTGTGAACACTTGAGCTTTGCAGATGAGGAAGGAAAAAGGATTTTGCCAATGGGCCCCCATACTTTGAGTGTAGGGGATGTGGAACACATTGTTTCAATTCAAATGTATTGATTGCTTGTAAAATGCTAAATGTGTAACTTATTGAAAAATTTATAATAAAATTCAAATTATGTTCGTGGAGAAACCAAGTTCTTTAGTCATGAATTTGTTTATTTAGTTTTGTACCAGATCCGTAGGACAGCTAGAGGGCCAGCATGATGGACACGATTAAAATGATTAACAAGATTAATCAGTGGTGAAATATTATATTTTTAATTATGTTTCAAAATCAACTTTGATCAAATAACATGAAATAGGCGCACATTTCAAAAATAGGCAAGTCATCGAAATTTTACTTAAAACGTGAAAGTGTGTTTTTTGTGGTACCCTCTAAATTTGGAGTTGACAAAGACTAGGAAGTAAAAAAAAAAGCACGGAAACGTAAAGAGAGAAGGTTATATATTCTTATGTCATGATCGTTGGTCACTGGTCCCAGTTATTTTTTAAACACTTCCCATCTAAATTACAATAGTTCGCTATTTTCACGCTAAAACTTTGAGGGTATATAATGTTTTTATGTTCAAATATGATTCAACTAGAATTTATTCTAATTTTATAGGAATAATTGAATTTTCATTCCTTCATATTCACATCCAATTCTATAATAAAAGCAATTTGGTGGAGAATTTATTCGCATTTATTTATTATTGTGGAATTTAGCAGATATTATATTATCAACCATGAATACGATTCTAAACCCAACCATATTTTCACACTAGCTGCTTCCAATAATCTTTTAGAGCTCCTTAAAGAAACACTTGTTGAATTTTAAAATACTTACTTAAAAGTTATACAAAAATTCGATTATTTAATAATTTAAAATAAACTCATAAAACTTTTAAATGTTCTTTATAATTAGATTTTAATTATAATTATGACTTAAATGTGTTTTTACTCTCTATACAATAAGTAAGCTTTTCTTTTGGTTTCTCTACTTTATTTTTGATCCTTTAATACTGAACAATTTTTTTTTTTATAGTTTTTATCCAGTTTTAAAAATTTATTAACTATTTATGTGTTTAACAAAATATCAAATGTCAATTTGTGACACTTTTATTCAATTTTTATGACTAGTAAGATAGATGATATTTATTTATCATAAATTTATATTAGAAACTAGAAATAGTGATTTGAATTTTTTGAGAGATAAAAAATAAAGAAAAGCATTTTATAGAAACTAAAAATAGTAATTTTAAATTTTATAGAGGGGAAAAAAACAAACTTTTCTTTTACTTGGATCTTAATAAAGTTTGTTATTTTAAAAATAAAAAATTATTAATCCTTTCATCAGTCATGTATAACTTAAAATTATGGTTATTAATGTCTCATTTTATATATATAAAAGCGTGAGAAGAAGTGATTGGACCTTTGGTTAACAATGACAATTACCAACATATTTAATTAAATAAATCCCCTAAATTCTGCCCAAGAAACTCACATTTTGATAAAGATGCTGAACTGGGACATTGACATGGCAGTGAGTCAGAATAATTTTTAATTAAAAGAATACTTGAATCCCTTTTATTTAATATAACTTTTAAGGTTTTAATTAACTTTTTTACATTCTTAATCTAACTTTAAAAAAAAGTAATTTAAAAGATAATTAGATAATTAGCAACCACTCCAATAGGCAAATAGCTATCTCATCGTCATGTTCTTTGGAACTTTTCATAGCTGTCAGCCATCATCAAACAACTACTTCAAAAACACCATCTCACCAATTCAAATTCAACTCTCCTTTTCATTTGCCTTTATGTATTTTTCTGACATATTCTTTCCAACCACCAAAATTTACAAAGGAAAAATGTGATGTGAAATTTTTTTAGTATTCTGATATTTGAATAACGAGTGAATATCAAAATTTAATTGAATAAAATTACTTTTTAAAGTTTGTTTGTATTTATAGATATTCAAAGTCTATCATATATATCTATAACGATATAAGTAGGATGTTAATTTATACATAATTATCTCAAAATTTATGTTTTATATTTTTATATATCTTTACCTATTAATTGGTTATATTCATTTATTATAATCTATAAACTGAAAATAATTATAAATAAAATTAGCATATTAAGATTATCCAGAATAAATACAACTCAGTTTCTTTTAGTTATGATATATTCATAAAGTTATATAGATATTAATAACTATATTTTATTCACTACAATAAAATATAGAAACCAAATTTTTGGGATAAAAAATAATTAGCTGTTATAGTGACTAAATTAGATATCGTTTTAGAGACTAAAAAAAAATTGATTTCTCAATTAGTTTATATTATTAGTAAATGATTTTTAAATTAGTGTCTAATTAGTAACTAATGTTTTTTGTTACCAAATTTAGAATGTAAATAATTAGTAACAAAAGTTTAGGTTACTAATTAGACATCAATGTAAAAATTATTTAACAATAATATAAACTAATTTAAAAACTATTTTTTTTTTAATTTTAAATATCTAATTTAGTCACTATAATAATTAATTATTTTTGCTAATTATTTTTGTGTATTTTTAGTTTTTATTTGATGATTTTCTTGTATTGATTAATTGATACAATATGTATTTTATTGTATACTATATATATATTTATTTTTTCCTTCTTAAAAATGTATGAGTTCTGTCTTATTAATTTTTTTGTAACGTGGCTCTATAAGGCATTGACATTGGCAATGCAGTGATACAACAAATATTTGTTTTGTGAAGATTTTATATAGTTTTGAAAGGAAATGAAAATGCATGGATTCCTATTTCCAAAGGAATTTTGAAATTTGCAATGAATGTATGTGATTGCATTGTGGCCGAAAGTAAAAGATAAGATGTTGTTTGTTTTTGACAAAATGGCATCACATAATAATACCTAAACAACTAGTACCAACGCGCGTCACTTCTTAGCCTGTGGGATAAGGTTCTTTCTGGGGAGTAACACCCTATTTTTAAACAATTCAACATTTTTAATCTTCAAAATTCTATTCTCTCTATTCCTTTTAATGGGAAAACACCTCTCAACCCTACACCATTAGTCAATACCTAATCCATATAAAACAGATAAAAAATAAGAAAAATGTTAGTTTAAAAAATACCCTTAAAAGAGATCACTTTATAATTTTTAACCTTCTATTTTTAGAATTATAATATGGACCAATTACGATTGGTTGTGAACATATCATCACTAATAAAAAATAATTATTAACTCATTACTTATTCATCAAGGCCATACATATCTTTTTCTTTTCTCTCTTTATATTCTCTTCCATACTAATAAAAAAAATTCTTCATTAATGAATTTAGAGCATTGGTCCAAAAATGGATTTTTATTAAAAAATTAACAATGCCCTCCTTTGTAATTCTTAATATACTCTAAATAAAATTTTCTATTTTTTTTTTCATTTCTTAACTAGTGTCTACAAATTAAGTCTAATTAAATATATTAAGAATTTTTATATTATTAACTAGTAAAAAATATATACGTATTTTTTGTTAAACCATAATTTTTATTCTCTAATAATTTTCTTAACAGAAAAATAATTTCACTCTTAATCAGAGTTTTAAAATTCTAATTAACTTTTTCCGAAGCATGTGGGTTTAAGTTTATAGCGTAAAGCTATTAAAATAAAATTGTTGGCGTAACTCTCATAATAGGAGATGAGTTTTGAACAGGGGTAGGTTCTGGGAGATCTTGGTACGTGAGAGAAACGTTGGAAAGTTGTTTCTTCTTGTACATCATTTTCATCAGAAAAATAGGTTTTGGTATTGGTGAACGTGAACAAAGATAACAAAATAATGTTTTTAAAAATTAATAATAATATATTTCTAAAGCTAACAAGGGAAGGTAAGAAAAGAATAAAATGCTAAGTAGATTTTGCGCCTGAAAAAAGCATACATAACTCAGGACTTTCTTCTTCTGCTTCTGCTTTTGTTTCGATTTTGTCGCAGAAGACTAACTCATATCACACCTTAGATTAGAGTCATAAAGCTCTCTACTTTGTGCCACAAATGAGTGACCCCAAGTATGCATATCCCTACCCTCCTCAAGGACAAGGTAAACTTCTATTCTTTTTCTTTTGATTATGCCATGGATCAAACCAAAGCATTTACATATTCATTCTTAGTTACATGCTGCACTTTGGAAAACAACTGCATCGTGATTGTACTCATAATAAGTTTCATCCTCTGAATTCTGGAACAAGTCTAGTGTTGTTTTTCTCTCATATGATATGTTCATGGAGGATACAAATAAAATTTCATTTATCTTTTTTTTCCAGATTTGGTTGTGTTCTTTCTTTATGCATCAATTTTATTTATTTCTTACTTTGTGGAGAACTTTTGTTGGCAGGGTACTATCAAGGTCCTCCAGTGATGGCACCACCGCAATATTATGCTGCTCCACCACCCAGAAGACAAGCTGGATTCCTTGAAGGATGGTTAGTTCCCTTCACTGCACACCTTTTCCTCTATTACTTGTATTCTTTCCCCTTCTTTTTTTTTCATCAACTTTGTGTAATTGACAGAATCCCTCTTTGTTCCTGCCTCAGTCTTGCAGCTCTGTGTTGTTGCTGCCTCATAGACGAGTGCTGCTGTGACCCCTCGATCATATTTATCAGCTGATGTATAGCATCAAAGTTTAATACTGCAAGTGGAAAAATAAAATAAAGAAGCTTCAAATATACATGGTTAGAATAATATCTGCACTGTATATTTTACCTTTATAACATGTCTGTCTTGTTCTTGATTAGCATAGTTTTTTTTGGAACTTGGTCATTGTTGTTCTTGGTGTGTGTGGTTTAGCCTACGGTTCTTCAGTGATTTCAGCTGTAATGTGGAAATTGGAAACAATTGCTGTGCATTCAATTGGGTTGGTCCCTCGGTTCCCCAATTATATTTGTCTTAGGTCTAATCATTTTGAATTTGGAATGTGGAAATTATTACTTGGCATACCAATGTGACTTTATATATCGAAGCTGGGTGTGACCCTGTAACTTAATAGTACAGAATCTTTAATATTGAAGTTTTGATCATGATGAAGTTATTTTTTTTTTTATTAAAATGGGGTCCGTTTTAAAAAAATTACAAATTTAGGTAAGTCATGCCAATTCGGCACGACTTCATATGCACAAATCGTCTCAATTAGACACGATTCTGTTATGTCATACCGAAGTCGTACCAACTTGACACGACTTCTGCCTTGTCATACTGAATTCTGTCCTGTCATACTGAAGTCAAACATGATTCATACACGATTATCCAATTTTTTGTTCCTTAAAACTAATACTCTTAGAAAATTATGTATCAAATTAATTTTTAATATTACATAACTTACTACCCAATATATAAATAATAAAATAAAAAAAATAAAAAATATGACGTGTCAGAAGTCGTGCCAAGTTGGCACGACTTCAGTATGATAGGGCAGAAGTCGTGCCAACTTGGCACGATTTCAATATAACATGACAAAGTCGTGTCTAATTGAGACAATTTGTGCATATGAAGTCGTGCCAATTCGTAATTTGTAATTTTTTTTAAATGGATCCCATTTTGGTAAAAAGCAAAAAAAAAATAACCCATGATGGTAAAAAACCCCTAATATTGAGCCTTATAACACAGAAATTAAGAAGACTAAAATGGAAAGAAGCTATTCATCCATGAGATAATCTTTTCAATTATAGAATAACTTGTCTTATTTATAAAAAAATTGTAACTCTTCTTATTTTTAATTTAATTTTAAATAATAAAAAATATAATGAAAATAAGTTAATCAATTTAAAATTATGACATGTGGATAATTTTTTGGAGTACTGCACCTCCATATCTTCTTCTGGAACTTCCATAACATAAAAATACATTTTTATCCTTCTTGTGCCACCCCCATAGAATAACTTCCGGATTATGTAATCCAGAAACGCATTTGAAAAAAGACTTCTGAATTACATAATCCGGAAGTTAAAAAAGACTTCGGATTATGTAATCCGGAAAGTAATCACGCATATGAAAAAAGACTTCTGGATTATATAATCCGGAAGCTAATTATAAATTTGAAAAATCACTTCCAGATTATGTAATCCAGAATATTACAGAGGGGTATTTTTGGAAATACGAAAATCTATGGAGATGAGAGGAGAAGGTATGGAGGTGCAGGAAGAAGCAGCCTTACTTTCTATAGAATGCCCTTGCTCTACCAAATTTGCAGGATATATGCCCCAGGCCCACAACTACAATTTTTCTTAAAACAATTAATACGCATAATTAACGTATTTTACGTCTTACATATTCAATATAAATTCAACTAATTCCAAATATAAAATCTATTAAACATTAAATCACGTAAAAAAAAAGAAACAATTTCATTAACTTTTTATTTTGTCTCTTATGAGTATGATTTATTTTTACCTTTTATGCCTAACTTTTTTTTTTTTAATTTACTTATACATTGTTGTAACAAGAATTTTTAAAAAAATTATGCGAGAGTTTGAAAGATAATAGAATTTACAAATTTACAAATATGTGGCAATAACAATAATTTGTTAGTAAGCATTGTATGATATATAATTGTATTTTTAAACTTATACAAAATCAATAAATATTAAATTAGATATTATTTTTTTAATCTATTCGATATTATTTTATAGATTAAAAAAATATTATTATTTAAATTATTATTATTTAAAGTGACTTATATTATTTATAAAAAATTATAATGTAATTTTTAAATTGGTATCTAAATTAGCTATCAAGATTTTAGTTATTAATTATATTGTTTTAACCTCAAGTCGACCGAGAAGATATCACTAGGATCAATTACCACATTTGAGGTATTGTATATTTTAGAGATTGAAGTTCCAACACTGTTCTTAAAAAGCGTCTCTTTAGAAGGTTAAAGAATAAAGATGTATATAAATTGTCTCTGATCTCGACTCTTAAGCGATGTATGACTAAAGAAATATCGAACGTATTGGAATAAGTCCCCCAAATGAGGGTCTAAAGGAACGAGTTTTCGATTTCCAATATGACGCTAATGTTCTGACCTAAAGTTTGTTGAGATTGGCATCCGTCAACAAAATGATCACCCAAAGATGATCATCTCGTGACTATTGAGAGCAAATCAAATCAGATGCTTCTATTTCTTATTTTTAATGTTTTCGATCTCGGTTCCATAGGAAGATGTCATAGAGACCGAGAAAAATAGATCATTCACAATCATTGATGAAGGATTCCTTGAAAAGTTATTAGTAATCCTTTTGAAAATTCAAAATAGAAAGGATGGTGATAGTGCAAATACAATCTGTGTTTTTAACCCAACCCAAGCTTAAGAAACTTATTCAATGGTATGCTAATCGCTTTTGGTCCCAAATCTTTGGGGTTGCTTTTTCCAATTACATTTCTTTATGTTATTTGTACCAGTAATTGGTTTATGGATGAGTGCTCTTAGGATAGTCGGTTAGGCCTTGACCTTACGTGCTTATGATTTCGTTTCTCAAGAAATTTTGCGCAGCGGAAGATCCTGAATTTGATATTTTATACACCAAAAATATTCTCTTAAACGAAGGTATTCGTGTGTGGATTGCAGCTCAAGATCAGCTTCATGAAAACCTTATATTCCCTGAGGAGGTTCTACCACGTGGTAACGCTCTTTAATGGAACTTTAGCTTTAATTGGTCGTTACCAGGAAACTACCAGTTTTGCTTGACAGGTTGGGAATGCTCGACTTATTAATTTATCTGGAATATGTATTTTTCACATTGAATTGAAGTTCTGCCACGATTTTACCTTTAAAAGATGTATCGGTGGGTTAAAGGAGAAAGGTATAAGAAAAGTGTATATAATTTATCATTGATCTTGACGGTAAGCAATCTAAGACTATGTTGAATATACCGAACAATTATTATTTAAAAATTTATAAAATAATTAAAAGTCGTAAATGTTGAATATTGATGGAAAGATAATGTATATGCATACAATAATGAAAAGTTAATAAAATGATTTTAATTTACGCAATTAAATGATTTTTTTTAAATGCTATGCACCAACCTTAGCGAAGAACTTCAATATTATTTATAAATCGGATAAAAAAATTAGTTCCACAGATCACAAATTAAGACATTATGTTACAATTTAATTCAATAACAAAAATATAGTATTACAACATATATTACTAGAGCATTTCTAAAATTCACATGCTCTAAGTAGCAATTAAATGGATGAATGTTGAATAAATAGAAGCAATTTATTCAAGACTCAGTTCAATCTTTCAAATTTGGCTATCAAAATCCATAACATCATGAAGGAAGAAAATATTGTCACGAGTAGAATTTATTTCACATCATAATATTTTATATTTTATATCCTTAAGCATTCACAAACATAGGACCATAAGAACACACTCAGAGGTATGTTTAGTTGATTATTTATTACACATTCAATCCTTCCCCATGCTTTTCTGTCCAACAAAGGCAGTGATGGAAGAGAAGCAAAGCTTAGGTCACAGACACACGTACGTTCATATATACGATGATAACATGCATAATCATGCATGCTTCATGCAGTAACTGCTTCTTCGTTCACGTACTTTAGCTCCTCCTTCAAATGTCCATCGATACCACTTATGTCCTCACAACCACCACCCTTCGACATATATCCGCCCGCTCCTCCACAGCCTCCACCACAACCGCCACAACCACCACCACAACCGCCGCAGCCACCACTCTTAATCATATTTCCACAGCCTCCCCCACAACCACCACCACCACAACCGCCGCAGCCACCACTCTTAATTATAGTTCCACAGCCACCAGCACCACAACCGCCGCAACCACCACTCTTAAGCATATTTCCACAGCCTCCGCCACAACCACCAGCACCACAGCCCCCGCAGCCACCACTTTCCACTGCATTCCCACAGCCACTCCCACAGCCACCGCCACAGCCACTGCCACAGCTTCCACTGGAGAGTCCAGACTTCTTAGATATACCATCCTCTTCACTGCACACATTAGAACTCAGCCCCATTCTGTTCAAGACTGCCCTTTCATTCACCTTCAAATCTTTACTGTTAGCAATGGCGCCTTCATATTCTTCCTTTTTCATTACATTAGCAGCAATAAAAGCCAAAATGATTGCGGGCAGCACCATCCACTTTTCCTTTGCCTTTACAAAATGAGCAGGAGCAGAAAAGCAGAAAACAAATTAAGTAATGAAAAACAAATGTCTCTATAGAAAATGTGTAACATATATAAGTACCGTGACATGTTTAAATCTCAAGTCCAGCAATGCCATTGCTTTGCCATAAGGCTCTTCTACGGAGAATTCAATTGCTGTCAGGAAGTCCATTTCATTTCTCCGTTTTCCATGGTGTCCCAGTTCATACTCTAGTTTTCTTCCAGGAAAAAATTTCAACTGTAAAAGTGACATGAATTTAATATTATAACTTTGAATCTGTCTCATTTGACGCATGTTTAGAAATCTTATGTGCAGCAATGCTATTGAAAATTGTACTAGTTACTGGATATGTGAAATATCAACTGAGTAACAAAGAATTCAAGATCCAAGAGAGCTCTTGGCCAGGACAACATATTTTAAAATAGAATACTTCATAATAAATACATACAGTCTTGGCACCAGTAAGCTCAAAGAGATGGCCATCGTTTGTGCATTTGTGTGGAAGGTGGAAGAACCACAGATTCTCCAAAACAGACCACCCATTTTCAATAAACTCAGCTAGAGTGCGAGTTTCGCCGGACTTCATGAGGCCAACAACCTTCGTTCCAGGGTTTCCTATGTTCTTTGCATTCTCCAAATCCCTAAAATGTAATTCGTTATTGGGAAGATCATCATTAGCTTAACTAATTGAGAATACTTCATTACAAGAGACAGTAATACTGGATAATGTACATAAGATAGACTGTGTGGAATTCTAAAACATGTATGACAAACACAATAAGATCTAGACACTGTCAGAATTTTTCATATTTTTTTACAACTTTTCTTACCTATATTTTATGGAATTTTAAAAGTTTAGAGAAAAATTTGCAGAAAATTCATTTCTTAAAAATTCCGTAAGAAAAGTCTAGTAATGAGGGAAAAACTTCTTTAGGGACGTAAATCTGTTCAACTGGTTCAACTGCTTTACAAGTATACTCTCTCTCTCCCATATGAATTTATGGACTAATGATCTTATTTTGGAACCACAATTAGTCATAATTGTGCTTGAATGTTATACTATTTGTATCAATAAGAATCCAACATTATGAACTGTTTATCATATATTGGGGTACACTGAATGGCAAACCTCAACAATATCTACATGCAGAAAGCTACAGTGACAGTAAAAATTGGTTTTCAATTTACACATCTAATCTAGGAATGAGATGACCGCAAGCACTTAGTAGGAACAGTATTCACATGCAAATACAACAAGTTGATATTTTCAAGACACAAGACAAGCAGCAAAGCAAATCACTTTTGAAGCAGTAACTAGAACGCATCAATCACCTAAGACCAGTCCCCAACAAGACCATAATAAAATGAAGTACACATTTTGGCAAGGACCTCCAATTGTTATCTGGCATAATATAGAGGGTAGATGTACCTCATTTTAAGGCGCATGATCCTGTTTCCATTTTCATCAGTGACATGAGTCCAGCTATTAGCATGTTCAGATCTAACAGAAGGGTTAAAGAGGCATTCGTTTTTGGAAGATGGACGAGACAGAGTCATTTGGAGTTTATATGGGGCAGGAACTGGGACAGAAAATGAGATGGCTACTCGTAACAAGATGGGCTTTGAGCTCACAGTACCAGAACTTGGTACCAACTCAAACCATTTCTCAACATGGAGTTTTGAAACTGGGTCAAGATAATCTTTTACAGAGAAAGAAGCTGAAGCGATTGTCTTTGTTGATTTTCTTAGAGAAGAATAGGACGTGAGTTCAAAAAGCAGCTCTCCCGTAGGTTCACACTGGAAAGATGCAACCTGTTTCTCTCTAGATTGTGATAAAATAGTCAGTCTTCTTTTAGCACCAAAGAATGCATCAGGCTGTGATTTGGAAAATAAAACAAAGATATCTCCTTCCTGGCCTTCTGGTAAGTTTTTAACCCCAACGAACTCCAAGAGAACCTGATTGGATGTACGAGGGAATTGCAAATGTTATCTCATATAAACAAAAGCTGTTTCAGTGATGGTTATTCAATTTATGCCTATATACAAGCAGAAAGAAGACGAACAACAAGAAGTAATAGCATTATGATCCCCAAAATCAAGAAAGATTGTCCTTATACTATGGTTCCATGTGAAAGCAGACAAACATACTCAAGAAAGACAACTTGTTGGAGGCACTAGTATTATGCGATTAAGCTCCTGGTCTGTATTTATATACACAAGAATGGTTACATTTTGTAGCATGTCCATTATTTAACAGTTACCTACCTCTCTAGAACCCAGATAACATAACATGACTGGCTTGCTGCTAACAAAATCCTAACCCTGACGGACCCTTTATAAACAAACCTTCCAACTTCATTGATATAATTTCAAACTGTTTATATCGCTGTTATGATGAAAAGCTTTACAAACCACTGAACTATTCTAGGGAGAAACATTTAAACTAAAATTGATCCAATAAAAAATTAGTAATACAAACTTTTCATGATATGTGGCATGGAGTTATACTTGCATATTCGTGTACATGACTCAATAAATTTTGCATGGAATTATTAATACACGTATACACGTAATTCAGAGCTAGAGCTTAAAACGTGTAAGATATGGAACATAAAAGGAGATCTTAAATTACCTCCATAACTTTCCGATCTGGTAGTGAAATTTCTTGTGGGCACTCATTTGAAGAAACAACCTTCTTGAAAGTAATGTTAGATGAAAGAGGGTTATTTGTTATAGGAGATGGTGCATTACCCCTATACATTGCTCCAGCCTTCCAATATCTTGTACCAAATGTGACTTCCCACTGTTTGGTGGTTCCAGAAAAACCAACATCCAGTTTCTTGCCTTTAGTTCTGTCTGCGTCTGTATCGTCATGTTCCAATACTTTTCCAAGTGCTTCACTGAGGTCTTTACAATAAGAAACTGGGTGTAACTGATGAGAGTGCCAGATTAGGTCAATATCATATGTTGGAACACAAAAGCGTTTTATACCCTCTTCTTTGTTTTTCTTGATAAGATACAGAAACCCTCTGTATCTGGCCACAGATTCCTTGATAAAGAGATCATTTTTCATGTGGGGTCTTGATACCTATGACAAAGAAAACATATATTGAATCCCTTGAGATGATGCAATATTATGTACTGGCCACGCACAAGAAAGACTATTGGTAAATTAATTTCTCAAAACTGTTTGTAATTCAACTAAACTGAAAGATGCGTTCATATATCACCACATGATAGTAATGTTATTTGGAGATGCTGTCAATTAAGAATGTTGGAATAAAATTGTCTGAACCTTAGATTTTTCAAAACAAGGTAATTTTGAAACCACATGCATGTATTGGCAAGAAAACAAAACACAGTCAACCACAAATTGATAAAATTGAAGAAGAGTCAGGTTGAACACAGCCTAAAGCATGCTAACATTTAAATCAGGGCTTTGATTTTGACAGAGCCAGACTAGAACTGGCCTGGTAAAACTTGGTAATTCTGTTAGAATATCAAGCTTATGAAGAAACTCTAACTTTCCTTTACCTGGTAAAAGAATGGACTCTGCCTTTTAGCAGCTGAAATCAGATCATACTTGGTGTACTTTTCAAGCCTAGAAATCCTTTCAGAGATATCCCCTGGGAGAATATTAATCAAATCAGCATTGAAGAGCTCATCAGGGTACAGTTGATTCCAGATTTCTTCAGTTTGCCTGCCACAAACTCCTTCTACACTGGAGACAACACCAAAGTTGTCAAGTACCCGTCCATAAAGCTCCTCACAGTCAGTTTTGTATCTTACCTGTGTAATAAATTGGAACCAAATTTTATTGCCAGTACCTCAACCCAATCAAACAGCATTGTTAATAATCAGGAATAATATATATATATATATATATATATATATATATCCTGGTCTGAAGCCTACCGGGTTGAGTCTGTGACAGTGCCAGACCCATTCACAGTCAAGAGGAACTACCAAAGGTCCTTCAAAAATCTTAGACTCAGAATGTTTGGCAAGCAAGGGAAGCCAACAAGCATTGTACCTGAATACACACTTTCATTGTTATTAGATCAGCAGAACTAATTCCTTGTTTGGTTGAAAAGATGCTGAAGGATGAAAGAGGATATAAATGATCTTTTAAAAGTGGAAATCACCTTACTATTTTCTCAATCTTTGTCTTCATCTCTTCTCTGTTTCTATTCTACTAAACATTTTAGTTTTCTATTTTTTTATCTATTTCCACTTTACTAACTAATTTCTATAACCTATTTTTCTCCTCTCTTCCAATCAGAACATAAGAAATTGATCAACTATAATGAAAAGCTGTGATTTGACCGCAGATACATGATTTCAAAAACAAATTATAATCCATAATAATTCTTGAGTCAAGCTTAGTGAACTAAATAAAATAGTAAAAATAACAAGCAATTGTTCTTTGAAACTAATTAAGCACGAAACTTTATCCGCAGGAAATACTTCATGGAGTGTTCACCTATAAATAGCCCTCTCAAGGGCAGGGCCATCATAGAGGTGACGGTTCCTGTCAACAGCTGCAAGGAACTGAAGCTGCCTTTTTGCTACAACTAAAAGATCCACGCTTAATGGAATCTTCTGAGCTTCATTCCATGCCTTTTCTTGTTTTGCATCCATCTCTCAATTTAACCTGAAATACAGCAACCTTCCAGAAACATTTTGGTGTAAGTTAAAGTGCCCTTTTAGACAGTTGTCCCAAAATTTGCAGTCAAAATGGAAAATTTATCCGCAAGAAAGCATGCTCCACCAACATGTTTTGTGTTATCCACAATTACCTGAAGATATCTTATAATAAAAGAAAAACATCGTATTTGAAAAGGGTCTAAAGAACAAATATAAAAGAAAGGTATCTACAGGTTGGTCAACAAGAAGTTTTCAAGAGAAAAAGGAAGGAAACCTTGAAAATCTATAAATTAAGCTCATGTAACAAAAACAAACATATTACGATCATCCACAACATACAAGCAACATACAAATTCATAGTATCAAAACCAAAATAAGAGAACAAAGAAGGGCATTTGGGGATTACCAGTTTCACAGAAACTGTGAGGCAGAGATGCTATAGCTGCAGAAACGGAAAATCCTCAAAAGATGGATCTGAATTTGACTGAGCTTCTTCTTATGTACTTTTCTGACTCTGCAACATCACAATAGACATTACATGATTCAATTACTGTCTTATGTTTTGTATATGTGACTTGTACTGCAGCTCAAACTACTCCCAACCATGTTGTACGTTTGATCTAATTAATAGTACCGCAACACATTCTATCCATAATCATGACTTGTACCAAAAATTCCAATAATTTTCTTGAAATAGTAAATAAGGAAAAAATATATTAGTTAATTTTTAATAAAAAATAACATTATTTTTACTTTATTGTTACAAGAACTTTTGGATTTTGATGTAAAAAAGAAGGAAGAACCTTCTAACTTTTGTTAAATGAATTATTTATGATATTCCAAGACAGTTGTCTTAAGAAAAAAATATCGATGCTATAGAAAGGTTAATAATTCTTTTGAACAGATTATGTTCATATAATTTTTTTAATCCCTATCTTTTTCATCCAGCTCTCTTGAAATCTTTTTCTTATCTATTTTAGTCCTATATTCAGTTCATTTTCCTTATCATTTTATTCTCAATATAAGTTGTGAACTTTTATCGTCTCATTGAAAAAAAAAACATTTAGTTTTTTATTATTTACATAATATTATATTTCTTTTATAATATTTATTAAACACGCTATCACTTATTTATTACGAAATCTTGAAAGAGACTCAAAAGGATTTTAAGACGAAAAGAAAAGACATTTTGTATAAAAAACACTAAAAACTTATTATTTTTTATAACATATTTTTTATTTTTTTATCAGCAAATAACATAACATATGGTTATGGTTAAATATGCAGGGACCTTGTCCCTCTTTTCTATTCTATATCGTGTACCCTTTGCTAACTGCGATAACGACCATTGCGTGAACAAATAACATATGAATATAAATATATTAGAAAAAAGATAAGGCCCAGTAAGTTGCAATGAAAATGGCTGAGTTGATACTATAATATGATTTCAGCACAGTTTTCCATCAACAAAAATAAATGGATCATAAACGTGAAAGTAAAGTTGGAGAACTAGAAAATCACGTCATAATTGTGATTGGAACTGCTTCAGTGCAGATACTTCGTTAGGAATGCAAGGGGATGCGGAAGATATGGGTTTTACTGTTTATATTCTACAAACAGATATTTACGTAAATTTATACTTACTTTATTATTTTCTCCAATATCAAATCTGTGTCTTATTTTTTTATATTAGACAATTACTTTTTTACAATATTCTAAATTTTAATCATTTTTTTTATAAAAAGTAAAAATAATAATAAAAAAGTAATATTATCAATAATTTAATATTATATATAAACAATTATAAATAATTAAAATTAAAGTTTTATGACAACTATAATCTTTATTATAGTTATAAATGTTGAGAAGAAAATATATGGAGGATATGAGTAAATTTGGTGAATATGAAAAGAGAGAAGAAAATAAAAAATAAAAATCAAAGAGAAAACAAAATATAAAAGTTAAAAATCAAAGAGAGAACAGAATATAAAATATTTTAAGTTCTCTAATAAATTAAAAGTTTATACTATTAAAAACTTAAAATTGATAGTCAAACATCTTTATTGACAAAAAAAAAACAAAAAATAATAAACAACAAATAAAATATTAAAATTGAACGAAATAATCAAATATGTATTTTAAAAATGATTTAATCCGATAAAATAGAGGTTTATGTGTTCTTGAAATGCAAACAATGAAAAAAATGCGTAGTTGAGACTATGATGAGAGGAGAAACATTTTGAAGATTTAAGTGAACTTGGTGGATATAAAATGAGTTGAACATTTAAAAGAGGAGAAGAATGAAAAATTTGTTGCAAAAGAAAGATTTTCATAATAAAATGAAACAAAAGACCTTATAGAATAATGAAAATAAGTTTTTTTTTTTACTTAATAAACTAAGAATATTTTTATAATATAAATCAAGGACACGCATGAGAACCAGACGAATATGTATATACGAATTTTCGTTCTTATACTTAATTTAAAAATTAAATATTGGTCATACTAATATTCAGTTAATGCAGAGATTTTTCATTAAATCTGAGATGAGTTTAAACAATATCCACAAATATAATATATTTAATGTTTATGAAAAGTGCCTAAGGAAAAATTGAGGGTCTTTAAGGTCAAATTTTACTTCATAGAGATATCTTAGGAAAAAGTCAAACATATATAATTTTGATTAAGTACGTAAGTATAATAAAATGTGGTCATCCATCGTCTGCATGGTGAATGTTTTTTCCAGTAACAAATCATGAAAGACACAAGTGTTTTGTTTGTATGATAATACAATACTTTGGAGTCTTACCTTATGTATGCTAAGGGATTTATATGCTCACGCGTACTTCTCTAATATTTATACACTTATTTTATGTTGCAGGAAATATTCGTTATTTTTGTTTGTCAAGAAGATCCCTTCAAGCTCCAATCACATTAAATAATATCATGGATGAAGAGCTATAAAGTTGCTTTCTTCAATAACGACCTAACACAAGTTCATTTCAATTCTAGTCCAACTAGATGTCCATTACTGTGTGCATTTTTACCATATTTTTGGTGCAAAAGCCTATGCTATTTAGGGAAATAAGTATTGCTAGCTATAAAAGATGTTGCTTAAAAAAGAAGACACATTTAAAGTAGCATGAAATGAATTTAATGCATAATACATGATGTTAGATATATAGAAAGGATACTCAAGTGAGCTAAAACTACTGCTCAACGACCAAAAACAAATTTTCAACCATTATATTCTTTCAATACCTTTATAAAACTACCTTTCAAGAAGAAGAAAGAATAGAGGACATTGCAAATGCTGTTAGATTTTGTATGCCTCAAAAGCTTCTTAGATAACACTATTAGTGTTCATCTAGCAAACAAGGTTAGAGCACATAAGTCTTGTAATTGTTAAAAGACACAATTCCTGTCTAGTATGGAAAATTTGATGATACCTTACAAAATGTTTTATGTTAGCCAAGAGTGGTTATTTGGAAAAGAATACTCATTGACTTAGAAATAATTTGTTAAAAAAATATATGAATATGGTTGGTAAAAAATGATTATGTTCCCAAAGAATACTCGTTGAGTCAGAAATGACGTGTTGAAAGAATAATTGAACCGGGTTAACTAGGAGTAATTGTGATCCAAAAGAATACTTGTACGTGACCAGTCAAGAGTAATTACAATCATAAAGAATACTCAATAGATTAGTCAAAAGTGACTAAGATCCCAAATAATATTCAAGGTGTTAGTGAAGTGTGGTTACAATTCCAAATAACATTCGATTATACTTCACAACATTAATCTGCCTAGTAGATCTCAATCTGTTGATTAAGAACTTGATGTAGTTTGTTGTGTCAAATGAATCAATATAAAATATAGTGTTTATTTCTTCTCTCTTTTTCTCTTTTTCTTTTTATGTTATGATCGTCTATGTTAATTCAAAAGGAGAAATAACCTCTCTACTTTATGGTTCTAGAAATCAAAATATGAAATACAATTCAATCTAAACAAATTAAGATTTTTTCTTCCGATCCAATCCGAACGAATTCAAATTTTTCGGTTTTGAGTGGTTCAAATTAGATTGATACGTTGATGTGCCCACCTCCACTCAAAATGATTTATCATCATCCAACTTCCTCAGGTGGATGCTTCATAATTTACAGCCAGAAGTACAATCCTCAACTTTGCAATGAAAATCAGATGAAATATGGTAATATCCAACTGGAATGTATTACAAAACTTTGAAAGGGTAGTAACTTCTTTGATCTATCTCATGTTGAGTCTTTTCTCCACTTCAACACTTCATACTCTTGATCTAAAAAAAGGCAGGGAACAAGAAACATATTGGCAAGAAGGATGTTCGTGAGACGCAACTTAAAACTCTACTGGTTTAGAGTCATCTTTAGTCTCAGACTTCTCAGCTGTATCTTTTGGCATATATTCTTGTTCAATAGTATCTTTGAGGATAAACAACCTCTGAATTACAATAGGGTCAGTCATCTGCCTTGCTTCTCTCAAATCTGTTTCTTCCTTGTTCAGATGATACGCATCAAGCATGATCTTAATCCACTTGTGCAGCTCCTTTGGGGTGCTGCTTAACCACATCAAAATTAAAGCAATATATCATATTTATCACAACAAAAAGATAACAGTTTAGAATGAACCAGGAGGAAATTCTCTTACGTGTATAGAGCATTAGGGTCTTTGGCTTCATTTTCATTACCAGGGGAGAAAGCCGTTGCCAATGCAGAGAATCGCTCCTCAGGATCTATGATGTTTAACAAATGCTTGAGTAGCTTTATTTCCTTTGGAGTAATACTCCTTAGGCTGCTCTTTGTGGCCTTGTACAATTGATACATTATATCTTTCACCTGCACAGAGGACATATGATAATGCAGTCTAATAATATCTTCTAATCTTGAGCAGTCAAAATTAAGGTCCAACATGCTAGATGAACAAGAATGAAGGCGTGCAGATAATACAGATTGATTTATAAATCAGAACAATCAATTCAGTTTTTTCCTTCCTAAGACCCCCATAAAGATTCATACTTTAGCTTCCTATCCTGGTAGGTATCAGTATTATATAGGGAAAGACATGAAAACCTCTTAAAATTTCCATCCCATGTAACTTCATAGTCATAACCAATGTATGTAACTATGCCTTTCTGACTCTCTGCAATATAACCCCAACAACCAGCATTTTTCTTTCAAGTCCTGTATTTTAAAACTTGAAAAATAAGAATGCACAGTCCAAACCGCTTTAAAATTAGCAGAGCAAGCAGAAAGCTACAGAAAAAGAAATTTTTGTATGCTTATATATACAACTACAAGAGAAACACATTCCATTTGATTTTAAGTTTTATAAAAGTTTTTTATTAATATTGGCTGGGCACAATTACAAATACATGGCGTCCTATCTTTGAAAAGGATGGAATGACAGTACAAAACCAAGGGGCAACATAAAATTCATACCTCATTCTTCATCGTTGTAGATTCTTTTGCTTTAGCCCAAGCACTGCTTATCAACAATATCAATGAAGAATCAAGTTCCTTTGCCTTTGCAAGACTTTTGATCTTCTGACAAGCAACATCAATAGAAGGAGAATTGAGGATATCATCAAATTTGGTCTGTGCAGCATCTAACGTCTCCACAACCTCTAGAGTATTATCATATGCACTGACAGCTGACAAACATCTACTCCCCAGCCTGGAAATTCCTGTTCAAAACACGCCGATGCCAGTCATTAGAAACATCCTACACAAGGGGCAGGATCACAAGTGTTAATTTTTTCCAGGGTGCAAGGGGTGGGTTCATTATGTAAATTTTAAATGCAGTACCAACATTAAACCCTCAAAGCTTAATACTATAAACATCTCATATCTTCTTCCTTTGTAAAAGAAATCTAATTTTATGATCAGTTCGTTCTTTCTTATTACAAGTTACAACAATAAACATTCTTAACTATTTTACTCATTTTTTCTGGTGATTACTGGTTATAGAATCAACAATCGTTGAGCCAAATACCCAAAATCAAACATTTATTTGTATTTCTACATAATTACCATCACGATCTTCCAAGCTGTCATACGTTTCTGAAATAAGAGAGAGGTAGTGGAAGAATTCTCCTGTAAAGTCTCTACGCCGTCGTGCAACTATGGCATTGATGTCTGTTGGACTATCTTGTATTTCCTTGAGGAGTTCACAGTGTCCTTCCATTTCATCATCAATCTGCAATGCTTACTCCTGATCAAACAAAAACCGGGGAAAGAAGGTCTAAAGCCAGGCAACTGCCTAGATATGAAAGTAAAATTGATGTACAGATTTGTTCTTTCTTACAAAATAAATAATTAGCAAAAAGAATAATAATGCTATATTATTATTAGTTTAGCAAGAACTTGCAGGATAATGTATCTGCATCTTTTCCGCTAAAAAAAAACTGAATTAGATTTTTGTTTTCTCTGTTTGAGCCAAAAAAAGGCAAAAACCAATAGTTTTTGTGAAAAGTTTCTTTGAATTTTTCAGCTTCTATTATGCAGCAGAAGGATCTATTTCTTTAATCAACATTGGAAGGGGGCATGGTTGTGAAGAACATAAAAAACATGGAGACTACCTTCTTCACTTTTCTTTGCAATGAAATAAATTTGTCCTTCATAATTGGGTCATTCTCCAAATCGGCCCTTCTTTGGCACCTACTGTAGAATCTATCCTTGTATTTTCTCCATTCCTCTCTGAATATCAAGTACCCCTTCCATTCTTTTGATTTGGTTTTCTCATTCAAAAAGAAATCTATGATTTTGTCACAAAATTGAGTCATATTGTAACCATTTGCGATTTCAACCTCTTGCTCCTCAGCTTGAGCCGTGGAAGCACTGCTAGCCTGATGACCTGAAAGGAATTTCATTTTTTAGTGAGACACAAATAAATACACTTAGAAAATAATCAGAAAAAAAAGAACAAGATAAAAAAAAACATACCCCAAAAAAGAGAAAATATAAAGATGCTTTCTTTTCTTGTGATTTGTTAGCACATAATGGAAAAACAGTGACATTCTAATTTCTTACACTGTCAACAATTCAGTAAACTAAAACGAAACAAAAACTGCTGACAAATAAAATAAGTAGAAAAAAAGGATATGGAACTATATAGTGTGAATTTCACAGGTCTGCCCTCCCCTTCACATTATATTACTACCCAACCCTAGAGACACCCTTAACACTTTCAAATAAAGACCAAAAATTAAAACATTTTTGATAAACCATTGAAGTTGAGAACATAAAAAGAATACAGCATATTAAGAAATAAACAATGGAGAACAAAATGACTGGAAAAAAGGGGGAAAGGATACTCACTGGACAGAGAAGTGCATATAATGACATGGGGTTTGAAATTCTGAACTTTAAGGTTTTGTCTTTGGCTTATGAAGGAAGGGGAGAACTTTGAAGCAGTATAGGAGGAAGGAGATGCGGGGTAACTTGGGGAGAGGTTACTGTTGAAAGGGGTGAAGGAGGTGGTGCTGTTGAAGTACCCTTTCATGTTAAGGTTGTTCATTCTCACGTTTCACTCTTCACATGACAGACAACAGAGGCAATTCGCCCGAATCTTGTTTATATATCATCATCTTATCCGTTTCATGAACAACTCGGAGTTCTGAATAGATTAATAAGAATAAAATCATTTGAACAAAAAATGGTGATATTTGTATATTTGAAAAAAATGACAAACTATTTCTTAAAAAGAATTTGGATATTTTTTTTTAAAATTCAGTAAAATTAAATTTTAATTTCTGAATATTAAATTTAAAAAACTAAAAATAGTTTTTGAAATTTTTACTTTAGTTCTTCAACTATGTTCAGGGATTAAAATTATATTTTTCTTAATTTTGAGAAACTAAAATAAATTTTTTAATTTGGAAACTAAAATTAAAATTACCTTAAATTTCAGTAACAAAAACATAATTTAGCCAAATCAATTTTTTTGAGGGAACTTCAATAAAATAATAGTTTTATATAATTAATTGCTTTATATATGTTAAAATATAGGTAAACTAGAAATATTAGCAAAATAAACTTTGAGACACGTTTTCAAATATATTTAGTGAAAATCTAACCATGATGATTGTATTGATATAAATAATTTTTTTTGAGCATATATAAAGTGATTATCAATTAATTAAATATATTCTTAAATTTAGATCCATTGATTAATTTACTTTGAATATTTCCAACAGATTAATTCATAAAGATGTGTGGAGGATCAAATTAAAACTGAGTTTAGAAGCAGAAAAATATATTAAATCAAGATTCAACTAAAGTTGTCGAGAAATACATTAATTAAGTTTCTAAAATTACTATATAATTTTTTTTTTTGAGAAATTATTCATTACTTTTCTATCCAATTGAAAATAATAATGTGGTTTTAATAATGGAAGAATGTTTTAATGTTCATATGTGAAAAAAAAGAGAGTAAAATATGAGAAGTTAAGCTGATGAACCAAAAAGTTACCTTACTCAAATGAAGTTAAATCAAATAATAGAAATTGATTTTAACTTAAATCAATTTCTATTAAGTTATATACGGAGTATAGAAAACTGAAAAAAATAATCTTTAACTGACAATTATCTCTCTCGAACAAGAAGTGTCACGAAACATTCAACTTGAAGCATAATTATTTTCACTCTCTTCTCTTTTCACTTTCATCCAAATTCTTTATTTATTTTGGTGGATTATTTGGATTTTCACTATGAATTGTTGTAGCCAATCTTTGTATTTTGGAGTTGAACTTGTACTGTAGGGAGCTTAATCATGAAGTCTTTTGTATTTCATACTTAACTTATATTCAATGTAATTACTTTATACTTTCATTTTTGTTAAATTTTGTTTTGGTTTTGATCAAGCAAAAATTGAAACGAGTTGAACACTATATTTACAATTTAAATTAAAAGTAGAACTTGATAAACACTAATTTTACTGGGAACGAATTAGGTCATGAAAATGGTCAATTGCAGTAAAAGAAAGAGTGTCAAAACAAGAATCGTGAGCACAGAGAAAAAATAAGGAGAAGTTTCGAGAGAGAGAAAAGATGAGTGAAAAAGGATTTCATTAATCAGCGTGTGAATGTACAATATAAAATGCTTACAAAATGGTAAAACTAATATAAGCACTAGTAAAAGTCCAAAGACCCACAAAGGGCCCAAAAACAGAAAACAGAAAAAGTACTTAGAATAACAACCATAACTAAAATACAACAGTAACAAAAAGATATTTTAACATCCCCCTCAAGCTGAAAATATATATTTTTCATTCCCAACTTGAAATATAAGGTCTTGAACATCTTATGCGGAAGGGGCTTCGTGAAAAAAAAATCAGCAGTTTGCATGGAAGAGGAGATAAGGAGCAATTTGATCAGTCCTTGATTGAATTTTTCATGAACTACATGATAGTCAATTTCTATATGCTTTGTTCGTTCGTGAAAAACTTGATTGTGAGCAATTTGAATTGCTTACTGACTATCACAATATAAGAGAGCAGGCTAAATGAAGGGAATTCGAAGATCTTGTAAAAGGTAGACAAGCCACTGAATTTCGCATGTGGTGGCAGCTAATACTCTGTATTCAGCTTCAGAGGAGCTTCTTGAAATCATTTGTTGTTTCTTTGATTTCCGGGAGATCAAAGTTTCACCCAAATATATACAAAAGCCCGTGATGGATTTTCTGGTCTTGGGGCAAGTGGCCCAATAGTATAGGAGTATTGTTATGGAGAAAAAGACCAGCACCAGGAGAGGCCTTTAGATATTTGAGAACATGGAGAGCTGCCTGAGAATGAATGTTGGTAGGTGCAGATACAAAATGACTGAGGTGGTTGACAGCATAGGCAATATCTGAGAATGTATTGGTAAGGTAAATGAGGTGTCCTATCAGTCTTTTATAGGAGGTAGCTTCTTCTTCATTGAGCCTTTCTCCTTTATCAGCAGTAAGGCGAAGAGTATGTGCCATGGGTGTGAGAGAGGGAGCACAAGCAAGCATACCAGTTTCTGTAAGGAGATTTAAGGTGTATTTTCGCTGGCTAAGGTGGATACCAGTGTTGTTCCTTGCAATTTCTAGGCCAAGAAAGTATGTAAGATCCCCTAAATTCTTGATGCAAAAATGTTGATGAAGCAAGGTTGTGATTTGATTAATTTCAGCAAGGTTGTTCCCAATTAAGACTATGTCATCCACATAGACAAGGAGTGCAGTTATTTTTTCTCCATCATGTTTGAAGAAAAAAGAGTGGTCAGCAGTAGAAATATTATAGTTATGAGATTTGAGGAAATTAGAAAGTTTGGCGTACCATTGGCGTCCGACTTGCTTGAGGCCATAAAGAGACCTTTGAAGTTTGCACACTTTATTTCTATTTGCTGCTGCAAAACCAAGGGGAAGCTTCATGTAAACTTCTTCATTTAAGCCACCATGAAGGAAGGCATTGTTCACATCCAATTGCTTAAGATCCCAATTTTTTGCTACAGCAAGAGCTAGGAGAAGCCTTAAAGTGGTTAACTTTGCTACTGGTGCAAACGTATCCAAGAAGTCTATGCCCTCCATTTGGTTGTAGTCTTTCGCTACTAGCCTGGCTTTATATCATTCTATGGTACCATTTGAGTGATATTTGATCTTGTAAACCCATCTACAACCAATGGCAGATTTTCCAGGGGGAAGATATGTAATACTCCAAGTCTAATTAGCTGCAAGGGCTGCTAATTCATTCTGCATTGCCTGGACCCAAAGAGGATTCTGAATGGCAGCCTCATAGTTTTGAGGCTCATCATGAGAAGAAATAGACATTATGGTATGTCTAAAATTAGAGGATAAGGAATTCAAATTAATGAAAGTTTGTATGGGATACTTGGTACTAACCTGATTACTGCTAGTCTGGAAGTCTTGCAAATAGATTGGCATCCTCCTGTTACAGTCAAATCTTTTAAGGGTAGCAGTAGGAACGTCATTGTTATCAACACAAAGATCATCATCATTTTTATCAGGAGAACCATGGTCATTATGCATATTTATGTCATCATAAGTTTGAGCACAATGTTGTGGTATGGGAAGTGAAAGGCTGTTGGCATCTTTTTCATTTTTCAAAAGATATGGAAAACAGTTTTCATAAAAAATAACATTCCTGAAAATTTCAATTTTGTGACTTTTTAAGTTTAGAAAAATAAAACCTTTGGTGTGTGTTTTAAAACCAAGAAAGACACCAGGAACAACACGATTGTCCAACTTCTTTCAATGAGCAACAAGAGTAGAAGAATAGCACAAACAACCAAAGATACGCAAGTCAGAAATGTGACACAACTTTCTATGCAATTTTTCATATGGTGTTGCATTATTGAGCAAAGGAGTAGGAATACAATTAATTAAGAAAACAGCATGCTGCACAGCAAAATTCCAGAAATTAGCAGGGAGTTTAGACTGAAAAAGGAGAGATATTGTAACGTTTAAAATATGTTGATGCTTTCGTTCAACAATACCATTTTGCTCGGGTGTTTCTATGCATGAAGTTTGATGTAAAATGCCCTTTGAAGCAAAAAAATTTGTCATCACAAATTCAACACATTTATCAGTACAAATAGATTTGATTTTTGTTTGAAAGTGGTTTTCAACGTAAGAGACAAAACTCACAACATTAGCTCTAATTTCAGACTTATTTTGCATAGAAAAAATCCAAGTAAAGTGGGAAAAATCATCAACTATAGTGAAAAAATATCTATGATCGTGCATAGAGATAACAGAACAAGGACCCCATATATCCATATGAATTAAATCAAATATATGTGCAGAATGAGTAGTTCTAAGAGAAAAGGCAGTTTCTTTTGTTTAGCTTGATGACAAGCATCACAAAAATAAGACTTTTCAACAGATATATCAAGATAATAGGTTTGTAAAATCTTTAGTCTTTCATCAAAAGGATGACCTAATCTTTGATGCCAAAGACCAACAATTTTAGTTACACAGTTCTAGAAAGGAGAAACATGTTGTGTAATGGATCTATCTAAACAATATAAGCCACCAATCAAATCAGTTAAACCAATCCTGTCTCTGATTCCGTTGTCCTGTATGATACACTTGTTAGAACAGAAAGTTAAATCACATTGAAGACAAGAAGTAAGTTTGGATATAGAGACAAGATTGAAAGAAAAAGTTGGAACATATAGAGCATTTATAAGACTAATTTTGTAATTGAGATTAACAGTTCCAGAGTAATTTGATGTAACATAGTGTACATTGGGTAATTTTATGAGAATAGGATTGATACGATGATAAGTGGAAAAATCAGATAAAGTAAAACATACATGATTTGTTGCTCCAAAGTCTAAAATCCAAGTATATTTATTTAGTAAAGGATTCTTTAAGGTATGTGTGTTACCTACAGAGTTAGAGTCCCGGTCTTGTTGACTTGTATCAGTAGCAAAAGATCCAACCTGATTCACTTGAACTTGTCCAGCATAAGTGTTTGCTTGCTTGAGAAGGTTGGTTAAGATTTGATATTGCTGATGATTAAAATGAGTATCACCATTCTCATTGTTGTTGGAATCATACTCCTCTTGAGTGGCAATGTTGTTGACAGAATAAGTCTTACCATTTTGGAATTTGTAACCGGGTGGGTAACCATGCTTTTTATAGCATGTGTCGACAGTGTGGCTAGTTCTATTGCAGTGTGTGCAAACCTTTCTATTACTATTATGGCTGACCTTTTTTCCATCCTGATTGGGAAAACCATGTTTCTTAAAGCACACACTATCATTATGACCATTCTTGCCACAAAAAAGAACAAACAACAGAAGACTGCACATTACTCTTGTTTACCATGGGCTGAACATTCTTTATATTAGCAATCAAAGCATTGCTACTCAATTGTCGTTCTTGTTGGGCTACTAAAGAAAACATTTTTTATATAGGTGTGACGGGTTCCATTAAAAGGACATGGGATTTAACATTGTTATACTGATCGTTTAGACCTCTCAAAAATTGCAGGCCTTGGTCTTCCCTTTTTCGTTTAGAGACAATAGAGGAGATATTGCAAGTACAATTCTTACAGATGCAAACAGATTCGGGTCTGAAATATTCCAACTCATCCTAGATCACCCTTAATTTTGTAAAATAGTCGGTGCTTGAGAACTCACCTTGGCTTAGCGAGGATGCCTCCATTTGGAGGTCAGAAATGCGTGAGAGGTCACCTTGAGAATATCTTGTCTTGAGATCATTCAAAATTTCTACAGCTTTGTCCATCCAGACAATGCTTTGACGGAGAGGGACGGAAACAGAGTGGACCAGCCACGAGACCACCATGTTGTTGCACTGATTCCATGCTAAGAAGGTGGAATCTGTCTTTGCTGGTTGTGTAGCGGTTCCATCTACAAACTCGAGTTTATCCTTAGCGCTTAACGCCGTAAGCATCGACTGGCTCCATGAATGATAATTGTTAGAGTCCAACACCGGCGAGACAAGAGGAGTAGCTAGATTCTCACTTGGATGGAGATACAAATAACTTGGGGTTGATTCCTCCTTTTCCTTCTTCATGTTGAAAGAAAAATCTGTCCAAAAGAAACCAAAGAAGGAGTAAAATAGAAAAACCAAAACAAGAAAACGAGAAATCAAAGAAAAACAGAGGAGGAGCGGAAGAGTGAAAGAAAGAGAAAGATCGGTGAGACAGGATCAATAAGAGATCAGAGATGAAGCGCAGCAGAGCTCTTCTAAGAAGAGCTCTGATACCATCATGAAAATGGTCAATTGTAGTAAAAGAAAGAGTGCCAAAACAAGAACCGCGAGCACAGAGAAAGAATAAGGAGAAGCTTCGAGAGAGAGAAAAGATGAGTGAAAAAGGATTTCATTAATCAGCGAGTGAATGTACAATATAAAGTGCTTACAAAATGGTAAAAATAATATAGGCACTAGTAAAAGCCCAAAAACCCACAAAGAACCAAAAAACAGAAAACAGAAAAAGTATACAGTAACTAAAATACAACAATAACAAAAAAATATTTTAACATTAGGGTTTCTCGAAATTTACTTCTTCTTTCTTTATTTATGTAATTAGTTTTTGTAAAGGTTTAAGTGTCGAGAATATTAAGAGAAATGGATTTTCAAGGAATAAGAACAAGATCATTTATTCTTCTTTCTATAAGTTAAGATTCTAATTATATTAAACTTCGATAATGTTTCTCATCGATTTCTTATTATACTTTTTATTCCAATTGTTTGGTAAAATGCCACAAAAACTTCTATTTGGCACTTTTATTTATAAATTCATGTATCTACTCATGCACTTAAATTTATTAATAAATTTTTGACAATCATAATTTATTACTTAAATTTTTAACAGAAAATGATTGATAAAAATAATATATAAGAGACACATTCATAAATACACTAATTTAAGGTGTTTTTTTGTTGTTGAAGGTGGTCTCAAATATTTTATATGTGGTTAACTCACTCTTTCTAATATGTCCATTAGGAATAAAAAAAATACATAAACATAGTTACTATAATATTGTAATGCTTTGAGGATTTAACCGTGAAGCACTCTTGCAACACTTGTATGATTGGCTTACCACTCTAATCTAAAATTTTGGAAAGACCATAAAAGCACTTGACAAACTTAAAATAAGGTACCCGTATTGTTGCTTAAATTTCATGTCCTTTCAATTTTTCTTTTGTGTGCTAAGTACCAATCATTAATTATTTCATTAAAAGTTGAGTTATAAAAAAATTACCTACAAGTTAGACTAAGATACAAACCAAATATTAGGTTAATTATATTTAAAGCAATTTTTGAATGGGTTGAAAGGGGTCCTTCTGCTAACTGTACCTGACATCCTATATAGCACTGTATCCGATAGTAGGATGGGTATCTATAAAAGGTATTCTGATATCTAAATTAAGATTTGGTATAAAGTAAGTTAAAAGTAATAAATATTGTTTAATGATGTGTACATTTACTTTATGTTTATTGCAGGATCTAATAGGTTCTTGTTTTGGGTCTATATTAGGATATATCACAAAGTTAATTTTAGTGTTAAAATATGATTTTGTAATACTTTTTAATGAAGTTAATGTACAAAAAGTTAATTATTAGTTCTCTAAGAATCAGATTCAATCATATCATCCGTGTCTTTCAATCAGAAAAATATTATATTAGGTCACCTTATACAACATTTGATTATACCTAGAAGGAGATGACAATATTAACCATCTCTAACGTTAAATAGAATAAATAAATAATTTGAGATTGGCTTATATCTAATAAATAGTAGTTTAGGTTGTCCTAACAAAGACTTGTCCTTTCTTCACCTTCACAAACAAATGAAAGGAAGCCAGAGTAACTTAAGCACTCGCTGAAACATCAAAAGCTTTAGAAATATATTTTCACTCTCTTTGCAGTTAACTTTTTTTTTATCAGCAAAAAATAATAAAATAAAATGAGATATTTTAGGAGTGTCTTAACCTTTATACAAAAACACCCAAAACAAGTTTCCTACCACCAACCAACACATGATCTAACAAACATTACACTACAAACCAACAATAAACCAGTTCTAGGTATAGGAACCCAACATATACAGTTACATCAACCCACCAAGAGATTACACTCTCAATGTAGGACATGCAGTCAACAACTGAACAAGATCTTTGTCAGCAGGCAGAGGTGCCAAACCAAGTGCCAAAACTCGACAAACCGATCCTACAAGGAGGATAAGTACGCCAAAAAAAACCACCAAATAGATCACACCCTTATTACAGGACATAACAACCAACAACAAAACAATGTCTTTACAGCAGGCTGAAGAACACCAAATACCCAAGAGCCAATACCAACAAACCCATACATAGACCAGAGGTAACCTTCCAAACCTACAAGAATCAGTCATAGCCAGATAGACCTGCACACAACACAAACACCTTCCAAGCGCAACCCAAGGCCACACACCTCAATCCAACCTTGCCAGATAGGAGTAACTGATGAAACCTGCACAAAGCACACCACCACTACCAAGACTGGAAAAATCGTTAGTTAAATAACGCAAAAAATCAGTCTTTCAAATACCTCATACAACAATGAGGTTCCAAACACCAGTCTGAGTAAGATAAAACAACCAATTTTTCTTTTACTGTGACCCAAGACCAAGTCTTCCTTTGTACCACGGTAAAAACCTCCACTAGATCCACCCGCCCATTCTTAAACACAACCCTATTCCTGTGATTCCAAATTTCACTTACAATACCTACCCAAATACGCCCCCCCCAGCACCTGGTAAATGCATGGTTCAAGCCTATAGGTTTGAACATCCTAAAATACATTTGTGCATCACGATGTAGCACCGAAGAGAACCCCAGCCACTCGAGACACATACCCCAAATTCTCCAAGAGATCCTACATTCAAAAAATAAATGTCTTACCGACTCTTCTTCCACACCACACAGGGGGCAGCGATCACTCATCAAAGGTATGCCACATCTCGAAAGATTGTCTTTAGTGGGAATGACATTACATAGCACCCTCCAAGCCATAAATTGTACCGAAGGTAAAGTCTTTAGAGTCCAAAAATGCGAATAAATCCTCACCCACTACAGACTCCTCCCCCATGAGACACTTATATGCTGCCTTCACAGAGAAATCCGTATAATCCACATCCCTCCAGAGCCATTTATCGGGTTTAACTCCACCCTCTCTTGTTAACCTTTTGTTATCCTACAGCTGCATCAGAAGATCAACCAGACTGGATTCCCGCATAAAAAAATTCCTTCTCCACCGCAGCTTCCACAACCAATTATTATTATTCTAAACCCCAACTTATGAGAGAGTACAAACAGTATCTAAGGAAATCGAAAAAAGCCTAGAAAATTTATGCAGTAGAGAAATGTTGTCCAACCATTTATCCTCTTGGATATTTACAAAAGAAATTACATATACGAGTATATAATAATATTAAAAGAAAAACATTTTCTATGGAGTTTTCCACCTCAAGAATATTCTCCTCAGTACACGCAAGACGGAGACTCTACTCAACAATATTTTTTGGTATTGCTTCACCTAAATATTATTAATTAAGAACGGTACTGATAAAGTAAAAAAAAAAAGAAACAAAAAAAGATAATTTTGACGGCAACAAAATGTTATATATAGGCGATGTGATGTGTCGATTTCTTAAATTGAAATTAAACCGATAAATACAAGCTTGAATGAAAAATATTGTGTTTTACCTTATCTTTCTATCATAATGCTGTGATGATCATGATCTTGTTTAAACAAATTCTGCTGGTGATTCATGTTTGATCATTCCAAGAAGAAGAATGTAGCAGAACACCCAATAGGAAGGGAAATAGAAAGTGAGAAGAGAAAAACAAAAAGAGCGAATCCTCTCTTTGATTTTTTTTTTTTTATATTAAAATTCTTTTAATTCTCGCACAAAATCAAATTTAATTAAGCAAGATCAAATTTAACTGAAATCAAATTAATTAAGCAAGTTGTACTTGCACTAAATATATAAATATATATGAAATAGATTGCTTTTGAAATTCGTCTTCCCTTTCCCTTCTTTCTCTTCTCGGTCACTTTTTTTTTCGTTTCTTCATTTATATCTCCTTTCTCAGTTTTTTTTACTGGATTCCTCTCGATCTTTCGTATTTGTTTGCTGAATTCCTCTCGATCTCTCGACGTACAGTGTGATAAATGGAGAAACACTGAATATTAAGTCAATGTTTTATTTTTCTCATATCATTCTAAATTTTAAAAAACTAAACTAAACATCTTATCTATTTATACTACTTGACAATGGATCTATTGAACCTCTCACATCATTTTAATCTTTTTAGGCAAATGCTTTCTACACCATATGAATTTCAATATGGACCCAACTTGTTATTGAAAATGATAAAATAATATCTTTTCAAAATGACAAAAATAACCTTAAAATAAAATGAGGATGTAAATAAAAATTACTTTTAAAACCTTTTATCCGAAAATATTCTAGATTTGGATATCCAAAACACATTTTTGAATTCTGTAAATTTTTATCTAGAATGTATTTTCAATTTTTATTTATTTTTTAATTATATTTACTATTTCAGATTTTTAAATCGGAAATAAGAGTAATTTTGGAAATTTAGAAAAATGATAGGATGCATATTAAAATTAATATGGTTAAGAAAAAAATTGTCATCTTTTTTTTTTACTTCACACTAATCAACTTTTATACTTAATTAATTTTATTTACATATTTATACATGTCTACATTTAATCTTGACCGGCCTTTCTGGCTACTGATCAGTTCACAAGTATTATATATATATAATCTCCAAACATTCGGTAACATGTAATCTCAATTGTTGACCAGAAAATTAATAGTAATACATGAACATGTATAATGCATTCGTTGAAATATCTTCTCTTCTAGTTTACTAATTAACAATGAGATGACTTATTTATCCTATAGTAAGGGTGTGCATGGCAAAATTCAATCTAAATCCAAATCCAAATAAGTGGATGGATTTAAAATCCATATCCACTTTAACTAGATCAAATATATTTGGATTTTTTTAAAATCCATTTAAAGTGGATTGAATCCAAATTAAATTCAATTTGTTAATTATATTAAATCCACTTTGTCAATTACATTAAATTCATTTTGATATGGATAAAGACTAACTTGGCTCGAACTGGGCCTAAGCCGACTCAACCTGAACACAGACCAACTCAGCTCTACATCGGCCCCGACCCAGATGTCTCGACATCAGTCCGGGTCCGGACGACTCGACATCGGCCTGGGCCCGAACGACTATACATCGGCTCGGCCCGAACGACTCGACATCAGCCTAGGCTCGAACAACTCGACATCGGCCTCGGCCGAACGTCTCGACATCAGCCCGGGCCCGTCGACATCGGCTCGACATCAGCTTAAGCCCGCTCGGATCGACATCGGCCCGGGCCCGATCGGCTCAAAATCAGCCCGAGCCTGGTCGGCTCGACAGTGACCAGGCCCGCTCGCCTCGACATCGGCCCGGGCCCACACAACTAGACATTGGCTCGAGTCTGGTCAGCTTGACAACGGCCCGGGCCCGATCGACTCGACAAAGGCCCAGGCCCGGTCGGCTCGACATCGGCCTGGGCCCGCTTGGCTCGACATCTGTCTGGGCCCGCTTGGCTCGACATCTGTCTGGGCCCAGTTTGCTTGACATTGGCCCGGGCCCGGTCGGCTCGACATCTGCCCGGGCCCACTCGCCTCGACATCGGCCCGGGCCCGCTCAACTCGAAATCGGCCCGGGCCCGCTCGACTCGACATTTGACCGAGCCCAGTTTGCTTGACATCGGTCAGGGCCCGGTCGGCTCGACATCGGCCCCGGCCCGGTCGCCTCGAAATCGGTCCAGTCTCGCTCGCCTCGAAATCGGCCTGGGCCCGCTTGAGTCGACATCGGCCCGGGCCTGCTCGACTTGACATCGACCCGGGCCCAGTTGACTCGACATCGGCTCGGGTCCGGTCAGCTTGAAATCGGCCCGGGCCCGCTCGACTCGGCATCGGCCCGGGGCCGCTCAACTCGACATCTACCTGGGCCCAGTTTGCTTGACATCGGCCCGGGCCCGGTCGACTCGACATCGGCCCGGGCCCGGTCGACTCGACATCGGCCCGGGCCCGGTCGGCTCGACATCGACCAGACCCGCTCACTTCGACATCGATTTGGATTTGCTCGGCTCGACATCGACCTGGGCCTGAATAACTCAAAATCGGCCCGAGCCCGCACGACTAGACATCGGCCCGGGCTCGCACGACTCGACATTGGCCCAAGCTCGAATGACTAGATATCAGCCCTGGCCCCCTCGACTCGACATCGGCTTGGACCCGCTTGGCTCGACATCAGTCCGGGCCCGCTCGACTTGACATCGGTCCGGGCCCATTCAGCTCGACGTGGACTTGGGTCAACTTTGCTCAACCTGTGCCTGAATTGTCTTGGCTCAACCTGGATCGGGCCAAGTCAAAATCCAACCCAAAATACAAATTGGATAATCCAAAAATATATCCAATCCATATCTAATCCATATTCAATTAAATGGATTTGATTTAAAATCCAAAAATATGGATTTAGATTTGAAATAAATCCATTTAAATGGATTAAAACTAATATGGATATAGATAATTATGGATTGGATTTTGTAATTTGGATTTTTTACCCACCCTTATCCTATAGCATACTCTACGAGAATCAAATAATTTTAGTTTTTCACGTGTTTCAAACACACAAAAAAAACTTGAAGTTAGTCGAATTCAAAACATAATTATTTACTAGAAGAAAGCTTGTGGATCATCACCAATTTGATTCGAAAGGAAAAGAGATTCCAGCTAAGAAAATTACTCTTTCACTGTCCTTCGATATTTGTTCAACAGCTATGGTAACTTGTGCTTTTGAAAGGGAGTTACAGGGATAAGGATCTTAAGCCCAAACTGTGACACAACGTAGGTTCAATATCCATTATTGAAAAGGATGGTGCTATAATATCATTTTCCAATAAATCTTATTGCGTTTGATCTGCAATATTATGCCAAAAAAAGAAATCGAAAGTAATTTTTTGTTTGTTTTTCCAATAGTTGAAATTGGTAAGTCCGTTAGCATGACACATAAATACAAGAATGAAATATATATAAATATCCAAAAAAGTCTGGTTCATTGCCAGCCTTTCTTTACTGAATATTATATGAAAAATGATACATATGCATGCTTACGTTTAAGCGAATATAATGAACCAAGCGATGAAGAAAACGAGAAGCCACTTTCAGCTTTTCGATGGAAACAACCCCAAATGGATTCTTCAACGAAGACAGCATGGTGAATAGCTTTGGAAGCACCATCTTTCACCGGCAGCACAAAGCACTATTCCCTCTCTTTTAATACATCCTTAACCATCCACCCTTTCAGTTTCAGAGCCCTTCTGAATAGCCTCCACTATGACTCAAGCCAATGGCCACCATCGTGTTGAGACGGTGATTGACATAAGGAAACCACCCGTGAGCTTCACTGGGGGTCTTGTGTTTGAGTGCCTCACTTACACTGTGACAAAAAAGACGAAGGTGGAGGGGAAGTGGTCGAGTAAAGAAGTGGACTTGCTGCATGATATCAGCAGCTATGCACCAAAGGGTTGCATCACTGCAGTGATGGGTCCTAGTGGTGCAGGAAAGTCCACTCTCTTGGATGGGCTTGCTGGGAGGATTGCTAGTGGAAGCCTTAAAGGGAAGGTCTCATTGGATGGTGCAACCATGAGTGCAAGTTTGATCAAAAGAACTTCTGCATATATCATGCAGGAAGATAGGCTTTTCCCTATGTTAACTGTGTATGAGACTTTCATGTTTGCTGCTGATTTTCGCCTTGGACCACTCTCACTTGCTGATAAGAAACAGAGGGTGGAGAAGCTCATTGACCAGCTTGGCTTAACGGTATTCAAATCTGCTACTAATTAATTCACTTCTTTTATATCTTTTTAAGATATAATTTCTTGCTTATATATGTGTTCATGAACACAATTCAAGCTTAACTCATGTAGATAAAGAAATAACAATGATTTAGGGTTTGACTTCAAAGACACGCAATTTAACGAATAAAGTATATAGGATCGGGATACTTTCACAACACACACAAAAATAAGACTTTTTAATGAAGTTTGAATCTGTGTGAAAAGATGATTTTTTTAAAAAAATTTATAAGGGAGTTACTTTGATTATGTAGTTGTTAAATTAATATTTTTTTAAAATAAAAATATTTATTTTTAATTTAAAATATTAATATGTATTATTATATTTTTAAAGTTGTTCATTAAAAATGTATTTTTTTTTAGAGTTATCAAATTATTCTTTCTAAAGATGAATATTCACATCTTTATACATTCTCTGCAATGCATTATGGGTGATCATAATTTTTCCAGAGGTTGGATTTTCAATATATATTTTATATTTAGTTAAGGTTGGATTTTTAATATATATTTCATATTCAGGATTGACAAATCAATTTACAATATAGAACTAACACCAATCCTCATGTTACTAATTCCTCCTCTTACTTGATTTTGTGAGATTAAATTAATATAAATTACATTTTAGAAATTTGTATATATTTATAGGTTAATCCAATTTGACTAAAAATCAACCTTTATTTGAAAAATGAAAGTAGCAAGAAACTAATAACTAAAAAGAGGGTAATACTTTACATCTACTAAGTAACCCATAAAGTGGATATATTTTTTTGGGTGTGTGTGAAAGTATACTTTTTCAAGTTTAAAAAAAAAGTATTTTTACATTCTACACTAACAATTAGATCACTCATTTTTAGGATAATATAATCATTAAAAAATGAACTTTTATATTGATAAAGGAAAAAAAAAAGATAAAAGGTAAAATAGGAGGTGTAAGGTGGGTATAAAAATATAAGGAGTATAAAAATATCTTATAGAAATAGAAAAAAAAATATTACAAGTGAAATGTACAGTTTATAATTGTGATAAAAAACAATACAATTTTCAAAAGGTGTTAATAGGTTAAATGTCCTGCACCAGATCACAAATGAAACTGAAAAGAGAATTATTTTTCGCTCGAAATAATTTTAAAATTATTTATGAAATTACATTTTGTAAACTGATTTTTTACCAATGGTCAAAATAACATTTTTTTTTTCAAAATTATTCCTTCTCTTCTCTGCGCATAGGTTCACATTTTCAAACAGAAAAAAAAAATATTTCTTTACTAATGAAGTTATCAATATATCAACACTCAAAACTATATTCAACTAATAAAAAATATCAAAGTATCATTGTCCAATTTTGATGGAACTCATCAAAGTATCTTATCTCTTTTCTTAATGAGTTATCTTTCTTTTTTTCTTTGTTTGTGTGTTTACGTTTGTTGTGGTGGTGCAGTCATCTCGGAACACTTACATAGGAGATGAAGGGACAAGAGGAGTGTCCGGCGGAGAGCGGCGGCGCGTGTCAATCGGCGTGGACATCATCCACGGCCCATCACTTCTCTTCCTGGACGAGCCAACCTCAGGGCTAGACTCCACCAACGCCCACAGCGTGATCGAGAAAGTGCACGACATCGCCCGCAGCGGCAGCACCGTCATCCTCACCATCCACCAGCCCTCCTCCAGAATCCAACTCCTCCTCGACCACCTCATCATCCTCGCACGGGGCCAGCTCATGTTCCAAGGGTCGCCGCAAGACGTGGCCCTCCACTTGTCACGCATGCCACGCAAAGTCCCCAAGGGAGAGAACCCCATTGAAAGTCTCATTGACGTGATCCAAGAGTACGATCAGAATGAGGTTGGCGTTGAAGTACTTGCAGAATTTGCACGCACTGGGGTCAAACCACCTCCTTTGTCTAACCACCAACACTCGCTCTCCACTGTTGCACCCTCTCATGCCCCTTCCTCGCACCTTAGCCACAGGTTTGACGACAAGTCTCTGGACTTTTCTCACTCCTCGCAGGTAAGTAGAAGGGCCGTGGACGAATTCGATCACAGTCTCAGAAGTCCTTATAACAACACTTCCATGTCTTGGAGCACTGGGAACAGTGCAGCCTTTCTCAAATTCACACCTGCACGGCTTAAGAATGATCACAAGCTCAACAATACCACAAGGTTTGCAATATTTCACTATTTTCCCAAATCATAAAATTCAGAAAAGTTTAAATATAAATCAAACTAATTCAAGGGATAATTCATATAATTTAATTTGACTATATTTACAAATAGCACACAATATATAGTTATCATAATTTCCAATTGGATCAGGCATAACACTTTTGAGTTACAGTGTATACAAATAACTAAGTATTGTTGTTGTGATGCTTATAATGAATTGTGTGATGAGCAGAAACAATGCTTCAGCTGGCTACTACACATACTCGAGTGAAATCCTTCAAGCGACTCCAACACCCCACAGCAGTGACTACACAGTGAATGAGAATGACTACCTCACTCCATCAAATGGCACAGAAGAACACCTTGGCGCAAAGTTTGCAAATTCTTACCTAACAGAGATATGGATTCTCATTCGCCGCAACTTCATAAACATAAGGCGCACCCCTGAGCTTTTTCTCTCAAGACTGATGGTTCTTACCTTCATGGGGTTCATGATGGCCACCATGTTCCACAACCCTAAACAAGATTTGCAAGGAATCACCAACCGCCTCAGCTTCTTCATCTTCACAGTGTGCCTCTTCTTCTTCTCTTCCAATGATGCCGTCCCAGCCTTCATCCAAGAGAGGTTCATCTTCATAAGGGAAACTTCTCATAATGCCTATAGAGCTTCCACTTACACCATTGCAGGCATAATCACTCACATGCCATTTATTCTTCTCCAAGCAGCTTCCTATGCAGTCATTGTTTGGTTTGCCCTGAAACTTCAAGGCCCTTTTCTTTACTTCTTGCTTGTTCTCTTCGTTTCTCTTCTGTCAACCAATTCATTCGTGGTGTTTGTGAGCTCAGTGGTGCCAAACTACATCTTGGGTTATGCTATGGTTATTGCCTTCACTGCCTTGTTCTTCTTGTTCTGCGGATACTTCTTGAACAGCCATGACATTCCCCGTTACTGGCGTTGGATGAACATAATTTCAACGATGACATACCCTTATGAGGGGCTCTTGATGAACCAGTACCAGTGCAATGATACGTTTGGATATATTGATCAAGTACCCATTATCGGTTTTCAGATCTTGGATAGTCTACATATCAAGACTGATGGACGTAGGAAGAGGACAGTTGTGCTTATAATGTTTGGTTGGGCTGTGCTATACAGGATTTTATTTTACCTAGTCCTTCGTTTTGCATCAAAAAACCAGAGGTCGTAGAGAACTGTATCTTAGGGAAAGTGTGCGAGTTAGTGAATCATTTGATTTGTTTTGCACTGCAGACATGGAGGAACTGTTAAATATGTTGCTTCAAAGTATTTTGTTTTGCATCAAGCTTTGTAAATTATGTAGCTTGATGGGCTTTTTGTATACCGTACAATAAAGCAATTCAAGGAACTAGATTAACAAATCTCATAGCGTTATTTAATTTTGTTTGCATAATAAAGACCTAAACTTGCCAATGATCTGGCTTTTTCAGTGTTTTCTCTAAGTCATTGTGCTATAATGTGTTTATGAGTTTATGGCAATCTGATGAACTCCTATTTAATGCTGATCATCTTTCTTAGGTTGGATTTTAAAAAAAGTATTTTAAAATATAATTTTAAGTTTAGATCTTATCATGCAGTTTACAAAATTTTCCCCTAAAATATGACACAAGAATACTCAAAAACTAAATTACACCCAGTAAAGGAGAACAATATGGAATAGAAAAAGGGACAAAAAAAAACTTATAAGTGTATAATGTTTAAAATATATATATGCTTTGTAATCCATATATGGATATAAAGTGGAAAACATGAACTTCCACCATGGGGGTGAAGAGGGGGTGGAGTGAAGAAAAATAGAAAACGAAAAGATATAGTGTAATTGGTAGAGGAGGAATCGTGGAGAAATAGAAAAGAAAGAGAAGCAATAAATGGAAAATTGGAATTGCTTGGTTGATTGAAATGTGTTTTTTATTTTATTTTGCTGTTTAAACCTGTGAGTAATATAAGAAATGCTAGGTTTTTATTTCATATCTTTTTTTCTAATTTTCTCAAACCCAATATATTCATAGATTTTAATCTATTTGATATTTATGTTGTATTTCTTTTTAAATTTCCTATATTCAATAATTTTACTTTTTTTATTCTTAACCATTTAAAAAAGGATATAATAGATAATGTGGTACAAAATAATAAAATTAGAAAAGGGATTATAATTACTCTAGTTCATTTCCATTTGAAAGAAGAATTTTACATGAAATGAATGAAAAGAAACATTACTTCAATTTCAAAATTTTGGGATTTCCCCTTGACGTAATATAAAAACGATTAATGTTGAGTAGATAATTCCAATTAGATTGACTTATTAAAGATGAATGGAATGTTTTGTTTTTATTTTATAACTATTATTTTGGTTGATGATTGATTATGAAAGGTCTTCTACCAGTTGTTGTGGCAAGTGTTGGATGATTTTTTATTTTATTTTCCAAAGATAATATGTAGAGTTGAAGCTTGGCCTTATAATAGAGGTTTTGGGCATATGCATGTATTATTAGCAGACAAAGCTTAATACAGAAATATGCGTAAATCCATTGGAAGTATCAATTCACTTTGTCGGGTATAGGCAAGCCAACTCGAATGGAATAATCATATTTAAAATCTTAGGCCAAAATGTATAATATATAATATATAATGGGGAAAACCTTTAATCATACCCAAAAGGCTAATTTAACCTGAGTTTTTCCCAGATGATTTATTAATGTATGCCACCATTGATTAGGATTTCAAACTTGAAGTGAAGAATTAGGAAATTGAATTGCATTGACTTAATGTTCATGTAAAATAAGGGAAAAAGTAATTGATTTTGTCTTGGTAAGGATAATTTTGATAGCTGATGTAGCAAGATGATGATGACTGCATCAAATTCTTTTAACTTAAACATTAATCTTCAATTTGAATCCTTTTACCAGCTTTGAAATTACCGGCAATATATAAATATTCTATGCAACTTGTTACTCGGACTAATACTATAAAGAACAATATTCTTTTTTACACAAAATACAAGTTTATGGTTAATGAGATGTGCTTGAACGTGTTATGGGATTGAGATTGACCAAACAAAAAAGTTATATGTTAATCATATCAACATCTATCCTTTCTGTATATGACTAAGAAGCTATATATGAGATTAGGTAAGCAATTATATTGACAATAAATTCTGCTAAATTTTGATAAATGGATAGTAATTTAATTTGTGAAGAAATTTTTAGTCTGATCACGCTTAAAAGTTAGGCTAGTACTACAAGGATGTGAAGGGGTTACCTGCTCTTTTGGGGTTTTCTTGAGCCACTTCCTCTTCATACTTGGTTTCAAATGTTTATCTGTAAGTAAAATATTATAGAAAACATGAAAGGGAATAATTGGTGTGTTGATAGTGCTAGGCATGAGAATGAACAGTCTCGTCTTTGAAACTAATCACAATTCCTATATTTAGTAATTTTTTATTTGAATTCCTTTCCCCCGTAACTTCATTACCTACCTAAAGCGAAATCAGATACACGAGACTCTAACAATAATGTCCATAACCATTTGTATAAAAATGCATAGGTCAACATTAGTGAAAAGCTAAGTATACAAATTTATAATAAATATATTCAACGATACGTCACTTACAGTTGCTACGTATACCAGAAAAGTTCAAATTTGTTCCATGAAGATACCACTCTTATTTTGATCATTTAACATCCATGGTTTCAAATGAGAGGAATGAAGGCAGAAGAAGACGAAGGAGTGGTCTGTCCAATTATTTTACACCATATCAATATTAAATACACATAATCAAGCAACCACCACCACCACTCCATGAAAAATAATGTTTAACGTCAATAACATATAAAACTATAAAAGAAATATTTAACTTTGGATTTATACTAATTCAATCTCCTTACTCGTCTTCCATCTCTTTCCTAGCTACTACCTCCTGCCGTTTCCAGGCTTGAAGTCAAACCCCTATATCTCAAGAATATTTGTTCTTCTAATCCTCCATCCAATTCAGTACTTGTGCAAAATGGCGTCAAAATCTTTCACAAGAGACAAGTTCTCAGAATTATGGGATTAAGCAAGCTTTATTTCATTTCTCCCCTAATCTGAGATATAGGAAAACTCAAGAGTGTTGATGATCAAGGCAGAGAAAGAAATGGAATTCAGAAGAAGATTTATGGTACTAGGTGATGAAGTGTTAGTTGGCATGATTCAAGTTTGCAAACCAATGGGGTAACCTCTATTTCAGATTATGATGGAATTACCAGAAATTTGGGTATTGAGACTGGTTGTGGCAAGTGCTGTTTGTCTGCATATATTTATCAGATCAGTTTCTGGCTTTGCAACTGAAGGTTAGTAACTTAAGGTTATAATTCTCTTAGATCATGATGTCTATTACCGGTATATTTTCCAATAATTGTAGCAAAAAAATTAATATAAAGTAAAGGTCAAGTGATAATCACAGTTAAAATGAGAAAAAACAAACAAAAATTTGTGAGGATGAAGAAATAGAACTGGTAGTTTTATACTTTCAGTTTCCAAACAGAGAGAATCTTAAAACCATTTTACACTTTCTTTTATTTATGTTGCTCAAATTTATTTAGGGGAAAATCCCTTTTAGTACAAAATAAATATAATCCGTGACATTTTTTGTAGGGTTTGAAAACATAGCATGTTGTGCTGATTCAAATTACACAGATCCACAGACCACCTTAAACTACACAACAGATTACTCATGGTTCCCTGACAGAGGAAGCTGCAGAAGACCTAAAATTGGGTTGAATGAAAAAGTTCGACTGTTTTCTATAGATGAAGGAAAAAGATGTTACAATTTGCCAACAATTAAGAATAAAGTATATCTGATAAGGGGCACATTTCCATTTGACAGTGTAAATTCTTCCTTTAATGTTTCAATTGGGGTAACACAATTAGGTGCAGTGAGACCATCCACGCCCCAGGACTTTGAGATTGAGGGAGTTTTTAGGGCTACCAAAGACAACATAGACTTCTGCTTAGTGAAGGGGGAGGTGGATCCCTTTATTTCTCAGCTGGAATTAAGGCCATTGCCTGAAGATTACCTCTCAGAGGATTTGCCTGCCAGTGTTTTAAAATTGATAAGCAGAAATAGTCTTTGGGGCACAAAAGATGAAATCAGGTACGTCATATACTTTAGTTTGAGGTAAATTTCACCAACATTTATCAAAAAAGTGTATCTCCTAGAAATCTACAAGGCTTAGGAGTCATCATCACTTAATGGTTTTTATGGAAGCATTATATTCACAATATTTAGAATGGATGTTAAATATTCAATCAACATATTTAGGGGATAAATAATAGCAATTTGCATTGTTCTTGGTCATGCTTTAGACAATCAAGTAGAGCACCATGTGCAAGAAACATACCTACAAATGCATGAGATAACCTATCTTCACCTAATAGACAGAAGTGTAACACACATTTATGTACAGCTTTTTCTCTTTATGATCCAATGATGTACAGGTTTTTCTCTTAATGATGCAATAAGATGCATCGTAATAAAAATAACAACAAAACGAGAAGCCAAAAATCTATCACTCAATCCATTATAATGTGACTCACAAGAATTACTGTCATCACATATACACCGTAAGTGGTGCAAATTGCAAAAAGGGTGTCAATGGGATTTATCCTTAATTTTCTATTGAAGTGATTTGTGTTTAGTGTTTGGTCTATAACTTTGTTTTGCTTCTTGGAACCATGGACTACGAACATGAACAGAAGGTCTTATAATATGGCTACTTTACCAAATTATAGGTTCCCAAATGACCCAAGTGATAGAATGTGGAAAGCAACTTCAAGTCCACCATCTGCTCTCCTATTGTCTTACAATGTTAGCAATTTTGACCTCAAGTCCAACATGACACCACCTCTACAAGTTCTACAAACTGCTCTTACCCACCCTGAGAGATTGGAGATCCAGAGTAGCCTTGACACTGAGGATTATGAATATCGTGTCTTTCTCTACTTCCTTGAATTAAATAGCACTGTCAAAGAAGGAAAAAGGGTGTTTGACATCTATGTTAATGGTGAGATTCAACGGGAGAAATTTGACATATTGGCTAGAGGGTCCAACTATACATACACTGTCTTGAACGTTTCAGCAAATGGTTCACTTAATTTAACCTTGGTCAAGGCATCTGGTGCTGAGTTTGGACCCCTTTTGAATGCTTATGAGATCTTGCAAATGCGATCATGGATTGAAGAGACCAACCAAAAAGATGGTAAACGTGTTTGTGTTGTTTTCCTCCTTTTTTGTGTGGGGTTATTGCCTTTGGGACCTATTTGGATAAACTTCTCTCTAAGAATTTATAGAAGAAAAAGCTAAGAAAAAATTATATCAGCTTCTTCAAAAGTAAAATTATTTTACACAATCTAATTTGTAGAAACTTTCTCATATAACTCTCTAGAGTTTTATTTTTTAATCTGTGGTGAGCTACTTTTGAGTAGTTCATATATTTTTTTCTTATTTTTCTCTTTTAGGAATCCTTACAGAGAAGTTTGTCCAAATACACCCTTAGTTCTTTGCATTCCATTTGCTTATTCATTTCTACACTTAAGATGGTATATGGGTGTATTTTAATTTGTAACCAATCTTCAATCTCTTTCTCTCTTATTTTTACTTCAGTGGAAGTGATTCAGAAGATTAGAGAAGAACTGTTGTTGCAAAACCAAAACAAAAAAGTGCTAGAGAGTTGGACTGGAGACCCTTGTATTTTCCCCTGGCACGGAATAGAGTGTGATGGTTCAAATGGCTCGTCTGTTATCACCAAGCTGTAAGTCCTTCAGTTCTAGTTAAAACACTGCCTCATGTATATCAACTCATTATGGATTTAATAACCCAACACAGGATGATCACAGTGGAAATGAAATGTAACCCTGGTGAATTTAATCCATAGTGTCAGTGATTTGAATTATTACGTGATTTAAAAACTCGCTCAGCTGAGAGTTTTTGAAGAAAATAAGAAAGATGGATTTTTACTCCATGTAATACTTTACCAAACATGCACTCAATCTCACAACTATGTCTATAGGAATACCTAGACAAAGACCAATATAGATAGCGGCTTTAATGCATTGATACATGCAATTGTCAACCAATCCATATCTCTAGCTAAGTAGGTTCTTGTTTAGATAAATGAAGTGTTTTCTTTATGTGTTTATTCCCCTTTTCGTAAACTTTTATTGTTATCTACATTTTTTTTTTCCTTATTACCAGGGATCTTTCCTCAAGTAATTTCAAAGGACCAATTCCTTCTACTGTTACTGAGATGACCAACTTAAAAATACTGTATTGCCTTCAAAACTCTAATTCAATTGTTTCTACTTCTATTTTTGGAGGATAATCTGGGACTGTGATATGCATTGATGTAATTATTTGGTCATGTGCAGGAACCTGAGCCACAACAATTTCAATGGTTATATTCCCTCGTTTCCACCGTCCTCCTTGTTGACATCAATGTAATGATCCCTTCTAAAATGTTTAGCTATGACTGGATGTCACAAGCTGAATTATAGTACTTCTATTATACTTGTTGATGTTATCATGAAAATAAGCAGAACCATAACACTTAATTACTGAACAAATTGCTAGAAGGTTCACTTTTACTCGGCTCAACATGCATTTACCTGAAATTTGATTTAAATGGATGGCGAAAATTGCATGATCTAATAAACAAGTTTTGTTTGTAGCCCTTATTCTCCTTCTTGAAGGAGCGAGGAAGCATAACCGTGTAGTAATACATGGATTCTGTATCATATACACATATGAACAATACATGTTGGGAATCCCTTCTTAATTAATGGGAGACCATGACCAATGAATCTTGTTAAATGATCCATTGATTATATTCAATGATGGTTATTTCAAACTCTTGAAGACTATGAAGTTCAACCTAGAAAGTTGAAGATAATTTTTTGAAGGTATCTTGAAAATGTGACAAACATTAGTTATTCGTTATCATTTTATGAAGAAGTCTTTCTCTTCTTCTCGATATAAACGGAACTTGTGAGGAAGAAAAAGAAAGCAAGTGAGAAGAGTAACATAGAGAATAAATGAGAGAATTGATATCCACCATAGTGTGAGACTAAAAATCCTAGTGAGAGGCTAGAGAGACATTGTATTTCATCCTAGTTCGGTGAGATTAAGTGTTATCCTCATAGAGTGAAAGAAACAAATATTGTAATTCTACTTTTATAGTGAAAACATTTTCTGAACTAGGTCCCATAGGTTTTTACTCCTTAATCAAGTTAAGGAGGTTTTCCCACGTTAAAATTCTTGGTGTCATTGTTCTATTTTGCTCTATTTTCTTTTGTTTGCTTATTTCTTCTAAAGGTGCCCATTTTGTATCTACACAAAGATGGGAGAATTAGTTATGATTTTCCCAACAATACATAACTGCATTAGGGTTACACTCAATTGAAATAAATCCTTCTGATTTGATATCTCAGTACATGCTCTAACATCCTATGCAAAACTCTATGGAATTAGGTTAGTAACAGAAGAGGTAGAAAATATCAATTAAGCAGTATCTATAATATTCATGTGCATCCTAACCTTTATTTCTCTGTGACACTTTAGTAGGTGCAGATATGCCTCTATATGCGATGTCTGCATGGATAATATTTGGAAAGATATGCTTTGACATTATTATGTTACATATACTGATCTTATTTCTTCCTTCCTGCACTTAGATTCAAATCATAGAGAATTTTCCTACTAGTGTCATCAAGAAAATTACCTACCACTGAAACTTGTTCCTGTGTTGATTGATTTATATTTCCGTGCAGAGATCTAAGCTACAATGATCTTATGGGGTCACTTCCAGAATCAATTGCCTCACTGCCATATTTAAAATCTTTGTAAGTATTTGAGTTGACATTCTATTTCATCTATACCAAGAAGTCACTTTTAATTATTTAGTTTTTTAATATACTTTCTACAAATTTTGCTTGTACTCTATTCATTCTTAGGTATTTTGGCTGCAACAAACGCATGAGCGAATACACTCCAGCTAATTTGAATGGTTCACTGATCAATACAGAGTATGATGCACTCTCTGAAACGGGAAAACAGACGCTTTAATTAAAGCATAATTTGACTATTTTAGCATTAATATTTCAGTTACGGAAGATGCAAAGCAAAAGAACCTAGATTTGGACAAGTATTTGTCATTGGTGCTATTACATGTGGATCACTTTTGATCACAGTGGCAGTTGGAATCATTTTTGTTTGCCGCTATAGACAAAAGTTGATTCCATGGGAAGGATTTGGTGGAAAGAACTACTTAATGGAAACAAGTACGCATTTTGTCTTTTCTAATCCTTTTTTCATCCTATGTCTCTCTGCATTCTAAAACAGTACATTTACTTTTAAGATTAGAAAACACAAATATATACTCACTTCCCTTTTTAAATGCAATCCCGGATCATAAGATCAATGGTCTTGAAAGATTATTACCTTTATTATGTACATGGTTTTACATACAAAAAAGAATTAGTTTCAATTTCTATTGGCTTCAAAAAGAACAAGCAAGATAAATATGAATTGAGATTTTGGTGTTCTGAAGAAAGGTTTAAAGAGACATACATCTTTAATTGCATTACCCTTCACATTTTATAGATTTCAACAGCCCTTGTCTTCAATATTAATTCCACTTTTCTTCTATTGTTTAGCTTGTCACCCGTGCATGTAACTAAAGCAAATTTAGGGTTAAGCTACCATTTCAGTCAGGAACTCGCACATAATGTTGTGTATTGTGATGAAAGTAACGAAGGGGAAAATCTATTAGAAAATTAACATATGCAAATTTCTATATAAATGACTGTTAAAAGTTTGCATTCCATACCTGTGCACTTAGCACGAGAACTTCATTGATCACACCGCTATCAATGTGTTTTTTCTTCTGCGTGAGAGGGACACTGATTTTAGCATGTAGGTTTTGTTCAATTTACACTTGAGTATATGACATAATTTTCTACAAAAACATGCAGATGTAATATTCTCTTTGCCAAGCAAAGATGATTTCTTAATAAAGTCTGTATCAATTCAAACATTCACTTTGGAAGATATAGAGGTGGCCACAGAAAGGTACAAAACATTGATAGGGGAAGGAGGATTTGGTTCTGTTTACCGGGGCACTCTAAATGACGGTCAAGAAGTGGCAGTGAAAGTCCGTTCAGCCACATCAACGCAGGGAACTCGAGAATTTGATAATGAGGTACAATAGGCATTATTTAGTTTATTAGATTATCAAAGTTCCCAGGAAATTTTCCTAATTAACATTTTTTTGCTGCAAGAGTAATTCAAAAGTGAAGTCACTACATCCCTGGCTCTTACATTCCCCAACTCCTCTTTTTTGAAGTTTTAACAATTGCCTACTTTTCCACCATCTCATCTGTGATGTATCTTGCAGCTAAACCTACTTTCTGCAATACAGCATGAAAACCTAGTGCCTCTTCTTGGTTACTGTAATGAAAATGATCAACAAATTCTCGTGTATCCTTTCATGTCCAATGGTTCTTTGCAAGATAGACTCTATGGTAAACATTCAAAATCCTTTCAGATTATTTGTTTTGATACCCACTAATTCTAAATTTCAACTTTATAACAGGGGAACCTGCAAAGAGAAAAATATTAGACTGGCCAACTAGACTCTCTATTGCTCTTGGTGCAGCTCGAGGCAAGTAATATGATGTTTTACTTTTACTAAGCTGCAGCAAATATACCTAATCAACACAACAGCTTGAATCATATCAGGAAGGAAAATAAACTAAAAAGAGGCATATTGATTCTATTGAATAAAAAACTCCAGGAAATGATAAGCTTTACTGATTGACAACGATGGGGGAAATCATATTGATTTCTACCACTTTTTAGCTTAGAATGATTAAGATGAAGGTATTTGAGGGGGAATTCCAGAAGAATCCGACAAATAGCATGCATTTCATGATAGTATTTTCATACCCAATGGCAACAATCTACAAGTATTACCTCAACTCTCTTCAAACAATATATTAATTTTAGTTTTAATAATTTTTTGGTGTTATTGGACTGTTGAGTGTTGACTTTAATCTTTTAAAACATTAAATCCAGCAAATAATGATTTAAATCAGAAGAGTAACAAGCTCATGAATTCTTAATGTTAACATTTTAAGAAAAAAAGATAATACTAGTCAAAATGGGTCACTCTGAAGCCTTTTGGCCTATTTTGGTTGACTAAAAATGAGGCCTATTTTCTAACTCCTTAGGTAGTTAAATGAATGTCTTTCATTGGATAAAGTGAGAGAATTATTACTTTAACATATTAAATTAATTTATTATAATTAATAAATAAAATTTAACCTATAAGTATGGATAATTTAAGTTACAATATTATTATATTATTGTATTTTTTATCTTTCAAATAAAACAATAAAATAATTTATTTTTTTAAACTATTTCTTTTATTTTAATTTTTAATTATAAAAAAGAACCGGCAAACCACCTGGGCTTGCCTCTAGCCTACCAAGTTAGCGGGTCAGAGAATACTTACTGTCAATCTATACCATCAAACTAGTGGCAGGTTGGTTGGAGGCCAGCTTTGTCATGCATAGTAGCAAAGGAAGCTTTAAAATTTGGGGAAAATTGAGGCTACTATTCCTCAAATATCATAAGCTTTCAGCAGATTCCTAGTCTAGCTTAAAAATAAGTTATTCTAGCCTCTGTTCTGTTGTTTTAGAATTGTAGATAAAGAAAATATGGTGAGATTTACTGGGAGGAACAGGAACCACATCACTGATAGTGTTTCTTCATAGTTGCAATGCATTAGAAGAGAGAGAGAGAGAGAGAGAGAGAGAGGGAGAGACAATACTCACCAAGTAATATCTGACAATGCTTTAATTGGTTCATCATGGATCTAAAGAGAAACATGGCATGATGCATCCTTAGTCTTATCTGTCTTCATTACAATTTTAATCAATATCATGTTGAATGTTAACAAATTTTCTAATTAAGCAGGTTTGGCATATCTCCATACATTTCCAGGACGTTCAGTAATACATAGGGACGTAAAATCAAGCAATATACTTCTAGATCATAGCATGTGCGCTAAGGTTGCAGATTTTGGTTTCTCAAAATATGCTCCTCAAGAAGGTGACAGTAACGTTTCTCTTGAAGTCAGAGGAACTGCAGGGTACCTGGATCCTGAGTAAGTGGACATTTTTATCATGTCTTAACCACAACTTCTGATACTGCTTTCCTCCATCACTTTGAGCAAAAGATTTATTACACTACCCACATAAAGGATTCTAGGAATCATCTCAAAAGAAAGGCCCTTAAACACAAATAATATTTGAAAAAGAAAGGCCCTTAAACACAAATAATATTTGAAAAAGAAAGGCCCTTAAACACAAATAATATTTGAAAAAGAAAGGCCCAAACTCTCCTATCATTTACCGCATTGAGTTCTGTGTCATGGAAGCACTGTCAACTACAGACAGATTGAAGAAATGTTTCTGATGAGAATTTCCTATATGAAGAGTATATTTATTCATAAACGTATAGAAACTAGTTGTTCTATATACAAGTAACTACAAATTTCAATAGATGATAATCTGTGAGATTTCAAACGAGAAGAAAAAGAATCTGTCACTTCAACTCTATTTTACCTTTGTTACAAAATACAACTATAATCTAAACAACTTTTACAATACCAGAAACTTATCCCCATGCATTGCAGATACTACAAAACCCAACAATTATCGGAGAAGAGTGATGTCTTCAGCTATGGCGTGGTTTTACTTGAAATTGTGACTGGTAGGGAACCTCTTGACATAAAGAGACCACGGAATGAGTGGAGCTTGGTTGAATGGGTATGGTCCATGTACTAAATGTTTTGTTTTATTGGATTGTACTAAATTACATTTTGTTGACGTCACTAAGAAATAACTTTGCATGCATTGCAGGCTAAGCCATATATAAGAGCATCAAAGATGGAAGAAATTGTGGATCCTGGCATCAAGGGGGCATACCATGCAGAGGCAATGTGGAGAGTGGTGGAAGTAGCACTGCAGTGTCTTGAACCATTCTCAGCATATAGACCAAACATGGTGGACATTGTCCGTGAGTTAGAGGATGCTCTCATCATAGAAAACAATGCATCAGAATACATGAAGTCCATTGACAGCCTTGGAGGATCAAACCGCTACTCTATTGTCATAGAGAAAAGGGTGCTGCCCTCAACTTCATCAACAGCAGAATCAACCATCACCACACAAGCCTTGTCCCATCCACAGCCGAGATAGCAAATGGTTGAAAATGGAATTCTTTTGATTCGTTTTTCATAACTGCTTTAGTCATAATACATTTCATATGGTAAAGGAGAAAATACTAGTTTTTGTGATGGTAATTTCATCCTATCAATGCACCTTCAAACTAATCTCTCTTGCTCGGCCTCATTTTTATGAGTGAAAGGAATAAAGTGGGTCAAATGCAAAAGGCCATATCATTTGCCAAGTCCGAACTTGACTGATAAAAAATTGCATAAACTAAATTGATTGTGATTTAATATTAATACAGTATAACTGTGCATTGAACAAAGCTAAATATGTCAAACTTGACACATTGGTGGACTTGGACTGGTTACATAAACTAGGACGAACACCTAAATATGTAAGGAATATTCTAAGTCCAGCCAGGAACTTACTAAGGGGTCCTTTTATCTCTTTTTTTGTTTGGGTAGAAATATGTCAACAACATAAATGTTGGCCATTTGAATGATCTTTATTATTTGTGTGGAATCACGATCGAAATACTAGTGATAAACAATAGTTGCGTCAGTGTCTTCCTAGATCAACGGTTTATGGAGGAGGAATGTGTTGAGCATAAAGATCAGACACGTGTTGTTTCTTAGGAAGCATTCATAAAACTCAAACCTTAATGAATATTTCAAGTTTTGGACTGTCCAAACTCTCAAATGACACGGATGGAAAAGAAAGGTTTTATAGTATTTTGTGAAGCAACTTTATTAAAAGAAAACAATTTCATTTGAAACCAAACATCCTCCCTCTGAGTTGATCGCGTCCCTGAAACACCTATTCTTTGATGGGTATTATTGAACAAATGATTGACCATTACAACGCATAGTTTTTCACTAGTTATTACATCTTACAATATATTCTATAACATTTTTTCACAACTTCATTTTTTCCCCATATTATCTATACATTACTATCTTTATCTTACCCCATCTCCTCATCTTTCTCCCAGTCGTAGAAAAAGTAAGAGAAAACACGTGCAGGAACAAAAATTTTCATTTTTAACAGGCTTGAGTAGATATATTCAAAATGTACTGTCCTAATGCTGGACTGAATGAGATAATGTAGGGCAAAAGATTTTCAGTGACGCTGATTCAATCAAAGATATATTCCGTTTCAGAGTAAAGAGGGGAAATTTAAGCTATTCAGAATTTGACACACAATTCCTACTGTTATCAAAGAGCCAGTTCAGACACTTCTTCCTCCCTTTTTATCCCTGGCATGGCCCTAATTAAGAAATAACGTGTTGATGACAATAATAAAGAAAATGTCTGAAATTGCATTGACAGCATATCTGCCATATTATGCAGTAGCAATACTAAAAGGTAGCATAAGAAATATTTGTCTGATTAAAAGGCAAGCTTCAGGTCCACAGTTACAGTAAAGTGATAATAATTTTTCCCCTCCAAGGAAAAATGACCTACAACTAATCACTGAGATTTTTTGCATGATCAATTTCATAAACTACACTGTTTCTTCCACATTGTAAATTATGCCCCTTAAGAACACTCAAATTACTGCTACAATGAGAACAAGCAAAAGAAGAGGTGGAAGGAAAGAGATTGGACAGTGTGAAAAATTCAGTAATTATCCAATGGCATAAAAGAAATGCTGTTGAGAATAAGCGATAAACTGTTAAGGGCAACATTAACATTCCTCACTGTGTATACGTAAAATGTCAAGTGATTGATTATGCATTAAAAGTATGTCGCAAATGAAATTAAGGTGGCAGAGGAACAGCATTTATCATGTAAGCTTAAGCACTGGGCATGCAATGAAAACACATAGCTACAATGAAAGGGACTAAAAGCCTACGTAGATAAATTTTTCTTTAAACACTCGTAAAAGCAAAAAAAAAAGAAAGAGAAAGACAAAAAGAAAAAGAAAACTAAAATTAACTTATATATTAGTTGATTTATAGAAACCTTCTTATATTAGTTCCTTTAAAAGCTGATTTTCATAACTTATTTACATAAACTAATTTCGGCTAATTTAAGCTTATGAAGATTTTTCTTTTCTTTTTCTACTTATTCTTTTCCTATAGATGCTTCAAGACAATTTTATCCAAATCAATTTATAATGACACTGGAAGGGGCTAAGTTAAAAGGCATTGTGAGTTAGTCACATGGCAAACAGGGAAGAATCCGAGAATTGCAACGTGCTTATGAACTCCAACTTACAAATAAAGCAGTGCAATTAACTATAGGATCACCCAATAAATAGAGAAACCAAGAGTTGTAGTTACAGAACAAAGCATGACACTGATCAAACACTTCAACTTTGATTTATGAACGACTTACATATATCATCAAGAATTCCGTTTAGATTTTACATCATAGGTGGAGAGTGCTTACAGGAAAGCCGTATTACAACACAAAATCATGTGGCAAAGAGAGAAGGGTTGGCCGAGGCATTGCCCACTTGAACTTCAAGCAGTTCCAACCTGCGCTCCAACACATCCAGCTTCTCGTTCAGAGACGCCAACTTGCTCTTCGTCGTCGCCTCTGAAAAACACATTAATTTTCAAAGGGGCAGAATAAAAATTCAACATTTATATGCTTTTGGCGTGATTCAACGTGCTCCAACACTCGTGGGATACCCAACAACGAGAAGGACACAATGGTGATGCGGTTTCACGGATAGATAAAACGACACCGTGACGAGCCGTTTGGGAGAGAAGGAAAAGTGTGTGTACCAAATTGGACAAGGAAGTCGAAGAGGCGACGAACGTTGAGAGAAATGTGAGAGATGAATTCGCGGTTCTCCCAATCGGCTTGCACTGCGATTCCCACGTTCACAGCATTTGTTATCCCTCCCGCACGAGCCATTCTTCTTTTCTTCTTTTCTTCTTCTTCTTCAACTCGCTTTCAGATCCAATGCTAATGCACTCTGCACATTAGAATGCACAGTTTGCTTCCTACTCCTCTTTCACATGGCTATAAATATAAATATAAATATATATATATATATTCAATTACAAATTATTTTAAATGCTATTTTCAAATTAGTTACTATAAAAGAGACAAATTTTTTTATAACAGTGTTTGAGTTTAGTATTATAAAGTGAGATTTGTGTTAGAGTCCACTTTTTTTTTCCTACATTTCAAAATAAGGTGGTAAATGTTTTTTAATTGAAAGATATTTTTGTTTTCTCCTTTTTTTGACAGTGGCAGGAAGTGAGTTAGTTGAAAAATGGTAATGGAGGGTTGACTTCATTATTGCCAGTGAGAGAATTGAAAGATAACTTCAAACTAACATAACCCACTTCAGTTGAAGCTTATCATTATGAAACTTTTTTATATGATTTTTATTTTTTTTAATTTTTGTTATAGATAAAAATATCTGAATTAAATAGTAAAAACTTAATGAAGATTCAGAATTGAAGCACAGGCCTACTTAGTAAATAAGACAAGTTGGAGGAGAAGAAATTAAAGAAAAACACGATAAATAAAAATTAAAAACAAAAAACAATACAGGCTTTGAATTTTCCTTGCATCATAATGGGTTATTTATGTGGTATGTATTTTATGAATATTACATAATTGATTAGATTAAAGAAATAATATTTTATCTTCTAGACAATATGATATTTTATGTATTTTTTTGGATTCGGTGATTACTATTTACCCGATTGAAAAGTAAAGAAAATTTATGTTTAGATTAAGGGGTTTGTAGTGGTTAGAGAGAGTGAAAAAACAGAAAGTGATGGAATAATCTTTACTAGTTTGTGAAGATTTACTGAGAAAGTTTTGCTTTTACCATGTTATCCTTTGTATCCTATTATTCCCATGAGAAAGTTTAGCTTTATATTAATTTTTAAATACAATGATAAATATGTAAAATTACGTTTTTATTTATTAAAAAAATATAATTTTAATCACACTTTTCATATCACTTATAAATTTTTATAAATTTTTCCTACATTTTTCATTCTATTTATCTTAATCCAAACATCTTAACTTTTTTTACATTTTAGGATAAAGGAAGAAACATATACAACTCCTTAATTTTAAACATTTAATAAAAAAAATTAAATATCTAATCAATAATTTACTTAGAATACGGTTTTAGATACAATAAGAAAAGCTATTAAAATTATCCGGAACACCTTCCCAATTTCTTTGTACTTTGTTTGAATTTGGAAAGAAATGAAAAAAAAAAAGTGAAAAGCAAACACTTTTAGACTCACAACACAAATATGAAGAAAGTTAAATATATTTATTTATTACTAATCTTTTTATTTCAATAATATTACTTTAATTATTTATTTTATTATAAAAACATAAATATTAATAAAAAATTAGTTATATAATTAATTATGTCAGTAATATTTATAATATAATCAATTATGTTGAAAACATAATTTAGATTTTTTACAAATATTTCGGTTTTTAAAAAAAAATATAGTTTTGTATGTTTTTAATAGTTATATTTTTGTTTTTCTAATTTTCTATTTTTTATATAACCTTCCTTTTCTCAATAGTTTAAATTGGATTAATTTTTTGTCAAGAAATGAACTCATTTAAAAATACGTAATTTATGGTGTAATTTCATTTTAGCTTTTCCAAGCAACTTGAATATTACTTGCTCATTTCCATTCTGTTTAATAATTTTGCATTGAGAAAGTGGAAGATAATATTTGAAAGAAAGGTTTGTTGAAGGTATTTGAAAGACGTGAAGGGAAGGAATAGAAGGTGTTAGAACGTAGCCTTCACAATCATCTACCAAACCAACCACTAACACTTGTATTGTAGGCCCCTCACTCTATTCATTCCCAAAGATCATTGTCAAACACCTTGTAATCAAATTTATTGTTAAGGAACACGTTTCTCAGACACAATTTAAAATTCATTTTAGTTGAACTTTAGAAGCAACAATGTTTTTTTAACTAGAAACAACAATCCAAAAATACTCTAAACTCATCTAAAAAGTTTATTCTATACTGATAAATCTTATTCATGCGGTGCTGCAATGATTTATGTATTATATAACGTTTCGAATCAGAATTTGGAGATGGGTGAAGAAAGTTTGCAAAAATATTAGTTAAAAGAAAGGGTTTAATTGTAAAATCTATTGGTATATATATATATATATATATATATATATATATATATATATATATATATATATATATATATATATATATTAAAATGTTATATTTAGTTGATGTTCAATCTTTTTATATCAAGATAAAAACTGTGAAATGACTATAAGGATAATTTGATAGTGATTCAATAAAAAAATCACTTAATAAATTCTAAATACTTTAATATTATATTAAAAAAATAAATTTTAAATTTAATTCAACTTTATAATATAATAATCTTACAAAATTATTAATTAAAAAATATTTTTTATCTATCACATCAATAAAATTACTCACAAATTTTCTTTCTCCGTTCACTTTTTCACTATTTTTCTTAATCCAAAGAACTTGACTTTCAATTCTTTATTCCTCATTTCCATCTTTTTCTTCTCCCTTAAATCCCCTTCATGAAACAAACACAACCTTAAATTCCTTCTAAACTATATATTGTTGACTTAAGTCGAAATATTCTAGCAAAATATACTAGTAAAAAAAATGAAAATCAGTTCCCTTTAATTTCCATTCAAAATGTTATAATTATTTCATTCAAAATCAGTTCCCTTAAATTCTTGGTAGATTATTTCTTTCTACTTGTTTTTCTCCCACTCTTTCGTTCACTTTTCTTTCAGAGAGCGAATAAACCATAAATCATAAGAGGATGTTGTGAGAATGTAAATGGCAGAATAATCATTGAAATTAAATTCCTAGAAGTGTGGTAAAAGAAAATTTAAAAGAGTAAGAAAAATATAAATAAATAAAAAGTAGGATTCCCTTTTTTTATTTAGTATAGAAGTGGGAAGTCTATGAGGAAGCTGCAACTGATAATAGGCCATTGTGCCTAAGCAATGCATCTGGTGTTGGTTCTCGGCCACGGAATTGCACAAAAACCTGCATACACCACACCACCATTACTTACTACATACATGTTCAACACATTAGGTAAAAATACATTGAATCTGTCTTATTAACAGAGTGGACAGAATAAATTATCTTACATCCAGTGGTTCCTTGCCACCTCCAAGAGCAAGAATGGTCTCCCGGAACTTGTGCCCCGTTTCTTTAACAGCCTGTACATTTTGAGTAAAACACATAATAATCAAACTCAAACATGTAACAATAAATATATATACCAACTTGCAATTTACATGTATGGCAACAAGCTGAGTAAAATTAAGTATTGCTGAAGTATCATTAAACAGGATTAATAAGGAGTATTAAACATGGAAAATAGAGGATTTTCTTTATCAAACACAAAGGCAAGTCCATAAAGAGTAAAGTACAACAATATTAACAGTATACCTCCTCGCACAGAAAAAAGAAAAAAAAAATGTACCTTGTCATTATCCAATCCAACATCCTCAAATGCAGAGAAAGCATCTGCCGACAGCACCTCAGCCCACTGCATAACAGACAAATTTACAGTAAGAAATAAATAGCTCTTTCTCCATTCGTTGGAGGGACAGGGATATTTCTATAGGGGAAAAGGGAGTCCACTGCAATCATAAAAGAAAAGGAGTGCAAAACACATCCAAAGATCCTCAAGACACGAAATGTTAATCAACATTAAAGAAATGGAGAATATACCTTGTAGCTATAGTATCCAGCAGCATATCCACCTGCAAATATATGGCTAAAGCTGCAAAGGAACCTGTCCTCTGGTAATGGAGGAATCACTTGAGTTTTCTCAGAAACTCTGCGGTCAACATCATAGATGGACTCAGGTCCCCCTGGAACATATTTTGTATGAAGTTCCAGATCTACACATGCGAACTTTAACTGCAAATTATATTTGTATACAGATTAGAAGGCATCATGGGAAAACATGTATTTTAAAAATACAAGAAGCTAAGGTCAGAGTTGGCATTGATAAATAAAAACTAGGAACAATTATCATAATATTGAAGCCTTACAGACTAGTTAATGAAGTAAAGACATGCAGATTTTAGTTTTTTTGGGGGGCAGGGTTGCCAGAGCACTATATTTATGTAAAGGAATAAGGAATAAGGGATGGGAGATCCCAAATGTACCTATACTGAGGCAGACTGTTTTTTAGACCACCAAAACCAAACGAACAAACTATTTATCACATAATAAAGTTCTGAATTTGAAATGAAGCAGTTTAGCTTTGATAAGTTAACAAGAGTAACATTCGCAACTTTAAAATTACAGAAAGGAATAACCAACCATTACATTCACACTGACCTGTCGAAGACTTAGAGAGCCAGCTCGAAAAGTCCTAGCAGCAACAAGCTTCAAATATACTTCTTCAGGTAGACTCTCGCCAGTTTCAAAATGCTTTGCAATGCCCATTAAAGTTTCTCTATAGCAACAAAAAAGAAAATATGATAAACACGAAATACTTGATGTTTTGATTCAAAAACTATAATGTTAGTTTGCTAGTCTCGGACACACTCTAGTCATATTGGACAACCCTTACACAGTGTTTGGCTGATAACAAATAAGATTAAATTTTGAAGTACCAATGATTGATAAGATATATTCAGGTTATAAGATACAGAGGAATTCACCAATTTAATTAATCACAAACAAAACTTCATGTGTTATTCGACCTTTTATGCTCAAGAACAGTAGCCAGTCTACTGTACATACGAACATGCTACAATCTTATAACGTTAGATGAAGTATTAAAGCAGTAGCAAATGTCTACATGCTAAATTGACTTTACTGCTTACGATGTGGATTTTGATAGAAAACATGCCTTTATGCCTAACTATACGTACCTATGCAAACTTCCGTACCCAAAGTAGGTAATTTCATACAACAAAATAATCCTTCTAAGGGCTAAACACACAGTTAAAAAACACTTTCTGTCAGATACACGTGTCTCCTCCAAAAGAGAAAAGCCCAAAACCTAGGAAGGAGTTTACGCTACACACATCAGTCACATGAAAGAACATTTCTATAAAAGGCAAAACTCGGTTGCATGAAGAACAAGAACAGTCAACATAAAACTATCTTTTTCATGCAAAAAAGACTGCACACATTTTGTGAGCATACAGATGTTTTAGTCGACCTTATAGACTTCAAGAAAAAAATAACTGTAATATTCTTCACCAAGTGACGTTAGATTCTCATAAGGAGTGTTTATTTGTATCCTCTCTAAGGGAAGTTTTCCTATAACTGTCATTCAAACATATCTTTGTTTGTGGCCAAGAGTGGTAGCTAAAGAGTACTTGTGAAAGGCAGAAACAGCTTAGGGTTAAAGTATACTAGACATTCTTAATCTTAAAAGAGACTGAAAAGTTTGTCACAGTAACACTGTACTCGTGTAAGCCAATAGTGGTAGTAAAGAATACTTCTTATAATCAGTTTGATGATTATAGTGAAACCTTTCAAGAGTCACTTGAAGGAGAATTAGATGTAGCTCAGGTTGAGTGCGAAACTCATTTTTAAAAGCATACACGTTTGTTTGTTAGACTGTCTACTAGTAGCTATCTGTTTTCAAAGTGCTTGCAAGTTTTTAAAATTCTATTTAACCCTTTCCCGTTCTAAAGTTAACATGTTGTTTCAAGTTTATGAACAGAGAGTACTCCTATGCAACTATCCCCTCCTATTAGGGGTTAAAAGGGATTAGCTCGAAAGAAAAGCACCACATACAGGTGAAGTGAAAAGCAGTTGAAATGTTGAATATAAAAGCAAGAACAAGCAATGTTGGTGTGGACAATGGCAAGTTGGATAGAATCAATTTATCAATTTTCCACGACATGTGGCAAAGTTATTCAGAAGACATTGATCAAAAAGAGGACCAGGCATATAATAATAATATAATAACTATAAACAGTTGGGGGTAACATTAAAAAGTTCTTTCTTAACTCTTGTTATGAAGAAGTGAACGGCAAGAGTAACATCCGACCAAGAGAAGGGTATAACCTCACGTGGACATATTTACTTACCTATGGTAACACCAGTTTTCCATGAACTGAGAAGGTAATTCAACAGCATCCCACTCAATCCCTCTAATACCAGCAACTAGACCCTCATCTTGCTTAGTAAGCATATGCTGAAGTGCATGACCAAATTCATGGAAGACAGTCTCCACCTAAGAAAAATAAAAAGATAGTGTAAACCACATGATATAGATAGGTGCACAAATTAGTAACTGCTTCTAATTTTATACACAATTGTATGCAAAATATGGTCTGTTTGGACAAACTTATCATAGGCACTTCTATAAAACAAAAATGAGATGGAGTTCTTCATAAGCTAAAATAGCTTATTCACAAATTGAAAATAAGAATTTAGAAAAACTATATCAGAGAACTTCCACAAATTAATTTATAAATAAACTAATTTTAACTTAATAAAGAAATTCATTGCAATTTTTACTTTTTTTTTCTTTCTAAGAAGTACTTAGAGAGAAATTTGTCCAAACATATATTGTATTGTATCTCAGTTGATATTTTATTAGGCAAAATTTTAATATTTTTTAATTACTTGTATCGCTTAATTTGTCAAAACCAACCCAACCTAACCCAATTCTAAATTATCCAATCAGGTCATTTCCCACTAAACCTGACTTCCCTGCAGCCCATAATAAGAATCGGGTATCATGTTTGAATTCAAAACATATAGGGGGTTTTCTGAAACTAACCTATAGATGACGGGTCTTGCATTTTAGCCATTCTATATTTTTATTATAAGCAGCCATCTGGTGCAACTACTGAGTAGTTTAACAACTGCCACAAACACGAGAGCCTTGAAAAGTTTAGACTTAGTAAGGCTTTGTCTTTGTCCACTATATCAAATCCAACAATATGTTTCAAGATTTTCCTTAAAATTTTATGAGTTTAGTATGGACGGGAAATATTCTGTTTTCCATTACATACTCACTTATGAATATTTTGATTGCACTGCCATCAAGATATAGCGTAGAATTTTAAATTTTATTTCACATTGGTTAGCATAAGTAGTAGTGACTTGTGTCCCTTAATTAAGTGATCCAAGGTCCGAATCCTGGTTACATCATTTTGGATATGGAATAAATCATGCGGGGAGGGGAATATTCACGTAGTGTGCACTCAAGGTCTTTGGTATTAGTCATTACCTCTGATACTGAAAACAATAAAGCTAACTCAAACATAATTAACGCACTCAAGGTTTCCTCCTTAACCCCTAAAACTAGCTCAAACATAATAACATGCTAATTAGTACAAACCTGTGAAAACACAGGCACTGCATGACTATGCCGTTTATGTTCCTTTCAAGTTAAAATCTCAATTGATTTAACATTTGTACCCAAGAACCAGAGTTTCCCAAATAAGGCTGAGTGCTACCAAACCAGACCCTTGTTTATTAGTACAGAAGTATAGATGTTAATCCTTCACTTATTTAAGAGGAAGCTTTGCAATAAATGCCTTCACTTCAACAAATTGCCTAGAATACAGTCAACTGGAAAAATATTGACCGAACATCCATTGAAATCAAACCAAATATCACTGCTCCAAACAAAATAATAAATGAAAGACAGTAATTGTTCTAGTAGCCCTTTACTCAGACTAAAATAAGCCAACATATCAAGAGCAGACACTACCATTCGCAATGAGTGTTTTAATTAGCTTTAAATCATAGCCTACTAAACCTCTTTTCTTTCTCACAGATAATGATCATAGCAAAAAGTTATAAAATAGACAGACACATAGTGCAAAATTGAGGTTACCTCACGGAATGTCATTAGACTTGGCTTGTTTCCTACTGGAGGAGTTTGATTGCAAACCATGTGAGCAACAGGCAACCTTGCTGAGGTACCATCACGCGATAATACACGACTTCGAGCAAAGACTTCATCCATCCATGCACCTTGCCTTTTCTCTGCAGGACGACTGTAAGGATCAAAATAAAAATACGCAATTGGACTCCCAGAAGAATCCTTAACACGGAAGAACTTGACATCATTATTCCAGACCTGAACAACAATAATCATGTGTCAGGAAGTTTAAAATAGGTGCTCCCCATACAAGAATCATAGCTAAACAAAAAAAGAACCTAGTTTACCGGAGCTACACCATCAGCTGATTCAATTTCAATGCCAAAAAGTGAGTTTGCAAGTTTAAACAGTCCATCCATAACCTTCGGCAGAGAGAAAAAGGGACGCAGCTCTTCCTATGAGATACAGCAGCAGAAGCATGAGCATTTCCAACTCCAATAAAATGTTTACAGTAAAAAAAGACAGACACATTGAAAGTAATAAAATCTTGTTGAAACAGCAGGTACATCAGTCAATGGTGTGAACAAGTATTAGCAAACCATAAACTGTAATTAGAGGGTAAGGCTGTGAAAGGAAGAAACTCTTGTTGCAATTGACATGAGTATAAATAATAGCTTCCAGAATTTAAAATATGCAGTGAACCTAATTGTGAAATATGAAACTTTAAACTATCATATTTTTTAAAACACACATCCATAGGATAATTTACAACAAATATTTTGCAGGCTGGTGATAATTTCTTGTTACTTTACCATAGGAAAAGAGCATTCAAACTGACTGTAAGTCATAACAATTCAACAGCTGATAAAATAGTTGTATAAAAAGTATTGATTGCATGAACAATGTATTTATTACTAAATAATGTAGAATGGAAATTAATTTTTCTTCTAATCGTTCTATATTTCTTTATTCTCCAATGTAACAGTTAATTAACCTTGTTTCTTAAAAGATTTTTTTTTCTTTCTAAATGATAACTGAGATAGTGCAATAGAGCAACCTCATTAATATCATATTTTGACTCGCGTAGCCTCTCACTCCAAAAGCTAATGTCCCAATGAGTCAAATCACTAGCTTCTAATGCACCCTGACTTTTGGAGAATTCCTTAAGGTCTTCAATATCTGCAAAGAAAGATGCAACACCTAACTTATTTCCTGGTTAAAGGAAGACACACGTCTATGTAAATAACCAAATTTAAATAGACAATACAATCCCCTAGGATGCATATGTCAGAACTATCATGAGTTGGCAATTTAAAATCCTTCCAAAACAACATGTATTTCATGCTATTTTAGAATATTAAATGACAATGAAAGGCAAACTCCAGAAAGCTTATATGCAATGCATTATCCCCATGCATAACTAATAAAAGTATATACAATTCAAAGCCTGATGCAAACACAATCAGAAACACATTTTATACACACAACCTTGCACTGCGGGATCCCAAGAAGCTCTGCGAAGCTTTTCAAGAAGTTCTTCTGCTTTATCAACAGTTGCCATTTTGGTTGCCATGCTAACCTGAAAGATTATTTATGCATAAGCAACCAACAACAGGGTTGTATTCTCAATATGGCACATAAATCATACCTCAGCATAGTTATTGTAGTTGAGAAGTCTGGCCTTTTCCAACCTTAGCTTTAAAATTTGATTAATTATTTCTGTATTATCCAAATCTCCACTAGATGCCCGTGATACATATGCTCGGTAGATCTCCTCTCGCAAAGTTCGGTTGCGAGCATGTTGCATAACAGCAATAAAACTAGGAGCATCCAATGTAATTACCCATGGCCCATTCTCAGCGGTGGCATTTTCATGCCCCTGCATTTGCCCATTAAGTAATCAAAACTCAAAAACATAGTTCATTGTCACAACTTGAGAATAATACAAAACATGTAAGATATATATACCTTAGTTACTGCACTTTGTGCAGCCAACCCAAGAGCAGTAGCAGGTAATCCTTCAATTTCCTTCTTATCTGTGATTAGCTTTTCAAACTTCTTTGTGGCATCTAGAACATTCTCCCCAAACTTTTGTGATAACTTTTCCAGCTCCTATGGATGAAATCCAGAAAGAAAATAAAAATATAACTAAAAGAAAAGCACCAGTGCATGAAATATGGTTAAGTTATGAAGTCCAATCACTATGCTTTTAGAATTTGAGTATACAAAAAGAATTATTTAATTAAAATTTTATTACTTGGTTTAATTTGCAGTTGGGATATTAAACAAAATCCTCCACCCTTCTCAATTCCCAAAAAAAATGTATTGCTAATAAAATTGGGATTTCAAAGTGCTCAAAATCCATACACTGCATTTGGATCTTAATTTTCAAAGTTAATGTTGCCTATTCTGTTTGTCAGTCACATTTTCATAATATTTATAATTAAGATTTCATTTCTACCCTTGACTGAGAAAGGTTAGGCCTGGTTGCTTCCACAGAATAGAGAACAAAGATCAAGATGTAACCAAATTAGCGAACCTAGGAGATAACCACTAAACGATGGGAATCAAATAGCATGTGCGACTAAAAGCTATAGTTTAAGCTTTTTTTAGCGATTTAAATGCCACACCTGTTCAATTTTGTTAAAACTTTCTCTTTTATCGTCTTCAAGGGAAACTCCATTCAGAACCGCCTCCTTTATTTGGCCTGCAAAGACACACATTCTTTTATTAGTTAAATGTAAAATAATGGACCCAAAATAATACGTGTTTAAAATTGAGTGAACAGTGAACGGAACAACAGTTTGAGATTTAGCATGGCCTAGAGTATAGATTATACAAGTTCTTCAGTTACGTGTAAGACCCACAATGTTACACAGATATTACATATCACAAATCAAACACTAACAAGTAGACGACAACATCTCTTTCAATAACCAAAAAGCACACCATCAAATTGGTGACTAAGCAGATTCATGAATCAGAAAATTTTACACCAACTTCACACCCTGCGGCTTTCACCTTATTAAATGAAAGTCTATAAGCTGAGAAGAAGCATTGTGATACAGAGCCACAGCAATTTCGAACAACTTTTACCGTAAAAGCATGGCAGCACTGAAACAAAATCACATCACAAGAACAGCATATCAATAAGATATCATAATAACTTACTGTCAACAATGCGCCTACGAGCATCACTTAGTGTCTTCCAATCAGGAGACTCTTGAATGGCTTTGAACGCATTATAAATAGGTTTGCTTTGACCCAGTCTAAGCTGAAACTTAACCTTCTCTGCCTGCAAACAAAAAAGAAATCCACCAATCTCGTAAGCAAACCAAAGCTACTGTTCTCATCATCCAAATATAAAACAGCCGAATAACATCTTCCAACATGGCTAATGTGTTATAAGCGAAGCAAACAAAAATACTAAATCCCATAAATTGTTACACTGTACCCCAATTGTATAAAAAAAAATTATGCTAATACAAAAACAAAACAGAATCAAAAGATTAAAAAAAAACACGCAAATGCACATTACAAAAGTACCCAATTTATTTAATTTTCAAATTAAAAACAATACCTGCACATCTTCAATAGCAGAACGTAACTCAGAACTATCCTTGACAGCCTTCAGATGATTGACCATGCCCCAAACAACAGATAACCGGTCAACTATCTTCTCCAACGGTTCGACCAACTTTGGCCACGACGGTTCCACGTTTCGTTCCAGATCCTCCAATTCACGTTCCTATCAAAACCCCAAAAAAATCAGCATCATGCAAACCAGTCCCGAAAACCCGAATCAGCACCGACCCATTTCCCGAACCCCGACGGAGAATCAGAATGAGAGAAAAGTATGGAACTTGTTATTATTACCAGCTCGCTGAGGAGGGCGCGAATTCCGGGTCGCACGTGCTTGGGCTCGACGACATCGAAGGGTGGGAAGTCGAAGTTTTGCAGAAGAGGGTTGTCTTCGATGACAGGATTGGGCGAAGAAGCGGCCATGAAAGGAGAAGTGGACTTGCGGAGTGTGTGGAGGCAGAAGGAGAAGGAGGAAGACCAGAGGGGACAAGGATGGGATTTTGGTAATTGTTTGAGGTGTGAAAGGGAAGGAGAAATGGGGGTGATGAGTAACGGGGGGATTGAACGAGAGAAAGGAAGAGTGAGGGTGAAACGTGTTGCCATTAGCATGTTTGCTATAAGAAGGGTACCTACAACACCTGACCGTCTCATTTTTAGAGTTTCTGTATAAAATGATTTTTGTGGCCAGGTTCCTCAAAAATCTAGCATGGGATACTTTTGTTTCTGTTTAACTTTCCTATTTATTTATTTTTTTACTTTTATTCTTCTAGTTTAATTTCATCTCACATTCAACTCTTATTATACCTTAATTTTCACGCTGATAAAAAAAATCCTTAATTCTCACTTAGGTTTTGTTTGTACTTTTATACTCTTTTAGTTGAATTTTATTTCACATTCAACTCTTATTATACCTTAATTCTCACTTAGGTTTTGTTTGTACTTTTATTCTTCTAGTTGAAATTGATTTCAGATTCAACTATTATTATACCTTAATTCTCACTTAAGTTTTAGATTATCACTTAAGTTTTATTTGGACGAGAAAGTTAGTGCGAAGGGAATGGAAAGAATTAAAAGAAAGTAAAAATTATATCGTTGGATGGTAGGAAAAAATAATAAATATGAATTTAAAAATTCTGTATGATATGATTGCTTTGATTGAAATGTGAAAAAAATTTATATAATTTATAAATTTATCTAACTATTTCTATATGAAAGTGTGAAGAATTTAAATTAAAATAAATTTAAATATTTGTGTTTAAAATTTATAACTAGAAAATAAATCATAATTAATTTTTTAATGTCATTATGGTGTAAATAATATAATTATATTATTAATTAATTTATGAAAATATTCCTGATTTAAATTTTTGAAATATTTTAATTAAAATAAATAAAAATGTTTAAAATTAAAAATTTATATATTTGTGTTTGAACAACATTTAAATATGTTGAACCAATATTATTAGGATTATGCATTTTTTTATGCTACCTAAAATATTATAAGAAAATGGTATATAAGAAGATGGTAAGAAAAATGAAGAATTTTTATTATCTTGAATGAGATTTTAACATCATATATAAGTGGGTGGAGTTATGTATGGATCCACTAATTATGGAATTCTATTATTATTAAATTTAATTACGTATAATTGTCTATAATATCGTACAATAATAACGTATAATTTTTTATAAATATTGTCTATCGAGTATTGGAACAAAACATAGCATCAAATGTTATTTCAATTTTATCACTAAATTTTTTAATTAAAAGTGTTTTTAATTGACTGCGCGAAGACAACATATATTTTTTTTTATGTGACCAATTAGTTTTAAATAAAGTTGTTCATCATCCAATAACACAAAGTTATCAATTGTTCATTAAGAATTATAATCGATTATGCATATGAAACCTTTCATTAGAGTGAATGAGTTTCGTCTTGTTTTTTTTGGCAAATACGATGTGGTTTTGGGAGGCTAATGTGTATTTACATGCATGCGAAAATTCAAACTTAGATTTGTAATCGGCTCATTTATCCAAAACTTTTCATGTATGTCATTCTTCCCTTCCCTTCTCTTTTTCCTTTTAAATAAGTGAAAATCAACTCAACCATAAACAATACTAACACTTTCTCAACCTTTAAATTCACTCCAACACTTTAAGCCTGTGTTTGGATTGGGGAATAACAGTGTAGCCGTAGACCGGATGTGGGGTGTCACCCCCGTTTGGATCCACGGATGGTGGAGGGTGTGGGTGAGGGGAAAGTTGGGCCAAATGAGAGACTTTTCAGAAATGAAGAAAAAGGAGAGGGTGAGGGAGTGAATGCCAGGTAGGATGAGTGCAAAGTCATTTGTGCCATCTCTAGAATTTTGGACGTATATGGACGTGAAGCATGCATGCACAGTGTTATGTGAAGAACCTTTTCAGCAAGCACATGAGATTCCTGACCATTGTTAAGGAATCTCTTTGACCAACTTCAAAGCTCAATGAATACATAGTTAAGTTTGTGAGAGAGTGAATGAGCGTAATAAAGAGGTGCAACACTATATATCTGGTTCCCAACCTCACAAAGCAAAGGAAATTCAGTTCTTCACAAAGCACAAACCTATAGAGCTTGGAGAGGGTCGTGAGTAAACATAGTGGTAGGAGAGTGTGTTTGGTTCTTCGTTTGTGACCTCAGGTGAGCTTTGTGTGAATTTAGTTTCATGTTTAACCGATTACCACTGAAAATGAACATATGACATAATCGATTATGTGGGAAAAAATAGTTGATAATCGATTATGCTCATGACATAATCGATTACTTGTAAAAAAATTTGTGAGATAATCGATTATGGTGGTTTTTGAACTGGAAGCATAATCGATTATGTGGCATAAACCTTTGGATAATCGATTATGTTATATTTTAAACTGAGGTGATAATCGATAATGTTTTTTAATTTTCCAGATTTTTTATTTTCTGTTTTTTGAACTAATTTTTGAATTATTTTTTTTCAGACACAATTTCATAAATCTTATACTTGCATTGTGTTGTGATTTTGTTATGCTCTTTTGAGGTATGTGTGTTTTTTTTTAAATTGTGTTTTGATGTTTATTTTTTGTTTTGAATTTAATTTGTTTAAATTATTTTAAAGTACTTGTTAATTAGTTTTTAATTTTAGACGTGAATGTTTAGGAAAATTGATTATCTAAAATTGTATGTTCTTAATGTAAAATTTTCATAAAATTTGAATATGTTATTTTTGTGACAATTTATAGATTGAAATTAGAGATTTGAATCTGTTATTTTAAAATATTGTTATTAAAAAGATTATAAAAATTGTTACAGTAATTTAAAAACAGAAAAATCAAATATACAGAAGATTTTTTTAACATTTAACAATGTTAATAAATAAATTTATGAATGTGTACATTGTATTTTTTTTTTAACTTTAAAGCTGTTAATAAATAATTTTTTTATTTAAATTTACAGAATAGATTATTTTTTAGAAATTATTATTTTTACAGTGTAGATATAATTTTTTTAATGTTATCTTTTAAAACAAATATTGTATTAATTAAAAAAAATTACATAATAAATTAGAATTTTTAATAATATCGTACATAGTTACTATTTCTTGAACATTTAATTCTTTATAAAAAATATATATTTATTTACTTGAAATGATTATTTTTATATAATGGAAATAAAAATTTTGAATGCTATATTTTATATTTTTGGACATTTTACATATACATACCTAGTGTATATGAAATACATATAATTTATTTGGAATTAAAATTTAACAGAAAAAGATTACATAATAAATTTAATTTTTTAATAATATGTGTAGATAGTTAATATTTTTTTAACATTTAATGTTTTATAAAAAAACATTTATTTATTTGAAATTATTATTTTTATAGAATGGAAATACAAATTTTGAATGTTATATTTTTTATTTTTTTTCATTTTACATACACATACCACAATGTTATGAAAATATATATAATTTACTTCTCATAATTTACATAAATTGTTAATATTATTATTTAAAAATTAAATCAAATATTGTAGTAATTTAAAAAAAAAAACAGGTTACATAATAAATTAGAATTTTTCCTAATATGTGTACATAGTTAATATTTTTTAACATGAAATTGTTTATAAAAAATAGATTTATTTATTTGAAATTATTATTTTTACATAATAGTAATAGAAATTTGGAATTTTATTTTTTTTTATTTTTAAAAATTTAATTCTTTATAAATAATACATTTATTTATTTATGGTTAATATTTTGACATAATGCATGAATGCAAATTTGACATGTTATAAATAATAAATGTCAACAGAAGATTTTATAGAAATTAATAATGTTATAGAAAGTTTTATTGTTATATAATGGAAATGTAATTAAAAAAATTAATAATGTTATACAATTTTTTATTGTTACATAATGTAAACGTAATTTAAAATATTATAAATATTATTGTACTAAAACCCTAAACCAAAAATAAGTTAAGAGAAAATATATTTATTTTTGATTGATTAAATTATAATTATGTTAGTCTATATTTATTTTGTTAAGTTAGGGACAATCCCTGAGGAATGTAATTTTGATCGAGCCTTAACATTATTGTCCATGCTTAGTGAAGATGTTCAGGGACAAAATGTTAGAAATGTCGGTAGTCTAAAAATGAATGACCGGCTACTACATTACACATGGGTGCATATTTTGTGCTCTCGTGGAAGCAACTTCGCATAAGTATTAAATGAAGATATTTTCATGTTCTGGTGCATAAAAAATAACATAATGATTAATTGACCACATTACATCATGCAACACAAGATGAAATGTCGGGATAACAACATGTTGCTGTCCTATGCAATTTTGATAACACGCATCTTGCAGGTGTATGGCTTCGACTTGGAAAATGGACAAGCGGTAATGCTTGGATGAAATCATTATTTAGGCAAAAAGAGTATGACCAAATTAAATATATTCCAGGTCAATGGTGTATGACAACTTCGTAGGCCTCAAGTGGAGGACGAAGGAGATAATGAAGAGGATCAATTGGCAAAACAACATGTTCAAGGTGCTCAACCTCAACCTGTAATTCCCAGTCAAACTGAAATGTTAACCCAAACTTGGGCGGGGATGCAAGACATGAAAGAAAGCATGAGGAACGTTAACATCCGTTTTGCCAGGGTTGATGAAAGGATGGAGCGGGGTGATCAAAGGATGAACAAAATGGAAGATACTCTGAAACATATTCATCGTCATCAAGGCCATTGATTGTCTATTTGCATTATGTTATTGTCATTTATTTTATTTCTATTTTTCATGTTGAAATTGTTTTTGTTATTTTTCACCTTGAACATTGAGAAATTGATATTTAACATTAAGCTTCATATTATTTTAAATGCAAGTTCTTTAAGATTTGAATTCTATTATGATTAAAGTAAATATTTCGAGTCCATTATCTAAATTGGAAAACGAATAACATACGTAGCCTTCAATGTCTGCACATGACATGACATCATCCTCTAGTTTGCACTGGTTGTGGTGCAAAATCACGTGGTACTTTTACCCATGCTGCTGGGAGCACAAGTGCGTTAATTGCTCCTATTTGTGATTGTGAACACTTTGTTGTTTTGAGAACAACAACAATTGAAAAAAATGTCGAAAAATGATTTTGGGTTGTCCCAAGTACAAGGTAAATTTAATTCAATTCGGTTTCATGCAAACTTAACTATGGTTATTTAAATTTTTTCATTGTTGAATTTTATTTTTTTATTCAAAACAGGTTACAAGTGACATTGTTCTAAGCTGTAATTTTTTCAAATGGTACAATGAAGACTTGCCGATGACAAAGATGCAATCATTATCAAACAACAGAATAAGATATGCCTTTTAGAAACACGTTTGAAGATTTCCACAAGAAGAGTTAAAATGTTATTAGTGGGATGTCTTTTCTTTTTCTAATTAACATTATTATGTTTTTAAGTTTTGCATAATTTCAAACTAACATATATTTTATCTCTCTCTACATCAAATGTAATGACTTTATATATTTTTGCAACTAATTAATGTTCATGACATCTTTTCTTAAATTATATTAATGTTATTATTAATAGTAATCAAAATCATAATTAATAACAATTATATATTTATATATTTATATAACATAAAATTTATTAAATAATCATTAATAATATTAAAATTATCTACAAACAAAAATTTAACTAATACAAATTTTTCAATTAATAAAATTAAAAATGAAAAAATCATATTTCATTTCTATATTCTATTTTTTAATTAATTTAAATTTTAAATTATTTTTTAAGTTACAATTGAAACTTACAATTATTTTAATTATCAAAATTATGTACAAAATTAATAATATTTTTTTTATTAATTTTGTACACACATGGACAAAAGTATACTTTATTATTATATATAACATAATATAATAGAAATTAAATAATATAATACTAATTATTTTAATTAACTTAAATGTTCTTTAAATTAATTAATATTTCATTTTCTTATTTATTTATATATAAGGGTAAATTTGTAATCTTACAGTTTACACTATTCAAAATATATTAAAATACTTCCACAACTATCACATCATTCACACTTTTCAATAAATTTTCTTTACACATCCACTCTAACATCCCCCAATGAAAACACCCTCAACTTTCTCTACACTTTCTTTACATTTTCACTCCCCCACACTCTCAACTTTCCATTCGTCCACAACCTCTAATCCAAACCAAACATAAATTCATTCCAAACAAAGCATTAGTCCCTATGTTAGAAATCTAATACAAGAGACTTAGGTATTGAGGAGATTTTTCATTTTTAACTTTAAATATATTCTTTTTAAAAAAGTGATATATAAAATTTTAAATTTAACTTAATTTTACAAAATTATTTTTAAAGTAATATTTACACTTATTTATATATTATAAATTAATATTATCTATTATGTGAGATTTTAACAATAAAAAAAATTTGAAATTTACTTTAGACTTAATTGTAGTTTGAACACAAATTGAACTTTAAGGAATTAGGTTGAATGAACATGTTATATTGGTAGGTAATACGCTGAAACTCCTTTTTTTAGACTTTTTTTTTAAGTCATGTCGTGCTTAAATATGCAGTGTAAAGTGAGAAGGTGAGATTAAAGTGAAAGAGTAATTTTTAGTATGTTTTTTTTTTATTTCATTTAACTTGGTTGCAATGCTTATAGAAAAAATTACATTTTTATTTTAGATATTTTGTTTACTTTACTTAAAATTGGTTGGATTAATCGTCCTTTTTCTCTAGACCTTTAATTAGTAGATGATAAAAAGTAAGAATTTAGCTAAAATTAAGTTGTTATCTTAATTTTAATTGGTATCTCATTTTGTTCCATGTGAAATATGCTAAGACGGTGGAGATAGGTAAGGTTTTTGTATAGTTTTGGTTCCTTGTGATGATCCCCATCTCTTTTGGGTTAGTAACTTGTTTGTAAAATTACTTGTTTTATTTTTTATTTTTCACACCTAGTAATAAACCAATGATTGAAGTAACACCTTACACGTAAAAGAATTGAATCAGCATCGAGTTCAACTTGATATCCAAGTTTTTCATATTAGGATTCGAATTAGTTGTATTCATCCAAAATTTTCCGCAATGTAAAAGATTGTGATGGTGAAAACAATGAATAAACAAGTTTTCCTTTTAAATATTAATTTAAGGCAAAGAAAAAAATTCACCATACCAATTTAAACTTGTACTCTATTACCTTTCAAATCTTTCAAAATTACTTTCTATTTCGGATTTAAAAATTTAAAATTCAAAAAATACAGTTCAAAAAAACCAAATTAAATTATATTCTGAAAAATAAATTTAAAATCCAAAAAATACATTTTGAAAGAGAAAATTCAGAAAAAAAAATTAGAAATGTATTTTGAAATTTTAAATTTGAAAATGTATTTAAAAAAAATTATTCACATTTTCATTATTTCACTGGATACAAATTGAGATTTATATGATGGAGGAAGAAATTGCCTTAATTTAAACATGATGATAAAGCCCTTTCGGATTGGGCTAAGCCTGTGTGTACAACGATATGCTCCTTACTCTTTCTTCCTACACCTCCATTCCTTCTTGTGTCACCCCATACTGTGAAAATACTGTTTTATCTTTTTTTTGTGCCATCCATACATAATCTGAAATATGTTTTTGGATTCGGAAGTGTTCTTTAGGTTTATAAAATCTGGAACTCTTTTTTAAATTTGAAAAAAGCTTTCAGATTATGTAATCAGGAAGCTAATCACACATCTAAAAAAAAGACATCTGAATTATATAATTTCCGAAATATTAAAAAAAAAATTGCTCCACCCCCACATGAGCCCAAGAAAAGAAAATAAAGAACAATGCAAAGAAAAAAAACGAAAACGCTAGAAGGAGGGGTTGAACCTCCGACCTTGTGGTTAACAGCCACACGCTCTAACCAACTGAGCTATTCCAGCTTGTTGATTACATAATCAAATTTAAAAATAATAAAGTAAAATATTCATAAATATTAATAATCCCACCACTTTTTGTCTTTTTCATGTCCATGTGATGAGTGGGATATGGAGAAGTTTTGGAATTGTATTGATCCAATTGCAGCTGCACAAATTTGACTTGATTGTCTGGCATTTAGAAGAACAATTTTGCAGCTTGAAAGGTCATAATCAGAAATCATATATGGTGGGTCACTCATGTACAACCTACATCATAGCCATCTCTTACAGGTACTACTAATGGTGATGATAAGTATATTGGGTCATATACTTAATTGATTTTAACTAACACGGACAAACTTATTAAAAAAATTCACCAAACAGGGCCTAACCTATCAATTAATGAAGAAGAATATAGTGAATAAAATAAAACAAAAACCACTTTACACCACAGACAATATGCTTTCAATTTTATTCCATTTTTTATTCTTTTACATTCCTCTCTTTGAATCCGTGCGATTCACCATTTTTTTTTTCGGAACGAGTTTAACATTTATTAATAAAAATTATTTTATAGCATATTAAATAACTATTTTTATATACTATATTTGAATTAGAATAATAACAATAACATTATAAAGTAATTAATAATAAAAATATTATAAAATTGTATGGTATTAATCTAAAATATAATTTTTTTAGAACGATTTGACATAATGTAATAATGTAATGTGTAGACTTTGGAGGAGATTGAAGAAATGAATGTCTTATGTCAACAAATCATTATATATTAATTGTAATAAATTTTCAACAATTTTTCAATATAAATAATTCAAATTTCTAAATAAATAAATTCTAGACTAGTAATTATAAATGTTTATGCAAACTCTAAATAAATATTAACTTTGAACAAAATTTAGACGTATTACATTTAGAATCCAAGAACGAGTTTACTTTCGTAACGCATGCAGTGTACATAGATGTATTTTTCAAAACTTGAAACACAATCTTGAATCAAAAGAAATGAAATCCATTTCTGATATGCATAATAATTAAAATACAATAGTAATGTTAACATTAATAATATTAATAAATATAATAATAATAATAATTATGACTGATTTTATGTGACTAAAAAATGTAGTCATTATTTCAGTTATGAAATCGTAAAAATAATTTTTGGTAACTAATAATATTAGGAAATTGATTTTAAGTCTAATTCAATCTCATAAAATTGGCTTATGATGTGAGGTTTGTACCCACTTATATACTATGAAATTTCCTCATCTCTAGTCGATATGTGAGCTCCAACACACCTCCTCACACCGAAGTGACAGCTCGTGCGTGGGATAACATATTATGGGTGGTCCGATAACGGGTGGCCTAATAAGCCCAACAAACACTCATTAGGAATAGACTCGAAAATGGCTCTGATATCATATTAAGAAGTGAACTTTAAGCCTAACTCAACCTCAAAAGCCAGTTTTATTAGGTTGAGTTAGACTTAAGGTCCACTTTGTAATATGGTATCAGAGTCATTTAAAGCCCATCCTAGCGAATGTTTATTGGGCTTATCAAACCACCCGCTATCGGACCGTTATCGGTCCACCCATATTATGTTATCCCACGCATGAGTTGTCACTCTCGGCGTGAGGGAGTGTGTTGGAGATCACACATCGACTAGAGATTGAGACAATTCATTGTATATAAGTGGGTGCAAACCAAATCTCATAAGCTGGTTTTATGAAGTTGAGTTATGCTTAAAGTCCACTTTGTAATAAATAATTACCACATTTTTCGGTCATTGCTTTCGTTCACTATTGAACAATTTTTTAGTGGTGTTCTTTATTATTTTTATGAGGAAAGGCAACTTATTCTACACTTTGAGAAAATAATATAAATCCATTTTTACAGGTTGATTCAAGAGAGGAATCAACCTGTAACATAGTTTAAGGAAGTCTTTGAGTTAGATTTTTATGAAAATCAATATGGTTATATGAGATGAAACACCAATGATGAATAAATTATGCTTTGAAGCATTTGATTGAACTTGAAATATATTATGAAAATTGTAGATGAAGAAAATAGTGAAAAGTTGTTCGGTGGTAAAGTTTTTTTTTTAGGTGATTTTAGACAAACTTTGTGTGTTTTAAAAAATGGATCAATACATGATGTGGTTAAGTAATTAATAAATTACTTTGAATTTATGGAAAAATTACAAAATTTTAAAGTTTTAACAAAATATGAGATTAACACTAAAAGAAAATCATGAAATAGAAACCAATTTTTAGAGACCAAAATAATTAGTTACAATATGAACTAAAATAGAGACTATTTTAGAAACTAACAAAAAAATTGGTTTCTAAATTAGTTTATATTATTTTCTATTATTGTTAAATAGTTTTTAAATTGGTATCTAATTAGCAACTAAGGTTTTAACTACCAATTATTTAGTTTCTAAATTTGGTAGCAAAAACCTTGGTTGCTAATTAGATACCAATTTAGAAACTATTTAACAATATAAACTAATTTAGAAACCAAATTTCTTTTTAGTTTCTAAAATGGTCTCTAATTTAGTTACTATTGCAACTAATTATTTTGGTTTGTATAAATTGGTTTTTATTTCATAATTTTCTTGTAGTGTAAACACGACAAAAACCAATGAAAGTGCAAAACATATCACATAATTCATTGATTAGATTTTCAACATTAGAGATAGAAACATGAATTTAAGTGAAGATGTGGAACAAAATATTACCATACCACAATATCTTTTAAGTTGAAAACAATGAATCACCTTTAGTGTCATTGGTTGAGTTTTTCTGTCCTTATTTTATTTTATTTTATTTTACCTAATATGATGTCTTCTAATTTTTTTTTTTTGGTAAAACAATATTCTATCCTACAATTGAATATGAGAAAAAAAGTGGATGATTTGATTTTATCTTCAATATTTTGTGAATAAAAAATTATTTAAGTTTAAAAACACACTGTTAATCAATGATAAAATTTAAAGTGAATAGTTGACACCAGGGATTTGTGTGTTGTAAGTAGTATATTTTGTTTGATAAATTAAATTTTAATTTTCCTAATTAATTTTGTGAAGTTTATTTATCAACTTTAAAATAATATTGAAAAGAAACTAAATTTACTACGATAAGAAAATAGAAAATGGACATCAGATTTTAAATTAATTGTTCATTCTATTAATTAAATAGAAAATATTATATATATATTATCTATATAATTTTATATATAATTTTAAAAATAGATATTTTAATTATATACTAAGTTTTAACGAAAAAAGGCATATCTATAGATTCAACTAAATGTATTTTTAATTATATTATATATAGAGAACTCATATTTGCATTATATTATAAAGGAAATAATAAAAAATAAATTAAAATTACTGTAAGATAATATTTTAAAAATGAAAATTTTATAAATTATGGAAAGTATTTATATATATACACATATATTATATTTTATATGAAAATTAATTAAAAAGACATAAAAATATAGAATTAAAGTAATTAAAAAATAACTAAAATAAAAGAAATAATATAAATAAAATAAAATTAAAAGAGAGATAATAAAACATGGTACAAAATATTAAAATTCAAATATTAAGTAAAAATAATTTAATAGAATAAATCATCCTCCACAATTATTAAAAATAATACTAAATTAGGCACCTAACAAAATTAAATGATTAAAAAAATGTGATTTTGTTGTAGATGACACATATTTAGTGTTGAGAACATGATATTTGTTTTAACACTTACAGAAAATTATGAAATAAAAACTAATTTATATAAACCAAAATAATTAGTTGCAATAGTAACTAAATTAGAGACCATTTTAGAAACTAAAAAGAAATTTGGTTTATAAATTAGTTTCTATTATTTTCTATTATTGTTAAATAGTTTCTAAATTGGTATCTAATTAGCAACCAAGGTTTTTGCTACCAAATTTAGAAACTAAATAATTGGTAGTTAAAACCTTAGTTGCTAATTAGATACCAATTTAAAAACTATTTAACAATAATAGAAAATAATAGAAACTAATTTAGAAACCAATTTTTTTTTAGTTTCTAAAATAGTCTCTATTTTAGTTCATATTGTAACTAATTATTTTGGTCTCTAAAAATTGATTTATTTGATGATTTTCTGGTAGTGTTATATAAACATTCAATCGTTTTAAATTATTTAAAAATAAATAAATAATATAAGAACATATATAACTTAAATTTATATAATACATGTCAAAGAATACATTAAACATTGTATATTATCCATGATGATATATCAATTTTCAAATAGGGTACAAAATGAAAGGATTCAAACACATTACATAATACTTCAGGAATTTTTTTTAAGATAAATAACAAAAAACAATATATTAATTTACAATTTTGGTTTGTGATTTTTCATTCTTAATGTTTCTTTTCAATGTCTCTAAATAAATATCTATATTTGTTGACTAAAGTAGTTGCATTATATCTTTTAAGTGAATTCTTTACCATTTGTTATACAATGTCAATAGATGAACTATCATTGTTTAAATGTTTTTATTGTGAAGACTTACTATTTTCAGAATACACGTCCTGAACAAAATTTTCTCAATCTTAATCTTAATGGTTAGAGATAAATAAATAAAAATTACAAATTTGGTTAGTGATTTCTCAATCTTAATGTTTATTTTTAAAGCCTCTAAAAGAAGATCTATATTTATTGACGAAAAAAGTGACTGCATTATCTCTTTTAAGTATAGTCAATACCATCTGTTATATGTAAAATACTTTTGCAATGTGAATAGAGAAATAATAATTATATGAATGATTTACTGTGAAGAAATGACAATTTTCATAATTCACATCCTGAACAATTTTCTAGTCTAAAAGGACCTGTTATGTAGAATACCTCTGCAATGCTAAAATATTACTGTTTGATTTTTTTAGAATGAATAATTGACCATTTCTAGTCCCATTTTGTTTAATATCAATAGAATCATGAATAATATGAATGAGAAACATGTAAAACTATTAAGAAAAAATATAGTAACTAGTATGTCTTTTGAGTGGATCACTACCATATAATTGATAAAAACATTATTAGTGTACAAACCAATTATCTGTGATTAAGTATCAATTTGAAAACTTGGTTAATAAATCTTCTAAAGAAATACGTTTTAATGCTTTACAAAACGAACAATTTTGTATTTTAAAAATACATGTTATGCATAATACCCTTGAAAATATAAATATTTTGAAGTCTAGGTATAATACCTCATTAATTAAAGTTGAAATAATAAGATAATGATATAATATACATTGAAAAACTGACTTTTCAAAACTATATACTTATAACCGTATTCTGAACTTTTATAGATACATAGTTCCTAAACTTAGTGTAATCATATTATAAAATTATAATATTAATTATGTATTTTATTTATGTTTTGTTAATATTATAATTTTATTTTCTTATTTTTATTTTATAGTTATATATTGTTATTAATAGTATAATTATTTTTTTTTCAATTTTTTAAATAAATTTATGTAATATTTAATTTTTTATATTATATATAATTATATTAATAATTATAATAGTAATAAAATAATTAATATTATTAATAGTTTGAATAATTTATATTATTAATAATTTGAAAATACATGCACAAGGTATTTAGTTAAAATATAAAAATCCTACATGGAATCAATAAATCACTACCAATCTCTTCATTTGAACGAAGAATAAAAAAAATGTGTTTTCACCTCTCTCACCTACTTTTTCACTCTAAAAAAACACTGAAATAAAGTCAAGAAAAATTAGAGAATTTTCTTTAGTGGGACAATGTATGTAAGTTGATAGCTGAGTCATGCAACGTGTATAGGGATAACCACATGTGTTCCATAGAGAACAAGTCCATCTATATTTTTTTGGCAAACTTTGTTTTGATTATTAGTTTATATCTTTTTCTCAAATTTTCCAGAACTAACAGGTGACAAACATTTTTATTTATGATCCCTCAATTATTATATTTATAGATATCTAAACAATAAAGTAATAACTTTATTTCATGAGGAAAATGAACTAACAATAACAATATTAAACTCTTTTTTCTATAACCAGATAATAGTGTGTAATTGTTTATAGCTATTGAAGTCTTATTTTATTCAATCTCATTCAACTTTATATGCAATTATAATAACTTGATTTGAAATGGGGCAGTGGAAAGAAACAAGGTTTGAGATAGGGATTTATCATTTACTAGGTGCCTGCATGTGGGCTCACAATCTTTATGTTCCCATCTTCTATCCACATTCAACATGTGCATAAGATTCTTATAGCCACCAGATAAGCCCTATGCTTGTCTACGTAGCTCATGACAATAAGTCTACACAAAAATTCAAATTTCTAGCATCCAAACAAAGAATCATACTTACTATGTCACAAACCACTCAAATCAGTTTTTTTTATGATGATAAGGGACTAAAGTAATCTGAAAGAGTGCTATGAAAATCTAAAACTAAATGATTAAGGTTATGCTTCCACAAACATTTTTGGTTCAATAGGTTTTTTATCCTTCAAAACCTTTTAGCTAACGACACTATCCTCTGTTCTTCACCACTTGGTGAGGTAGAGAGACACGACAGATTCCCAAGTCCCCACACAAATACAGCTTTAGGTGTGGTTTGTGGAGCTGTGATTGTACCAAATTCACATGCCCCCATCCTCATCATTTGTAGCTCTTTTTGTCATTGCTTAATTTTTTTTACCTTTTCTTTCACAAAGTTTTTCTCGAATGTTTCCGTTACTGAATGGTTTACAAAGAAATTATTCCAAGGAATTGCTTGGCTCATGTTCTGTCCTTTTCCTTTCTCCTTTCCATTACTCTAATCTTCCAGTCAGAAAGGGCTGGTGCATGTCCTCATCAATCCCACCATTTTGTCTAGCATTGATTGGAAAATTGAAAATCTTTGATCATGATATGGTGTTGTATTTCTAATTTGTGTAATGCCATATCCATTAACCCCAAAATCATAATGTTTTTTCCCTTAAATATGTAATCAGTGTACAAAAATATGTGTTGAAAGATACCATTGTTACTCTTACTGGGTGAAAGTTTCGGTTCAGTGAAAGAAAATATTATTCATCTTTAGTGATTGATCTTATATCTGTCTGTCTCTTACCCTAAAAAAAGAACGAATTAATATCTCTGTTTCATTTTGTCAAACTAATAATTGATAATAATATGATGATTCCCTAATAATAATTCAATTCATTGATTTTCAGATTTGGCTCTCTGCCTTACACCGATTGCTCTTTTGTCACTCACATATGGCTACTTATTTTCTAATCCATATTGTTAACTCCAATTTATAACCAGAATAAGACAAAGTACCATGTTATATAATTAATGACAGAGTAAATTAACATACATTTAAAAAAGTTGAGAAGAAGAAAACTTTGAATGGGAATTACCCTTTTACAGCATATGGTACTATGCACAAATGGTAAGAGCTTAAAGGCATTATAGGCTCCTCAAACCAACTCTTAGCTAAAGAAAATAATTGAGAAGATAAAGAAGCATACACACTCAGACACACACCTCAAAAGGAAGGATAACATGTCAAACTCCACACCAATGGAAAAGGATCTCACAATGACAGTGCAGCGATCCTCTTACATGCCGGGGTGCATGATGTCCCCTTCGTGCTTGCCAATCCACAACGAGTTCCAGTACTCAAGAATCAAGTACTGCAGCAACCCCAGAAAGAGGGTGAGAAGGTGGAGGAACATCCTCAGAAGGTTCATGAGGGAGAGCAAGACCTTGTGTAGATCCAAACCTATGTCATTTCAATATGACCCTGTTAGCTACTCCCAGAACTTCGATGAGGGTTGCCATCTTGATGAACCTAGGCCAGGGCTGCAAGAAGTTAGGTGGGATTTACATCATTGATTGTGTAACTCTGGCTATTACCTGTTTAGGCTTGAATGTAAGAAGAACATTGAAATGGCCTGTTGTTTTGACACATGCTAACTTTTAGTTAGTGTATGGTACAAACAAACAAACTATTCCTTCTTCAAGATTGTATATGGTGTATCTCATTCATATTTGTCACAATAGCAAAGTTCTTTTAATTGAAAACTTTTCTGTATATATTGGATCCACCAGTAGTACTGATTGATGCAGTAATATTACTTTACTAAGCAATCTTGTGATTGCTTCAGTTCTGGTTGTGTTATGTTGAATGCTGCTTTGTTCCAATGGTTGGATTCTCCAAAAAAAATCTATTCTTTATCGCATGATGCTAGCTAGCACTTTGTAGTCAGTGAAATAGAGTATGTTTTATCAACTAAGAAACCCCTTCATATTTTTCATTAGGAGAAAAAGGCAGATGCTCTGCAATTGAGTTTTTCTCTGGATTATCAAGACAGAAGAATGCAGATTCTGGAGTGTGCAATTTAATGCCTTTCTAACAGTGACGGCCTAAAGAATATGATGTATGGTTCAAAAAGCCATTGTAATGAGCTAAGCATGTTAGCTTGTTGTTTCTAGTTTTGACCATGGGGTGTGGTTGTGGGGTATATATGGTTAACTTAATCACATGTACAAAAAGAACATGGTGGTATTGGGAATTATTATGTACAGAAATCTGCATTTTAACACTTTTCTTTTTGGTTTTGGGTAGCATAGTTGCACTTCACTTAGAGTTTTTCTTGCTATTCTAACACATAAAGGGACAATTATTCCAAGAATCAAAATCTGATATGAAATTAGAAGTGGATCTGAAAGATGCTGTAGAACAAAATGAAAAAGGAAAAAGAAAAAAGAAAAAAGAAAGAAGAATATTACGGCCACCTAACCATTTTTCCGTTTTCTTTAAATTATAAAAATTTTAGAATCTTGTTAAGATACATAGACATGATTAAAAAATGGTTAACTTTTATAATGGCAAAACTTTATATTAAAAAATATGAGCGCATATTTTGTGATTAACCCTTGTTACATTTTTATAGTTTATTTAGTCATTTTTTATATTACTTATTTTGTTTTGATTTTTTTTTCTCTTTTTAATTTGTAAATGATATATTAAATTAACATAAAATTAGCTTAATAATAATTATCTTTCATGAAGATATATATTGGAGATTCTATGTAAACTAAAATATGACAAACCTATAATACAACGAGTAGAAACTTTATCTTACATATTAGTTTTATAAAATTAATTCAATTTAAAGTTTACTTTTTAATAATACTCTTAATTACTTTAATTTATAAATAATAGATGTTACGTGGCTCTAATATAAAATTATAATTATTTTAACAATTTAATTTGTTTCAAATTATGGTTGTTTTACCAATTTAAGATAATATTTGTAATTTTTTTAGTTATACCCCAAAAAAAAAACACACACATATATATATATATATATAATATTACATTTTACGAAACTGTTATATTAATTAGTTAGTATAAAAATATAATAGTTCCCTAATGCATATACATTAAACTCAAATAGCTATAGTTTTTTGAAACTAAGGGAGAAGGATTATCTTTTTCAAAATTCAATATATGATCCAAATTTAAATTCAATAAATAAACTATATTTAAAATTTAGATCTAATAAAATAGATTGAATAAAATAGACTGAATGTAAAATCTAGATTCATTTTTTTTAAAATCAAATTGAATTTAATCTTCTAAATTTCAATTTCAATTTAAACTAAATTAAATTTATTTTGTATAGATTTTTAAATTAAATTTAAATTTATATTGAATTGGTCTTATTTGGGTTCAATTTGATAAGATGGGCCTAACATACATTAAATACCACCAAATCAAATCTTACATTCAACTTGATCAAACCAAGCATGAACTAGGCTCAACTAAATCCTATTTGACTTTAGCTTTATGCAACCCAATATGACTTAAGTTCAATCTGACTCACCCTGATTTGAGCTCAGCTCAGTCTTAAAAAGCCTAACTTGATCAAGACCAAGTCTAACCCATCTTAACTTGGACAAGTCCCAATCCAACCTAACACAAACTTAACTTGACTCGATCCAACTTAACTTGGACTCAACCCAACTCAATCCCAATATGACTCGGATATAAAACCCAACCTAGTTTAACCTGACCTGAGTTTGACTCAACCTAATATGACATGAGCCTGAACCAACCTAACCTACTTGAGCCTAGCTTGACCTTGTGTGATTTGGGCTCGACTAAACCCAACCCCAACCTTTCCTAAATTGGACCCAACCTAACATAGGCCAGACCCAACTCGTCATGCTCTAGGCATGAGCTGAATCAACCAAACTCAGGCCTTGGTCGATCTAACTCAATTTTGACGTGGACCCAGACTTACCCAAGCTGACTTGGTCCAAATTGTTCATGGGTTGACCCAAATAAACTTGGTCCAACCTGAGCATGAGCTGACTCAACTTGACTTGGGGGCCAACTCAAACTAACATAGACTCACTTTGGCTTAGCCTAAACTAGGCCTAATTTGACTCAATCCGACGTGGACTTGAGCCCATTTGGCTTGACATGTACCTGAGTTGACTTGAGCCTTTTTATGACTCATATTGACTTGGATCCAACATGTCTCAACTCAACGTGGCTCCTGGCATTGACTTGATTTGTCCTGATGTAGGCACACCTCAATTCAGCTTGACATGAACACAAGTCGACTTAGCCTAACAAAGATTCAAGCCAAATTAGCTCGAATTGGGCCCAAGCCTATTCAACCCAAAATGGACCCAAGATGATTCAAATTAATCTAAACCACGAAACATTGTCAGGAGATGACTTGACCCGACCTAGACCTAACTCAATTATGCCTAACTTGTCTTAGCCTTATCTAAGCCCCATTGACTTGGTTCGACCTAGGGCCCACTTGACTTATTCTTACCTAGGTCTCACTTGACTTGCTTGATTTTTTTTTTCAGCAACTTGACTTGCTTGATATTGAACTACCTTAGTTCAACCTAATGTGGACTCGACCATATTCAATTTAACCTGAACCCAACTTGATCTAACTTGATTTGGGCCCAACCTCATCAACTTGACATGGTTTTTGTCCAACTTAACTTGACATGGGCCAAATTCAATTGAGATTGACATAAGTCTAACTTAGTCCAGTTGGACTTAAGCCTGACTCGACTTGAGGTCAGACCAACTTAACTTGGGACTGACTTTGTCCAACCCAAACTGGATTTATTTTAACTCAACTTGACTTTTGCATGATTTGGTCTCACTTGTCCTATATCCAATTTAGTATAACATTGCATAACTTTGACCCAACTTAGCTTAACCTTACATGAATTGGGTCCAACTCCCCGTCATTCCTTACTTGGATTTAACCTAGCATAACTTGAATTTATCCAAATTCACAATAATTTTGAATTTTCAAAATAAAAATATTATCTAATTTATATTCATTTGAAATCTAATTAAATGGATTTAATCCAAAATATGTATTTGGATATGAAATAAAATCATTAAAATAAACTTAAAAATAATATAAATTTAAATAATTATAGATTGAATTTAAATTTTTTGATTATTTTTTAAACCCTAAGTATAAGTTAATTTTCTCTCTCTTAATATTGAAGAATTTTCTCTCTCAACTATTATTATTTTTTCTCCATACTAAATTTGTTGAAGTAAAAAATATATTACAATTACATTTGGCAATAAAAATAAAAATTTATTACTCATTCAAAATTAAGAACATTTGTCAAGATGAACTTTGTTAAAGGTTAAAAATGCATTTATTTTGAGATAAGAGAAGTATGCAAAAATATTTAGTTTCACAATAATACATAACAATTAATTTTAAAAATAAAAATATTAAATTATTATATTGGCTAACTTAAATATTATTTTATAAACTAAAAAATATTGATATATAAATAATTTTTATTATTAATAAAAATTTATAAAATAATTTTTAAATTACTATTTAACACTAGATTAATTTAAAATTTAAAGTAATTAATAAGTAAAATCTTGGTAACTAATGTTAGATATCAATTTAAAAATTATTTTATAAATTTTTATTAATTATATAAATTATTTTAAATATTAATAATTTTTTTAGTTCATAAAATAGTATTTAATTTATTTAATATAATAATTGATTATCTTTATTTTTAAAATTAATTATTATTCAATGATTTTAGTATAATATATTTATGATTTGAGTTTTAATTTATGTTTTTTTAAATAAAATTTGTCATGTTAGATATCACTATGCAACTTGACTGACACCTCAATTAACAACAATAATTTGTCATCACATGAAAATAGTATTATTAAAAAAAATACAAAAATATGGGAAGACTAGATAAAAAAAAATCATGTTAACAAAAACGATACATAGGTAGACCATATCGGTTCATATAAAGAAGTATAATAACAAACTAGATGGAAACCTATTATATCAATGAAAAGTTTTTCTATGAATAAATCATAAATTAACCAACTCATTTCTTTTACGAAAAATATGAGTAACCCTAAACCTGATAAATCTAATAAGTTTAATTTGTGATTTGTAACGCCGTAACTTTTCTTAAAAAAAGAATACACAAAAGCCACAAAACCCTTCCCCCTGTGCCATTTATTTTTCTTCCTTATCTCTCTTTTCCTTTCTAGATCTCTCCCTTCTCTCTTAATTTTCCCTTCCAATCTTCATCTATTTTCGAATCTGATCATACCACGCTGTAGCTGAGGAGTTAAGGAACATTTCTACCCGATCAGTTTTTTAAACAGAGTAAGTTCATTTTTACTCTAAATATCCTTTGTTCTATATTTTTCCTTAGGATTTAGTCATCAATCTTGGTGAGGTCAGTTGAGACGTTTAATCCTCTCAACTTATTCTACTATATACTAAATTTTTGTTCTGTTTGGATAACTTGCATTAGACCCGTAAATCTTGAAGCTTATCCAGATTATGGGGAATAAAATTATAGAAGTTGTTTGGAAAGCAAGTAATTAAGGTAAGGGAAGCTAAATTTATTTTTTAATAACACCCCAGGATAGAAAATCTGAATGCGGAAGGGACGTGGTCCCAATATTCAATTTCTCTTGGAGGGATGTTGTGTGTTTATATATCGTGTTGTATGTTTATATATTATTTAAATTTGCAAAAAAATATTAGATTTTGATGGTTTAATATTTAAGTGTTTTTTTTTTTATGTTAATTAAGCTCTTGAATGTTGTGGATCGTGTTTGGAATGATATTGTATGATGAAATGGTGTGGAATTGAATTCATACATTTGGGGATAATGTATAGACTGATGTTTGTTGTGTATTAAGTATTGATGCCTATGTGGTAACAAAGGTCTTTGAGCTTCACTAATGATCTAAGTCACATAGACTAAGATATCAAGTGGTGAGAAGCTGATGGGGGAGTTCATGCACACAATGACATATGAGATGCACGACTTGGGTTGCATTGAACTTACCCTGATCCTTTTTGTTGGATTCGCTAGTAATCTTTGGATCAGGTGTTAGTCTCTGGTAGGACTTACTTAATACGGGTCTTCCGAAAGACGTTGTTTGTTGAATATTCTGGATGTGTAGATCAATGTGAGATCTATGTGATTGTTTTATTGTTGAGATTTGAAGAAGATTGAATAATTTGAGAAATTGATAATGTAATTTGGTTTTCTCTTTTGATTTTAATTGTGCATATTATAAAATTTTATTTTCACTAGCTTACCCTTGCTTTTCTTGTTGTGTTTGAACTACGATGATTGTAGACGAGCAAATGATCTTACAGGTGTCGGAGGGTCTAAAGAGCTTTAGGGTTCTGATTTTGAAACTTATATTGTAAATATTTGTATTTTTATATGTCCTAATCATGTATTAAGAATGTTTTGAAAAACTCTAAACTTGTATAAAAATATGTAGAACTTGTATTATAATAGTTAGATGTTATTTTCTGGGGTGTTATATGTTTCTTATATAAGAAGTCTGCACTTTAGTTCTGTTCATTGTGATAAGTAATACATGCTTATATGTCGGAATAATAAGATACAAATTTGCTTTATATATATATATATATAAAAAGTAAGCAATGAGAAAATAACTAAAATAGTTAATAACTTAGATACTTTTTATCTATAAAATGGTTGCTAATATTAAATTTTATGTTGTCTATCGTTTTAAATTTTAGTACAAAATGTGAAGTAAGATAATAATTTTGTTCCATTTATGAGAATAATATAAAAAAATTATCGTACAGTTTTTTTTTTATCAGCAATGAATAAATAAAACTAAAGGGATACCCCTGAACTTCCTATATCATCCACAAAAGAAACTCTCCTTTATGGTTGGAGCAGAACAACCTTAAAGTGAGAAGACCATACCCAAACAAATAACCAAGTTACCTCAAAGCAACATTCAACTTTACCGAAACACCCATAACCGAGGCCACCTACATTCACCTCGCCAAGCGACGATTTACCCATGCACGTTGCATAACTTCGGCGACCACCGACTACACACAAATGGAGAACGCCGCTTCCTCGACCGACGATCTTGTTGACCTTTGCATAACTTCGACGACCATCGACTACGCACGCACGGAGATCGTCGTTACATCGACCGTCGATCATGTTGACCTTTACATAACTTCGACGACCACCGACTACGCACGCATGGAGATCGCCGTTTCATCGATTGAGATCGCCGTTTCATCCACCGGCGATCATGTTGACCTTGTATAACTTCGGCGACCACCGACTACACACATATGGGAACGCCGCTTCATCAACCGACGATCATGTTGACCTTTGCATACCTTCGGCGACCGCCGACTACGCACGCATGGAGATCTTCGTTTCATCGATCGGCGATCCTGTTGACCTTTGTATACCTTCGACGACCACCGACTACACATGCATGGAGATCGCCGTTTCATCGACCCGGTCTCAGCTCGAAACAACACCTTCCTCGGACCTCAACTCATTCTGCCAACAAGATCTCCCTTGCCTTTCTCTATTCCGCCACCAACCATCAAACTTTAAACCTTCCACTGCAGCACATAAACTACTTATAACTACTAATGCAAATCATTGGGTTCAATACCCAATCAGATAAAGAGTAGGTAAACTTATTTCCTTTATGTTTTAACCATAACCATGACTTTATCTGGGCCTGTTGAAAGACTTCTTCCGCATCCACAACACTTTTATTAAAAACTAACACAGAGCCATAGTTGACGTAGCCCAAGCAGAGTTTTATTATATAGCTGCTATTCAGAACTCCTTCTACTTTGGTCCCACCCCACACCATCAGCCCAAGCTCTTCGTAGGGGCATCGTCCAGCACCACCCTACGCCTACCACCCCTATCAGCAGAGATTTCACACTATGCACACGTAAACAGTCCATAGCAAACCTCCACCAAGGCTATCTTCCATCCAGGACAGTGCCACTGCAGAACAAACCGCCCCACTACCCACTCTTCTTGACGAGGATCAGAACACCTCCCATTCTTCTCACCTCTCCGCACTCTAAGAGTATTTCTTTTAACTGTTTAACCTCCATCACTGGCTCCCACACCCCGCCAAGCCTCTTACAGCAAATTCGTGAACAAAGCCGTCAACAGATGCCCTTCCTGCCACCCTACTCAACCGTAAGAGACAATCGACCCTCCTTCTCCCAAGACGACAATCAGACTGGGCCACCCAAAACCCCACTCAGTTTGGCTACCACATCCTCCTACTTATAGCTGGAAAAGCAGGGGTTTGGATTTAACATCCAATCTGTAAGGGAGTACGAAAACCTATTCCCTTTGTGTTTCAACCAAAGCCACGACCTTTGTTGGGCCTTATATAACACTTCTTCTACATCTACTACACCTTGGTTAAAAAGGACTACATTTCTATGTTCCCACAAACACCACACAACAGCTGCCCACATCCCTTTCCATACTAAGTTTTGCTTATGGTTTGCTTGGAACAGATGGAAGCTCTCTAAGTGGGCCACAATGTCGTTATGTTGCACAAAATCAATTCCAATCCATTTGAAACACATTGTCCATACTTTCCAAGCCTGTTCACATTCAATAAAGAGATGCTGATACGATTCATCAACAGTTCCACACAGCACACATAACTCAGAGGTTAACTGGACGCCTCTCCTACTCAACGCCACTCTTGTCGGAATTCTGCCCCTAAGCACCCTCCAAGCCGTGGTCAACACATTGGAGAACATCTTGACCTTCCACAAAAGCTTGAACACCTCTACTTGGGGGCCCCTTTCAGAGTCCACTAAGCACTCATAAGCCGACCTTACTGTGTAGCCCCCGGACTCTTCGCACCTCCACACCTGGACATCGTTCACATCCTTTACAACACAAACATTAGCAATGTATAAACGAAGATCAGATTCCAACCGTGTTTCCACACAACACAAGCATTATCGTACAGTAATTTGGACCCTTTTAGTATTTTAGATTCCTCAAAAGTCCAAATCGTTGCCTTTTAAATTAGGCCAAAAATTCATCGTACAAACAAAAGTCATTTTCTTCAAGTTACGTTACATCCCATCCTAGATTTTTTATTTTCAAAATTCCTAAATTAATCTTACCTCCATGTCGTTTTTTTTTTCTTATAGTGATGTTCAGGAGTTGATAAACATATTTTATAATGGAAATATTATATTTTTAAAACATACTAAATATTCACATTGTATAAAACATTTTGGATAACATACATGTATTCCAAAATTTAAATTTAATGGTGAAAACGTGGGTTGATTTATCTCATTTTAATCTGTCTCACATTTGGTCAATAAAAAACAAGTTATAACAGGTTGGATTGAATAAAAATTTCTGAATTACTTTGTTTAATGATATGTCTGTACAATTACATATGTGTGAGCTGGAAGACCAATTCTCACAAATTAAAAAAATCAATAAAACTATTGACAATTTTTCCGTCACAAACTAGAGTATTTCCATAAAAAATAAAAATTTATAATAAGTATAACCGTTAAAAAATAAAAAATAAAAAATTTATTATAATTACAAGTAAATAAGAAAAATATTACATAAAAATATTAAAGTAAAACATAAATAAAATTTAAATTTATTTTAAAAATTTAATTATTAAAAAATGAACTGGATGATCCGATAACAAACATTTTAAACTTGACTCAACCTTGTAAATTTGGTTTACAAGATAAATTTTGTAATAACTTATATATTATATATTTAAAATATTTTAATATCTAATGGAAGTTAGATTCCAACACTAATATTAATAAAATAATTAAAAAAATATTGAATTATATCAATCAAACAATTATATATAATAATAAAAACTAAAAAAGTTCTTGACAATTATAAAGAGTTTTGTTAGACTGTAGAACGACCCAACTATAGTGACCCACATTGTCATCTATTTATATTTTGTAGTGATATTTGAATCTGTTACATAAAATGTTGTTCTTTTAAAACACATCTACTTTCATAATTTTTATTTAGTAATACATTTTAAAATAGTTACAAAACAAACCATGTTTACTGTTTTTTTTCAATAAATAAATATGTTTTGAAATTTGTTTTTCACAGCCTTGTTAATATTTTACAGAGGAGATAGTTCAAAAAGTCTATTCTATAATACATTCAAAAAGTTACAAAAACGACTTTCCGAAACATCTTATTTAAAATAACTATATATCTTTTATGTTTGTGTCTATTTAAAATAGCCATTGTTATATAACTCATAAAATATCATATTTCGGTTTCAAAATAATATATAAAGAATATTTGGAGTGACTAAAAAATTTTGAAAGATCTGAAGGAAAAAGTAGTGAATAAACAAATTTTCCAATATATATAAGAAATTTATTTCCCTTCTACGAATAGTTCCACAACATTGACTGACACAGACCAAGAAAGGTAACGTATCAATTTTTGCCACAATTATAATGTAATGTTTGCGTTGGAACACACGTGGAAAACTGCGTGACAAGTGCAGGTGTGCAGTAGGAGGTAGATATACATATGACATCCTTACTTTATACAGAGAATAATGAGTAATTTTTTTTTGAGAATTTAGAATGTATTATAGCAAAATATGATCTTTGGATAGAAATTCTGAAGAAATTAAAATTTTATAATTTTATTAGAGTACCTATATTGCTAAAAAAATTTAAATGATTTTAAATTTTATTTAAATTTTTTATATTTCCAAATTTATATTTTGTTTGTCATAGTTTTCTCTTAGTTTAATTAATTTTGGTTGAGATTGTCATCGACGTAATTAAAATTCTTATGGGAGGATTACTTTACACTTGATATCAGTTAGAGTTTTTTGTTGTTATCGTTAACAAAAATTCTTATGTGATTAAAATGGTTAGATTTTTATTGTTGTAGAAATTTGTTATTTTTTTATTTGATATTAGTTCAATTTTTCTCAATTAATATTGGGAGAGTTTATATTTTTGTATATGTGAATTATATATTCTTTCAATAAACGTTCTATTGTGATTTTTTTTTGTCCATGTTTGTGGTAATTTCTTTTATCATCAACATGAATGTTAATTTTTCTCAATATAGTTTGCTGTCCTTTTTTTTTTATGTAACTTGAAAACTATCACCCAACATGAATTATTTGTCAGCTGAACTTGATAAAAGAAAGTCAGAAAAAAAACCTCAACTATCAAAATAATAAAAAATAACATTGATTGATGCCTCAATAATTGTAGACATACTGAAAACAATATTGGATATCATTGATTTTTCTTTTACAAATATTAAATAAAAAAAATCTTATGTATTCATACAAGACTCATTTGATTGTTAAAGGATATATCCAAATGGAAGGTTTGAGTATTTTGAGAAATCAATTTGTAATACAACTTGGTTATGTTCAAAGTGCAGGTTCATTCTTTATTTCTGTTGATATATTTGATGACATTATGTTGGTCGACAATAATATTTAAGAAATTCAACGTGTTAAAACTCATATTATAACTCATTTAGTATTAAAGACCTTGGTACTCTTTACTATTTATTGGAATTAGAAATAAGTCGTTCACCTTCTGGTATTGTTTTCGATCAATGAAAATTCCGTATAGATTTTCTTTTTGATAAATGATTTGGCTTGCAAATCTATCACTTCTCCCACTAGGCCTAATATTAGTTTTGTGGTTCATAAGCTAAGTCAATTTGTTTCAAATCCATGAGAACATCATATGACAACAACTCCTAATATATTATAACATTTGAAAGGATGTTCTAGTCTTGATCTATTCTTTTCCAGTAATAATCAAATTATTATCAAAGTTTTTTCTAATTTTGATTGGGGAACTTGGATTGATTCTAGAAGGTCTATCATTGGTTATAGTGTGTTTATGATAAACTTTCTAATTTAATGGAAGTCTAAAAAGCAGTCTACAATGTCGAAGTCTTCTTTAGAGACAAAATACAAAACACTAACTTCATTTGTATGTGAACTTCGGTGGTTACAATATTTATGTCATGATTTTCATACTAATATTTTTGAATCTTTTGTCGTTTATTGTGACAATAAATCTGCTATATGCATAACAAAGAATCTCACATTTTACGAGAGAGAAAAACATATTGAAATCAATTGTCATTTCGTTTAGACTAAATTTCAAGAAGGCTTCATTCATTTCATTCTTGTTTCTTCTTCTAATCAAATGGCTAATAAGTTGACCAAATCTTTGCATCATCAGTTATTTCATGACAACTTATCCAAACCGAACATAAAAGATATACATGCTTCAACTTGTGAGGCGCTATTAGATGATAAATCTGATCTCATATGAATATTTTAGTTTTTCAGTTATATCTGCTTTATGAATTGTAATTGCACTTGTTATTTTTTTTTTACTCTATAAATAGAATACTCAATAATATGAATAAGTGTAGAATACTCAATAATATGAATAGGTGTGTAACAATTATTTGATTAATAAAATATAGTGCTATCTTGAATTCTTTTCTTCCTCTTCTTCTATTTATGGTTTCTTTCTATGTATATGAGATATATAAAACTAATAAGTAGCACAACTTAGTATTTTATTCTGTGTTTTTGTATGGTTAACAGAGAATTTTTGTGTTGGATATCATATATTCTATGGTTTACTCCTCCAACAACAACTGGTTAAAGAAGGAAAAATTTATGTCCATGCTGTGTTATTCAAGATTTCTTTTCATATGAAGATTTACAAGCAAATGTCATTTTGCTATTAGATTTTATATAACCAATACAATATCAGGGAGTGCATTGTTCTCTTCAGGTATTCTCTGAGGAAAGTAAAGTGAGTAACATTCATCCCCTAGGCCTATAACTCTTCACTTCTTTGGAGTTGCGTGATTCATTATTGAGCTGCAATATCATTATATATCTTTCTTTTTCCAAACGCATTACTAATATATTAGAACAAATTAGACTTGACCATTATTTTGTGGCAGTGTCGGATGTGTCATAAGCTTCTTGTTCAGGCTGGCATAACTGAAGTTGGACTAATTCTTGTGAATGCCCTCCTACATGCATACCATATGGAAGTGGATCAAATGCATTTCTGCTTGTTGTCGCTGTATCGGTTGTACCATAGACCTGGGACATCAGGCCTCATTATTAAGCATCTGTGTCAATGTTAAAGTATCACCACTTTTATGCATATTAGTGTGTGGTATTGGTGAATGAGGTTTACCTTCTTGTACAGTTCCACATTTTCCTGGAAGATAAGGTTTCCCTGTATGTGAAAAGAAAAATGTAAAGATCAGTCAATGTTATACAAGTTATGAGACGAATAACAAAAGTTATTTCTCAGAAAGACCTTTCGGTTCAGCTCTTGGATTTCATCTTTTAGAATTTGTTCCTGCAGAATTTGACTAAACTTGTTAATTGATTTGGTCCTTAATGAGATTAATCAAGCAAGCAAATTTACTTCCATTCCATTCATTCTCATGTGAATTTAAAAAGCATCTCACCTTTTTTATACGGACACCTTGGAGGCTCATTTCCAGTTGATTCTCTAGATCTTGTAGGTTTTTGACACTCAGACCATAAAGTTGTTCTCCCATCAATTGCCTGTATCTTGAAAATGTTAGTGCTCTTATGCATGGGGCTCTTAATGAGATGTGTGAATCCGTTGGTTTATCTGCTATTAGAAAAAATGAAAAATATTTTTTCATTTTACTATTTTGGAGTTTATGTGGTGTATTAAAGTAGTGTGTGATTGATAATGAGCCATGCAGTTGGATTTGTATTCAATTGTACTGTGTACATAATCCCAGGATTGACATGGAAGTTTCCTTGATTTAATTTAGAGAAGAAAAAGTAAAGTAAGAAGGTCATCACTTCTGCCACAACCTTCTTTATGGATTGTACCTGGTGAGACATAGTATTAATGTTTATTGTAAGTAGTCTAAGATGGAGATAAAAGTGAGTGCTGCTTCTTCATGGACTATTTTTCATGTTATTCTGAAAAAAAAGAACTACTTGTGTGAGTGATTAAGAGCAAGAAAGTATTTTGTGCATATTCAAATATTTAAGTCTATGTTTCTTCATAGTAGGTCATGCGTCATGATGTTTTATTTTCTAGAAGAGTCTACATTTTCATTTCTTGGATCTTCTTGTGCATTTTGTGATCTATAAACTCGCTGATACATTAGTAGAGGATTTCAATCTACAGGTCGTCACTTATATAATTCAATCTTAGGCTTATAAGTTCCACTCATGTAAAGAATTGCTAACTAAATTTAGAAAGGTTGTACCGATGGTTTTCTTGTAGGATCTGTAGTTGTTGCCTTAGAATCTCTGCCTCCCTCTGCCAAAACTATCAAAAATCAAGTAAAATGGTATACGTAAGTAATTCTGAGGGAAAAGAAATGCAAGGTATGTTTTGTCATCATTTTTTACTTAAGTCCAAAACAAATGCTTCAACATGCCCCATAATGGATATGAAATCACTATGTTTAGTGGTTGATAGTCATATTTAGAATCAAATATAGAGCCATATACAGGGAATGCTGTAAGACTACTCACAATATATTTATAAATATCAAGCAAAAGGCTGAAAGAGTTTGTCAGGTGTTGCTTTTACAGTGCCTTCATATCCCTAAGAAATGAAGTTGTCTTAAATAGAGAAAACTACGACAGTAATATCCACTACAGGAAAAAGTCAAAATTACTAATCTTGCATATATAGTTTCCCAAAATTAACAAACACAGTAAAACATGAAAATCTAACTGCAACATAGAACTTTAGTTTAAAAAGCCTTGTTATTATTTAACTCCCTATAGGAGACTGTGGTGGTATCCCTTTCCTTTTTCCTCCAATTTGGAGGAAATAAAATAATTTGTATTTGAAAGGGAATAAGGGATGAATTTTATCCTATACCTTCCTCTGTTTCAAAATTCTGTCTCCAATCCTTCCTCACCTATTTCCAATTTTTTCATCCCAAACAGGTTCTTGGGTGCATAAGGACCATTTTATCAAATATACGGTTTTAATTCTAGAGTTAAAGGCTGGAAACTTCTATTCTGCTTTTATATATGCTTAATTTCACGTGATTAATTTGTATAACTATTATTGAAGATCTACAAGTAGTTCATCAAGTCTGAAACTTTAGATCTGTAATTGATATCATTAACTGAAATAAGTGACAATAGTTTAGCATTGTTACTCAACGAAAATAAAGTTAAACTAAGATCAACACGACAATGATTTGAACTGGAAATAATTTTTTCTTTATTTAAGAATACAACTCGTTATACTATATGGCATCTCCAATTATAAATATTATAACACAACTTGGCTTAATGCTTGAATATATTCTAGTAATTAGATATTCGAAACTCAAGTGTGACTTGGAGTAGAAATGGGTAATACAAACAATATATAAGAAAAAACAATCCACAAATTTATAAGAAAAAACAATCCACAAATTCACAGTTTATTGTATTAAAAAAAAGTTGATTTTAAGTCCAACTCAACAATCCACTAATATACAATGAAATTTATTAGTAATCTGATAAATGATGACCTTAACAAATTTTTATTAACATAAACTTTAAATAACATTTTAAAAGGTGAACTTTAAACCTAACGCAATCTTATAAAATTGTCTTATGAGATGAGATTTGTATACACTAATATATTATGAAATATTTTTATTTTTAGTCGACTTTTTATTTTTAGTCGACGTGAGATCTTCAAACATATTGTCTTCAAAGCATATTTGTAGAAAGCATATTTGTAGAAAGCATATTTGTAGAAGAAATGGTTTATACTTTTTGCACAAAATTCCTTTCCAAGTTTAAGAAATCACTTTTACTTTAAAAAAAATTACATTCTATCAATTTGATGATGACCATAAGCTCCTCGTTTTGCAGACCCTTGTTTGCTTGCAAAAACTACACTCATTGGCTTTGACATTTTAACTTTGTAAATATTTATTTATTTTTATTCAAAAACACTTTTAAGCTCTTTAATCTCATTTCACAGTCTGTGATACTTACAATGATTGCTAGGTGTGATCCCATATAGATTTGTAGTTGTGATTATATGCAAGGAGGTTGAACTAATTGTTATGTAATAATCACAAGTTTGTTCATTCATTTTTAGGTTGTTCTATGTAAGTTATTTTTGAATCACTGTTCTCTGTGTTGATCATAAGGTTTATGGATCATGCAGCTATAACAGTTTGTGTTGTTTGCATGCTTAGTATGCAATTGAAAAATTTGATCAATGAGAAATCCAGGAGCTATGAGAAATAAAATGAACAATTTTGTCACTGTTTTGTTACAAAGGAGAGATTGGCCAAAGTATGATTATTTCATTTACAGGAGAGGGGTTTGATATTTCTCTTAAAATGTAAGAACAGAACCATGTACAGTTCGATTTTGAGGTCCGGTGAAAAATTTTTCATATTGGAGATTACTTCGTACATAATGGAACTGTTCAATGAATACACGAGTAACAACAACAAACACATAAGTGATATTTGAAATACATCTTGCTTATAGTTGTTATTTGTGCCTGAAAAGGGTAAGGGAATTCTGAAGAGTGATTAGCAGGAACATACCTTGACTTCGGATTCTGGATTTATCAGATGGTGTTGTTCTTCTTTGCATGTATTGTATCTCTCAATCATAGATTTCACGCTGGTAACAAAAAAATCTTTCCATTTTTTTTATTTTGTACACAAAATTAAGAATTCCACTGATAAAGAAAAGATGTATCAGAAGACATAACGAAAACAAATCACATCAAACCACCAAAAGATATACCTACCAATAAATTGGGTTCCATGAGAAATAGTAAAGTATCAATATAATAAATAATAAAGGTTAAGTGTACTGCCATCCAAATTGAGGATTGAAGTCAACAAAACTCACATATTGTTTTAAATTTTGAATTAGAGGTGATGTGACTTTTATATATAGCATAATCTGCATCTCTCTGCTATTTCTTCTTAAAAAACGTGACTTGCTAAAAGATAACTTGTGGATTCGTTACATTGTGAAATGCTTTTGCAAAGAACTCTCGGTCATGCACTGAACCTGTTTCTAGTTTTACTAATTGGCTCCAATTCAATCTTGGTGCAGTTCTACTTGCATATGGTTAATAAATTTTTTATCAGCTTAAACATTTGCATGTGGTTAATATATTTTTTTATGAGCTCATCATGTTATGTTAGGAGGAAACTTTTCTTTTAAGCCTTATTAAGAGAGGAAAATAAGAAAGAATAAGTGTTTAATTAGTTTATAACGCAGAAGTTGATTTTAATTTTCAGATTTTTTGAAACAATCTTCTGTATATAACAAGACAGGAAGAAGCCCAAGGAAACAAGTGGGTGCACTTGTTGAGAGTATAGAACAATATGTTAGTTTCAGGGAATATTTTGTACTGTCTCTTGAATCACCCAACAACAGCTTATGTAGTGCTGTATTAGAGTGAAACAGAAGAGGCAAATGACAATGATGCAGTACTGAATATAATACATAGCAATAGGGTGTGAGAATGTCATTTTTGCAGATTTGTGCTCATCATATAACAGCATTGCAAGGGTGTTTGTTTAGTTTTTTTGGATGTCCACTGTTGCTGCAAATTTCATTGTATATATAGAGCATATAATAATATGTACACAATTTGCTTACCTTTGCTTCTGTGGACATAAATTGAAGGTTTAGATAGCTTCTTTATCTAATTGTATGAGCATTGAAGTACGCGTAAAGTATTCATGTTCCTCTATTTAATTGTTTTTTTATTGATAAAAAAATTCATGGACTCTGATGGAGATGATTGTTGTTTTTAAATTTTGCTAAATTGCCGTTGAATTGTTCTGAATAATAGTTATAGAAAGTGTACTACACACTAAGTTCTCTGAGAATATATACGACATTTGGACGTTAACCATCTTAATCTTCAAATGTGCAACTATAGTTAATGAGTAGAGTTGAATTTTAAGATTTAGATTTTGGAGAATGAGTGATTAATAGAGCATATTTTAACAAAGGTTGGGTTTTTTTTAATATCAATCATTAGAGATCTCACATTGATATGAGTGTAAATATAATTTTATAAGTTGATTTTATAAGATTAAGTTTAATTTTTAATATGATATTAGAAATATTGAAGATAAGAAGCATATAAATGGGTGGTTATATAAGATTTATTCAAACTTGAAGTTTACTTCTTAAATTTTGTTAAAATTAATCATTACTAAAATTAATAAATATTTATATAAATAAAGTATCTTAAAAAAAATAAACATTAAAGACACATCTTGCCCATATTTGTTCTTTATTTAAAAGTTCTAGTCTTTTGAAAATTTTTGTTTGTCCAAGATTCAAATAAAGTCTCTTGCTTACCTTAATTTTAAAGACACTTCCTTAATTTTATGGTATATTATTTAGTAAATAACCTATTGCATTAATTGCTCCGTGGAAAAACAAATTTTTGGGTCCTGACCATTTCATTTGAAGTATTTGGTAGTGAGTGCACTACTCGTGCCCTGGATAGAAGAAAGTTAGGTATTCTAAGTTAATTTGGCTTATGGGTTTTTTTGAGGTGTCCATGAGGGTGACGGGTCGAGGATGTTTAATTTGTTTTGGAGAACTAAGGCTTTGGTTTCAGCTTAGGTTACCACTTCGAGGGTGCTGGAAAATAGGATTGCTACTAAAGTCAATTTACATAGACGTGGGATTGTGATTGGAAGTGTTTTGTGCTGGTTCTGTGGGGTTAAAGAGGAGGATTTAAATCATTTTTTTTTAGTGTAGAATATCCTGGATGGTGTGGAATATTTGTTGTGCATGATTAGGCATTTCGTTGGTTGTCCCCATTCATGTTCACTCTCATTTTCTGCAGTTCCGGTTGTGTAATGCTCCAAAGTCGATCTTATTAGGGATGAAGAATATTTGGATTGAGGTGGTTAGTGAGATTTGGAGTCATAGGAATAAGATTATTTTTAAAGGTGAAGTTTTGAATTATTTCGAGATATTTTTTTTGGCTCAATTAAATGTTTAGTCTTGGTTCTCTTATAAATATCCCCTGTTTGTTTTTCTTTTTTCTGACTGGTTGATCCTCTAGTCTGTCTTTATTCACTTTAGTTTGGTGTTGCAATTTGTTTTTTGGCAGGGTTAGTATTTTGAGCAGTTGTCTGAAAGATATTATGTTGTTATGGTGTCTTTGTTTCTTTGTAAATGAATTTATCACTCCTAAAATGATTCATTTGTATATATTATTTATGTTTATTGCTGATATTTTTTTTTAAGAATTTAGCTTTTTAGTTGTGATACATCATTTTTGTTATGGGTTATATCTTATAGTAGTTTTCTTTTCACTTACAAAACTTATCAAATAATCTAAAGATATAGTTCTCCGCTCATAAATTCTCGTGACTTTTACTATCTATCACTTTTTATTTATCAGGTTGCTTTAGACTTTTTAAACATTGCCAATATGTTTAATATTTATCTCAAACTATGCTCATGCACGAGTATAATCATCAAAAGGTGATTATAAAACACATATTTTGGCCATAAGACAAATTAAGTGATGTGAAGTTTTTAGTGTTCTAAAATATTTTCATGTTGAGATTAAAGATAACAAATGGTTAGCATTATCTCATTTTATGTTTATTAACATTTGAAACTTGCTATATCTAAAGCTTTCATATACAAATATCTTTTCGTGAATTAAAGATAGGGTGTTTATAGGATACCTTTAGTCTTAATTCTAAGTGATACAAATCTGTCTGCATATACTATAATATGTCTCATAGTTAAAAAAAACAATGAATAATGAGGGAGTTAAGTTTTTCTTTTAACATAATGTTATAATATCAAGTTCGTTAACAATATTAGGGTTATTGAATCTAAAATATTATTTGTGTTTAACTCAAAGGTTGATTATTATATTGTCCTAAGGTAGATTAGAAAAATAAGATATTTATAACTTAACATCAATTTTGACTCTAATTCATATATATTTGTTGACACATTATAGTAAGAAAACAAAAATAGTTTTTTTTAGTGTCAATATTTTGAATTCATATCCATTAACATTATTGGAGTTATCATATATATATATATATTGTAGTTGTGTTGATTTGTCATCTATACCTATATATAAAGGGGATTCCTCATTATAACTGTTTTTTTTATACAATTTTCTTTCAATTTTAATATATCTCATTTTATTAATACAATGGAGTATTTTGTCATTTTATATGAATTATTTAAAAAATAAAATTATTTTAAAATTAATATTAATGTACAGTTTTTATATGACTTCTCACTCTTTCCTTAATTCCTTATTTTAAGACAACAACAGGAGGAAATAGAGAACATACTCTCACACATTTCCACACAAAATCTTATCTATTGAATAAAATAACCTCCATTTTTATTTTTTGTTTTTCAATTTTGACTCATTTAAAATTATTTCTGTATGTATATTAAATTTCTATTATTATAAAAATTGAGTAAAAGAGAAAAAAATCAATACACATGCGCATTTGTGCCTATGTTTCCACTAGTACTAGATTAAAGACATAAGGTTTTTATAAATTTATCTTTAATTTTGACATCTAAGTAATACATATTTTTTGGACACGCTAGAACAAATTCTTTAATTGAGACTAAGGTAAAATAATAACCTAAACCTTCTTTTAGGGAAAATAATGTACATTTAAGACTTTTGTTGCATTCACAATTCACAGTTTCACACAATCATTTTTACATTTATCATATGCTTACACTACATTGAGTTTATGTCACTGCTGGAACTGGGTAGGGAGTGCAGAATTAGGATCAAACTTTTGGTTTTTGTTGTAAGGAATAGCTAGTCCCTCAAATAAGGGCAGGACTTTCATTGTTTTTTTGGCTGCGGGTTTGTCACTCCCTTTTGGCAACCATTTGGAGGTTGACACTCATGTGCTTGATGAGTTTTTGAGGTGTTGAGGTCTCTTGCTTCAGTCTTTTTTATTATATAAGGTTGATGTATTCCTTAAATAACTCAATTAATTAATTTATTCTTAGTTGATAATATATATATATATATATATATATATATTTTTTTTTTTTAATTTTTTTTCATTCATTTTGTTATTTTTCCATGTGCATCCACTCTGCATTGCACCAAATTTCTTATTGTAGTTTTCTTTATCCGTCTATTAATGTACTCCAAGCATATCTCACATAATTACAATTCAATTTCTCTTAATTTTAATTAGGCTTTCTTGATTTTTTTTAAATGTGAAATTATACTTGTGACAAGATTGTTTAAGATGCGATTTTGGCCCCAACCTAACAAAAGTGAAGCAATTCTTTTATCCTATTAGAGATAACTAAGATTTCATATATCTCTTCAAATTTTAAGTAAAAATCCAAACATTGTATATAATAATAACACATGAAATGAAATAATTTCGCTTCACAAGCAACATATTTTTCTTCACTTATTGAGCTAGGTCACAAGGAAAGAGTTTACATACTAAACACTTTATATTTTTAAATTATCAGTTACTTGGTTTATCTCGATTTAGACTAAGTTTCATTTTGTTATAGGTTCGAATTGAAATTAATTGAACCGTTTTTAATGAGAAGTACTATATCTACACAACTATGGATAAAATAAAATTTAGGGATTCCCTCCACTGTCTAGTTATGAAATTCGAACCAAAAGGTTTTTGTTCTTGCAGCAGGCTGCCAAGTCATACACATATAATTATAGTATTATTGCGTAATTATGGTTAAAGGTTTTTTTAAAAATTAATTTCGAATAATAAAGCACAATATAATCAATTTGAATAGTTTATTTTTTAAAAAGTAGTAATCTCTTAAAACTTTCAGTGAGAAGTTTAAAAAAACATGGTTATTTTTAAAGAAATAGTTTTGTTTTCAATATATTGTTTTGTATTAGGTTTTAACTTTTTAAAAAAAAAAGTATAATAAAGACAGTTAGTCATATTAATGGTATGCATGGATCCTTAAAGTTAACTAGAACTAGCTTTGCAATTTAATAAAGTTTAATTAATAATTAAAATGTGATTCACTATCTTTTTATTCTTAAACATTTTCAAAATTTTGATTTTAATATCTAATAAAAATTTGTTGGTCTTAATCTCTCAACCTTTTCCGTGTTGACATTTATTTATATTTGTTTTGAATTGACATTTATTTAAAAAAAACAACGTTAGTTGAGGTATAACATATAGTGACGTTAAGATAACAATTTATTACACATCTATAATTTTTGCGAGACATTCAAATACAATTTTTTTTAAATAAATTAGGTTTTTTTCATCAATTAGTTTAATATTATTCGCTTATGAACAAATAAACACTATAAGAAAATCATGAAATAGAAACCAATTTTTAGATACCAAAATAATTAGTTGCAATAGTAACTAAATTAGAAATCATTTTAGAAACTAAAAAAAATTTGGTTTCTAAATTAGTTTATATTATTGTTAAATAGTTTCTAAATTGGTATCTAATTAGCAACCAAAGTTTTAACTATCAATTATTTAGTTTCTAAATTTGGTAGCAAAAACCTTAATTGCTAATTAGATACCAATTTATAAACTATTTAACAATAATATAAACTAATTTAGAAACCAATTTTTTTTAGTTTCTAAAATGGTATCTAATTTAGTTACTTTTGCAACTAATTATTTTGGTCTCTAAAAATTGGTTTCTATTTCATGATTTTTTTGTAGTGCTAATATTAATTTGTGTTAATATGATTGATGGTTAACTTAAAAGAATAAATATTTTTTAATTAAAAAATATGTTAAAAAATACATATTTAAAAAGAAGAGTTAACTATGTTTTTAATCCATTTACTTTTAGGTGAAATTGGAAGCCTAATTGTTTCTTTGTACTTTAGAAATTTGGAAGAGATGTTCATAAACATATGACAATAGTTTTGTTTGTCACGTGGAAAAAAGAGTTATAAGAAATATGACTTTGATTATTTGTTTACCTCATCATAAAAGTTCAAGGACTAAAAATATATTTACTTTAATTTTTTATATATAAAACTATTTAAAAAGTATGTTATAATTAATATCTTTGTTTATATTTAAACTAGATTTATCAATTTGAAAGTATAGATCACTTACAAGTTTAAAAAAAATCAAAAATGTACTTTTTCTAGAAAGTATTATGAATAATTTATCTTCTCAATCTAAATTTTATTTTCTTCAAATTTGGGAATGCACTAAATGAAACAAATATTATATTCTAAAAATATTTTACCACAAATGCTTCTAAAAGAAGAAAAAAACTTATTTATAAATTAGCACTAATTTATGTACAAGTTCAAAATAAAAATTTATACAAATTATATATAAGAATTTATATAAATTAGTTTATATATAATATTTATTATAATGTATTTTTGTAATATAAACAAAAAAATATTAATTATAATATATTTTTAAAATATTGTAAACATTTTTTATAGGAATTTTTTTTATTTCATCTAAAAAATTAGAGCTAAGTATAAAAAAAATATTAATTATAACATATTTTTTAAATATTTTTATCAATAAAGAACTAAATAAATAAAATGGAGCATTTCAAGAATATTCTAAGCCTTATACAAAATTCCTACCGTACTCGAATCATTTCACCGGTTAAACTTTCGTATTGACACAAATAGTCAAAGTCAAACCCATTTTTGAAATCCATTTACTACTGACAAACAAGCTAATACAGTTTGCTTAAAATGATCTTTTAAGATTTTCCAAAGTATAAGAAAACAATTAATGTACAGTTTCGACAAGAGACTAAATCAAATTTAACCTAAAAGTACAGTGATTAAAAATATATATAATTCTATAAAGAAATTAGAAAAAAAAAGGAATAGCAAAGTTTTTTGGATCTAGAAAACTGTTTTTTTAGAAAAAAAAAATACATTATATAAAGTTAATCTTTTTTAAAAAAAAACTATCCACAACGCATCCTTATTTTACATGACGTTAGAACTATAGTTGAAAGCGAAAGGTTCAATGCATGCTCTAAGACTAGGAAACAAGAATGCAAGATCATTGTAAAACACTGCTCATTCCCACTTGGTCAAATATATATATAAAAGAAACCAAAATAATAATAATGGCAATGTACCAAAAGTTGGTTATATGGCTAGGTTTTAATTATCTGATAAGGTTGTCTATATCAAAATTAGTGGTGACATCACTTTATCTGGTTCATGCATTTGCCAATGATAGGGATCCTAAATGGGACTTGATCATTTGCTTATGGGAGGGGACATGCTACCAAATGTGCTGCTACCTATCACATCCACATCCTGAATGATATTGACATCGACTGATCCAAGGCATGGTATCAGCTAAAATCGTTTTGAACATATACTTTTATATGTAACCTTCTAAAATTAGAAATGACTAGTTTGATGGGACATCATAAGTAAAAGATGCATCATATTCAAAACCAATCTTTGGGTTACAGCTCTATTGGCCAATGATTACGTTCAGATGACCATTTCCCTTAACAGCTAAAGAAATTGCTGTGGTATACAGAATTTCCAATACTTTCTGAGAAAAATAGCTAGGTTGGATTGATGAGACTCAAGAATATATATATTAATGTTGAAGATAATATAGGTCATGGAGCTGAGACTTTTTTTCAATATACCATTTTCCAAATACCTACTTAATACTTATCATCTATCTCTATCTCCCACTTTCCCACTTCCTGTCATGTTATATCATGTATCATACCTACACTTTTTTTTCCCTCTTCTTATCTCTTCACAATAAGTGTCAAATAGCATTTGAGGTGTCCACACAAATATAATATACTTATCTTTTCCGGGGTCTCTGCCTTTGGATGAGCAAACAGGAACCTTTTGGATTCAGAGATATGAAGTTACATCCTCATGAGCTTTAAGGATAAGTTTTATTTTTTTGGGTTAATTAAGGATATCTATTTTCCCTTAAAAATATTATCATATTCAAACTACAACTCTTTTCATTATTGACTTCAGCATAATGAACACAGATTTATTATGTTTCCAAGATGATACTCTCCCAATATCCTACAATCTCTGGCAGGTTAAATTCTGATCCATCATCAGCTTTAAAATCCATTGTCAGAAACTTGAGAAAAGTGCTGTTAGTTCATATGACATTTTGGGTGGAAAAAATATGAATACACATGTCCATTTAGGACTGTCTAGCATCCGAATAATAATCCTGTAATTGTAGTAATTGTGCAGATATATAATTGCATGATTAGACAAGATTCTCTTACTATATGTATCAACCCCATGCCTTAACTTGTAGCCATGCATTTATTTATCTTTTTTGCATTATGTTCTTCAAGATAGAGAGATTTATAGGTTAAGTGAGACCTAAAATACATGGAAGTCAATCAAATAGAGATTTAATTAAGGTCCAGACAACAGATAAACTTTTTGGTCCCGATCTATTCGTATAATAAGCATATTTATGTATCAAACTACTATGGCAGCAAAGAAAGAGTGGGAGCAGTACGTAAGCACATAAATACCCATGGTTTTACTGCAATTAATTAAAAAAGGTGATGGTGATCAAACCTGGTGCTGGCATACTCGTAAAGCTTCCCCGTGCTGGAGAATATCAGAAGGCCAACTTGTGCATCACAGAGGATTGCAAGCTCTTTGGCTTTCTTGATCAATCCCTTTCTCCTCTTTGAGAAAGTCACTTGCCGGCTGGTGGAATTGTCGATCCTTTCAATCACAATCTTGCCCCTTCCCATTCTAGCTTTCACTTCCCACTTTAGGGTTTCTGAAGTAATTATCTAATTGCATATAGTTATGTGAATAGAAAAAGTGAAGATACACACAAAGTTCAGTAAAGCTGTGATGAGAGAATGAAATGATTCTTACTTGGTTGTGAACTCTATTGAAGATGGTGCAAGGGAAGAATGGTGTGGCGCTGGGTTTCCATTTTATAAGCAGAAAAAGCAGTTTCTGGGTGAAAGGTATAAGCAGGTTTGTGGCAGTAGACAGTGGGGCAGATAACTATGTGGGTGGGAAATTAAAAATTGGATCACTTATAAAACCTGTGACTTTAGTTTGTATACTTTGCACAGTGAAGTATTCAAGGATAAAATGTATTGCTTCAATAGTTTTGAGAATTTTTATGGCGCCGCCAGCCGTATAAGCCTCTGACACGTTAAAGGTGCTTACTATGTTACTAACTACTCACTGTCACCACCATTCTCATAGATCCAGTTCAACTATATTTATTTAGATATAACCTCCAATTTTTTATATAACTAGATTAAAATTTTTAATATTATTATTTTAATATTTTTTTATATTATTTAATTATAAATTATTTTTTATTATAAATATTTATTTTTAAATATATCATATAAAAAATTATATCCAACTTTAAGGATTCTCATATTACAAAGTGGACGTCCTTATCTCTAGTCGATGTGGGATCTCCAACATCTCAGACTATATTTTTCATTTATTTATAACCATTAAGTATAATATTTTTAAATTTAAATATGTAAAAAATATTATTTACGAAAAGAAACATTCTTTGTATTTTAAGAATATATATACAATGTATCAATACTATAAGCGCAATGGAATAAAATTCTACCTATTATATAGTAAATTTGTTGTCAATATCTTAATTTAATAAATTATTTGCTTTATTTAAACTTAGACAGGGTTGGTTTGACAAAGTTAATAGCGTAATTGAAATATTAGTGAAAAACTAATAGTAGTATCATCTTTAGATTTTCACTTAAATACTTACCATATGCATGTTGAGGAATTGATTCTATTTGCTCTAAAACTTGAGTTCTTGGGTGAGTGATAAAAAAGTTATAAGTTTTTCAAATAAAAAAAGTTTTCATTAGTTATTTTGTTTTATTTGACGGATATAATATAATTCGTTTTGCATATAAAAATCGAGATTATCATTCTTTCATAGGAATTTGATCTTAAAAATATATGATAAAAATTGTAAACAATAATTCTTCAATTTTTATTTCTTTTATTTTTTAAATAAAATAAAACATGTAATTATTTGACAGACAAATTTAACCAAAAATATGTAACCAAGATGTGAAATTAATACAAATAGTCCAATTATTTAGATCATGAGTGATATTTTTTTTATTAGAAAAAAAATTAATAAATATATACTAGTTCAAGCATGTTACAATACAATACAAACATCTAAATACTCTAACCTTAACTTGCAAACCCTTAAAAGCTAGACAATCAATCACGAGTGATATGAAAAACAAAAACTGTTTAGGTTTTCAAAAAGAGGACTTTTATGACATGTATGACTATATGGATTGGGTAGAAACATGTAAAGGAACTGAGGCTATCTAATCTCTAACATCTTTTATAGCTTAAAATATCTCTAAAATATTTTATTTAATTAATTTTATTTTTTGTTGATAAAAAAATAATATAAGTATAAGCTTTTCATAATATAGGATTTTTTTTAAAGTTTGACTTTGATAATTATTATCTAATATACATTCATATATACTTAGAAATCTTATTTTGTATACACTAAAATTGAACAAAATAAGTTTCTTCTTTAAAATATGTATATATATATATGTATATATATATATATGTATATATATATATATATATAGTTTGTGTATATATGTACAAAATTTCAAAGATAGAGATAATATTATATACCATTTCATGCTTGATATTTTTTATTATGTTTAGTAAGAATATTTATTGGGTCAGATGTCTTGAAGCACCCTACAATCTTGAAGTACTACAATCAAATAAAAACGAATTTGAGAGATAATTTTTTTTTACTATAATATTGATTAAATTAGATGATATTTTAGATACTTAAAAATTTATTAGTATCAAAATAATTTCTATTATTAATAAAATTTATAAATTAGTTTTTAAATTAGTTACAAATATTTCTGACTATCAACTTTAAATATAAATTAATTGATAGTTAAAATCTTGGTAGTTATTAGATACAAATTTAGAAACTAGTTTATAAATTTAATTAATAATAGAAACTTCCTTCCTTAGACACCAATAACTTTTTTAGTCTCTAAAATAATATATAACTTAGCCAATATAGCAACTAATTATTTTTTATATCTAAAATTAATTTTTGTTTAATGATTTTTATGTAGTGTAATTTGACCCAATCCAACCAAATATAAATATGTTACGTTGTATTTTTTGTTCATGTTGCATTATGTATATTGAACCTAAGACTAATTTTAATTTGATTAAAATTATTAAATAATAATAATGTACTTATTATTTAATTTAATTTATTATTCTATTAACTAAATGTGTATGTTTTGAAATATTAAATTATTTAATTAATCAAATATTAAACAATATAATCCATCTAAACAAATTATTCATTAAAACTAACAAAAAATGTTTTTTATCGCCTAAGAATAAATGAATTAAATGTACATTTAGGGAATGTCTAAGAGTCCAAAATCTATGTACCTCAAACTCCTCAAACTCCAATGAGCCTAAAGCTCTCAATGCAACACCTAAGAATAAATGAATTAAAATGTACATTTAGGAAATGCCTTACTCTTACAAGAAAAGAATCCAAATTTTATGTACCTCAAACTCCTCAAAGTCCAATGAGCCTCAAGCTCTCAACGCAAAGGAGGTGTTTCATTGCCAACCCTTATGTGTCCTTTATGTGATCTGGTAGAGGAAACGGGTGGTCTGTCACCTATTTGTAGAATATAAGATGGTTTTTCATGTATGATTGATGGTTTCAAAGTGAGTGGGGTAATAATGTGTGGAAAGGAAGATTCTTATCTATGGCAGAAAGAATTTGTCTAATCAAGTCTGTTATCACTGCTTTACCGCTGTACTACCTGTCTCTGTTCAAAGCTCCGGAGTCGGTATGCAAAAGCATTATTAGTATTCAAAGGATGTTTCTGTGGGGCTGGGGAAATGAGAAGAGAACGATGTCATGGGTAAGTTGGAAAAACTTATGTAAACCAAGAGAGGAAGGAGGACTAGGCATTAGAGACATTCGAAAGTTTAATATAGAGCTCTTGGCTAAATGGAGATGACGTTGTATCTCAAACGAAAAAGGGAGGTGGAAGGAGTGTCTGGATTCAAAGTATGGCCTGAAACATGATGTAACTAAAACACCACTTAAATTCCAATCGTGGTGGTGGAGAGATCTAGTAAAGGTATGTAGGGAAGGAGGAGGAGATGAGTGGTTTCAAGAAGAAGTTGGTTGAAAATTAGGGAGTGGAGATAAAGTAAGATTTTGGGAGAATGTGTGGGTTGGAAATGCTAATCTCAAATCCATGTTTCCTAGAATGTACTCCCTATCGTTGAACCAGGGTCAAAAGGTGGAAGAGGTAGGTGTGTGGGAAGAATTGGTGTGGAGATGGACCTTAAGATGGAGGCGTGACAGATTTCAGTGGGAGATCCTTATGGAAATCGAGCTTGGTATGCACATCTCAAGGGTCACCATAATAAAGGATGGAAAGGATACTCAGGTGTGGAAAGGTGATGAATCCGGGTGTTTTACGGTGACTTCTGCATATGAACGCCTAAATAAGCCTGAAAGGGGTCCATATATTGATGCTTTCAAGTACCTATGGAAGATTAAGGCATTCCCTAATGTGGTGATCACAACTTGGAGAGTACTATTGGGTAGAGTACCAACTAGAGAGTGTTTGAGTAGGAGATGCGTGATATTGAACACTACTGTATGTGCTCTGTGTCAATCTAAGGAAGAGTTGTGTCAGCACCTCTTCCTAGAGTGTAAATATGCTCTATGTGTGTGGGCCTTGTGTTTTAGATGAATTGGAATTCTGTTTGTCCAAAATAATGATTTAATGACCCATTTTGAGAGCTTTCACTTGATCTAGAGTAGTAATAAACAAAACTTGGTGTGGAAAGGGGTGTGGGCAGCTATAGTCTGGTGTTTATGGGAGCATAGAAACTCATTTGTGTTTAACCAAGGAGTTGTAGATGCGGAAGAAGTATTCCAAAAGGCCTAGCTTAGATCGTAGTTATAGATGAAGCATAAGGCACACAACTTTAACTACTCTTTTGCAGACTGGGTTTTGAATCCAATGTACTGCATTAGTAGTGTTAAATAAGCGGTTGTAGAGGAGGAAGAAATAAAGATGAGGTGAGTCTAAATAGGAGGGTGAGGTGCAGCAGATTCGAAGTAGATCATGTAAGTAGGATTGAATACATTGATGATGTATTTCTTAGTTGAGCACTTTGTGCATAGTTATGCCATTGGATTCTATTGAGTGCTAAGGTGGCTGATGAATGCAGTGGAAGCATGGTCGGGATGATGGAGGATGGAGTGTAGTTTAAAGAGGACTAAGGTTAAATACCTTAGTCTAAAAGTGCACTTCTGGTTTAATAAATAGATGGTGCGACAATCAACCATAAGGTGAGGAAGGTTTATACATGACTCAAATTTGATGCAGTGCGGAAGCTGCTGTGAAGGTTTTCTCTGTGGATGGAGCTGCTGGACGGTTGAAGGGGAAGACCAAAGCTAGGCAGTAAGGGGCCTTGAATTGCAGTAGGTCTCAACAATGTTATTGGTGAGGAATGGGGTGTATATAATCCTGTTTTTGGAGTTTGTAGCTGCTGGTTGGTCAGGGTTTATGGCTTTTGGTTGCTGTGTAGGATGGTGTGTGGACTGGTTTTCTAGCTTTGTGTAGAATGTAATTGCCTTGTGTAGCTAGTGTACCTGCTGTATGATCTAGTTAGGTGTCTTGGATTTATGCTGAACTAAGTCTGGTATGGTGGGTTAGGGGGATGGTGTAGCGCCATTCTGCTATGTGACATGTTGTTTTGCAGATAGTATTTGAACTATGTGCTGGTCCAATTGCAGACATGCTTTAGCGAGCTTAAGCTTTGTGTGTTGTTCATGATCTCTATAGTATGATTCCAATGACATAAAGCTAAAGAAATGGTAAGGCTGGACTGCTTGTTCAAGTGCAAAATCAACATCCCTGTTATGATGTTGAGGCCGTAGGTAGCAAATATTAATGGTTTTTGAGGGCTGTACCACTTTTTTCTCCTTTGTACGTCGGTGTTGGGAAGAATTTCTTGGGTTACAAAGAATGTACTTATCTGTTGTGGAGGAAGTGACTAATTATCTTATAGAGGTAGTATTCTCTCTTTAAGAGTGCAGGGGTAGTTTTGGGGAAGTTCTTTATGAAGCAAAGTTTGGATTCTAAGTGATCCTGTTTTTTGGAGGGGTTTTAAGATAGTTTATATCTTAAACCATTTTTAGCTTTGTATACGGGTTGGGATACCCCTGAAGTATCCCTTTAATTCATATTAATTCGTTACTGATAAAAAAAAATCAATTTATCACAATGAACTGAAACACCATCTGCTTCAGTTTGGTTTGTTTCAACTTAATGAGAAAGGGAACCATGATTGGAAAGGGGGTTGGGTAGCGATGATTTGGAGCATCTAGAATCAAAGAAATGGTGTGGTTTTTAAAGAAGGAAAGGTGGATGCAGAAGAAATCTTTAGTTTGACACAACTATAAGCTTGGTGCCGATAAAAAAAAAAAAAAAAACTATAAGCTTGGTCTTAGAAGAAAAGGAAAATGAGAAATTTTAATTTCTCCTTCTCTGATTGGGTGCTTTATCCTTTAAATTTTTTACATTCCTTAAGTTGATAACATATTTTGGTTATGTGTTTTCTATTGTTTAGAACAATCCGACCATATATAGATGTTGCTTAAGGTTGTTGTGATGCAGATACGATAATTACAGGTGGTCAAGTGGTGGTCACAAAGACAAGGGATATAAGATGGAGGGAGACCGACATAAAGGAAGAAGCACTATGAGGACAATGCCATAGACAGAAAATCAAGAAGCACTAGGGTTTTTTTTACCACTTTTGTTTGGTCGTTATTTCGGTCGTAAATCAATTTAACAACCGATTTTGATGGTCGCTAAAATACATTTTACTTATAGTGTAAACTGAAAGTGATACAAAAGAAAAGTGTAGAAGAATTAGATACATGAGAAAACAACATCAAGTAGACCTTTAAACTATAAGGTGGGATACATATATCAAAACATAATTGTTTTTTTATTATCAAAGAATAAATAAAATAAAGTGAGACACTTCAAGGGTGCCCCAACCCTTATACAGATACTTCAGGGGTGTCCCAACTCTTATACAAAAAAGTGGTTAAGGCCAACCTGCTTAACACCTGAGAACAAACAATCTTCAGGCTCTACAGACCTCTAGATCAAACCTCAAAAGAAAGGAATGACAAAACACATCAAAAGGAATTCGCTACTACTCTATCCGGATCCTTATTACCAGTCTTTAACCAAAACAACACACACAAAACAACCCTACTACAACCAAATGTCTAAAAGCACGGATACAAATCACAAAGACAAATAAAAAATCCTCACCCACAACCAAACCCACAATATCACGCCAAAATGAACCCACTCTCTTCAAATCCCACAAAAACATTACCTGCCTGCCGACCTTCAAACACCAAAAGCTACCTAACAACTTCAAACCTTCTGCAACAAACACCAAACCCCTTTGTTGGCCAAATACCAACGTTAGTAACACCCAGCCCGAAAAACAAAAAAAATAAAAGACAAGTCATAAGAAATAAACTGTACCTCCCGATCCCTCATAAACTTACACTCACAAAGACCCCTAACGTCACCCTTACTTTTTAATTGACTTCAAATAAGCCAATGGGTCCAAGCACCATTGAACGTAAGTAAACGAGACATCGTACACCCTACTCGTGAACCATGACCAGACCTTAAGTTGTGCCAATACGAAGATCTCCGAACAATGCATAATTGTATTCATAAGCACGAAAGACAATAAAATACCCAAAACCTAAATATAAACATGAAACCTAATTATGGGAGAGACTTTTTTAATACTCAACATACTACTCTTCTCCAACATTCACAACATGAAGTAGATCACATCATGACTCGTCCATTTCACAAAGTTGTCCGTGAGCAATAAATCTAAACTGATATGTATACCATAATTGGTTTGGTAAGATAATATTTACATATATATATATATATTATTTAAATCAATTTTTTAACACATCTTATCATGTTAAAAGATATCAAGCATTCTTCCAGAAAACATTCAAGAATGTAAAGTTTTTGTTTAACTTAAATTTAGAAAATAGAGTTTAGTAAGATAAAATTCACACCTATTATAATTAGACCTTATCTTAATAAATCATGGTTAAGAAGAGTTGAATTGTTAAAGAAAGTGAGTTGAAGTGGGTAGGAAGCAGTTGATAGAACAGTATTCGGCAATCGAGGGAAGCCTTGGCACGCGTGTGTGGAGCTAAGACGATGGTTGAGCAAAATGGTACCATTGTTTGCGGCAACCGTAAAGAAACTGGGACATCCCCACGCGCTACTATTCTTAGAAATATACATCATGGTTTTTAGGTCCCTAGTAATTTTAAAAATACTCGATTTGGCGTACAATTTGTAGTTCTCAAATGCTCATAAAGCTTCCTCTTTGTCTCCAAATTTCTCCACCTTTCCACACATCCTTTCCCCAACCCACGTGAACAGTGAACAACGTCCCATTCACCAATAAGATTCGATCTCGCCGGAATTTTAATTTTCAGATGGCACCTCGATCCAAGTACGTAACGTCTACTGCGGATTGATTGACGCAACTTCAGTGCTCTAGTCAAGGAGCTTAGCCAAGTGTCAATCATCAGTTTGTGTACGGAACCTATTTATCCACTATTTTATTGCTTACTATTCCAGCTTTGGAAAATGCTGCTTTATTTTACTGCTCATTCTGCCTCTTCATACCTTCTTTTTCTAGCGGCATGGAATCAGTGAACCACGTGAAACTTAATCATTTTTCACTACACTCTTCACCCTCACATCACACTTTTTCTCCTCACTTGCATGTGTGTCCCTTCTCCTGTCCAATTATGATTCTCATGACCCACCCATATCTATCATCAATTTACGTGTACTGTTCATCAGCGTGGCTCTCAAAAGTAGTAGAACTGAACCATGAGGGCATCTCTGAAACCTAGCTAGCTAGCTACCATGCATGCTGAACTGAATCTTGCTTGTTAATGGTTTCTCTCACTCGATGCCATCCTCAACCCAGTTAATTACATAAATTTATCATCAGATATATAAAAAATTATTCTGCTTGTGTATTTTTTATTTTTGGACAATGATGCAGATTGCTGATATGATTCTGACGGCTAAAGAAATTTACATGGGGTGGGTTTAAAAGCATTTACAAGCTAGCATATCAACATTCGACAACTAGTGGGTTTTTTTCTTCTTTTTTTTTACTTGTATATGTGGACTGTGGGTGACGAAACATTTGACATTCATCAGAACGAAACACTTCTGATTTTAGGTTTGCTCTGTTTTAAACTCCAAATGGAAAACACAAAAGAAAGGATGCATACAAAGGTCGTGTGATGATAATAGAGAACTGATGTTTCACCACTGATTTTAATAATGTTATTAATATTTGAATCAATCAATAATATTTTAATGAGTAATTAAATAAATAATTATAAACAAATTATTTAACTAATATTGATGTTGAATATACCCGTACGTGAGTGTCTATAATAATTTGAAAATTTTCATTTCGTTACTATAGTCATTTTAAAATCGTCATTAGCACAAGTCAGTTCATTACCGCTGATAAAAAAAAATCATTTCATTATGGTCGTTTTTTTGGAAATTTTACCAAAGTGGTGCAGTTTTTTTTGAGATTTACGTAAATGGACAGATTCAAAAAGTATTACAAGAATGAACATTTTTTTGTCAAAGTTGCCAATAGTGTAGGCAACATAAATTAAATTAATTAATTTCTCTACTTTTCTTTTAATTAAAGTTTCCAATCTGATTGGCAACTTCAGTTTAAATAAAATTGAATACTGGATTGGCAACTTCAATGTATTTTATCTCAAATGAAATTTCCAATTTTGTTGGCAAATTTAGCTGATTTTTTAAAATAATTAATATTTTAAAAAAATGAAAGATGTATATAATAATAATTTAAAAATTATTTAAATTTACATGAAGTGAATAAAAATAAGAATATTGAGAAAAAATGTATTTTTATAGATAATTAATATTAAAAAATTAAACTAAATTTTGTTTTCACAAAAAACAAAGTTACCTAAAATTAAGTTGGATTTAAAATAGGTTGTGTAATAAATGTAAAATATTTAGTACTTTTTAAATATTATTAAAATTAAAAATATTTTTGTTGTTTTTAAAAATTTGAAATTATGTATGTGAAATAACGTTTATAGTTGATAAAATTATAAATAAAAAGGGTAGCGTTTAAACAATATTTATAAAATGATATTATACATGATTAGAAAATAGAAATATAGGAAAAGTTGTCATCTATGAGAAGCTGTGCCACATGGTGGTCTTCTTCGTTGTCTTTGTGGTCGTCCTTGTGGCTGTTGTTCGAACTTAAGGGTAGGAGGGGGCGGAGGTGGAATGCCATCATCAGTGCCTTCGATTTCATTGTCATCACTCTGATTTGCGGACACTTGTGAAGGCATTGTTGGTCGATAATACTGCATAGATGACATTGGATTGTAGGCAGATGGGGGTGTCATGGTAGAGCTTGCAAAGGGATTTGACGGGCCAACAAACAATTGTTGTTGAGATGGAAATGTTGAGTAGTTGAAAGGTGGTTGATGGAATGATGATTGGAATGACATGTGAGATTGATCCCTATATTCGAACAACTGGGTCGGTTGAACACCTGGTGGACGAAAAGATTGTTGTTCAAATGATTGAACTTGAGAAGAAGACCCGACATGATGTTGATAGTGAGGTTGTGTAGTCTCCTGTGGCATATCATATTGTTTTGAAAATATGTGTTAATTTTGGATAAGTGAATGAAGAATAATAAATAATTTTGTAATTGAACTTACATCATCATCAGACAATGACTGTATAGGCGTGATGTAGCGGATAGTATGGTTGATGTACTATTGCATGTATGTTGAGTTGTCATGCAAATGACCATTTCCGTTAAACTGATTTCCGTGAATTAGATGATTACGACGGTCATTCCACATAGCTATCCATGCGACATGATATTGTGGCCAATATCGATAAGTTCGTCCTCTCATATCCTCTTTGTGAAGTTGATCAAGGTTGAATGGGTCACTTGGAATACTCTGTCGAAATCCAAATTGACGCATAACCCTGTCAACCTGATGAAATTCAACAGTTGCAAAACATATGAGAGGAACTACAGCCCGTGCAGTTGGGGAAACCTCAATAGTGATCAAGCGCCTAACATATTCCACTCGATATGGAGTCCAAAGAAACTGTAAATAAATGTTTGAAACATCAGTAATATGAAATATTTAGTTAAAATGATATGTTAGTTTATATATTTGTCACAACCTCTTTAGCTTTAATGCCATCAAATATTGCTCGTATTTGTGGAACAGTGGTTCCTCCTATGTGCGTCCTATGCGTCCTCCGAGTCCACCTAACGTAAGCAAAGAAATATTAAGAACTTCGTTTTCTTATCTCGAAAATTAATACAAAAATAACATACCTTTTACCGAGTGGGAAACCAACTCCTTGTTGAACTTCTTCATTGGTCAATGGTTGAAGTTGTGGAGAAATGCATGTTAGGCGTTCCTATGCCCAACACTGTAAAAGTAGCGTGCAACCTCCAATATTATCTTGATTAAAGTCTATTCCGTGATCGAGCGCACGATACAGAGAAGCCAATACAGCTGACCCCCAACTATAATTCCTTACGTTGTTCAAGTCAGCCAACAATAATAGATACATTAAATGTACCTTACTACCTGAAGAATCAGGCATCAATAGACTCCCAATAAGTGTTAATATGTGGGCTCGAGCATGTTGAGCAATAACATCATCGGTTGCATTATGTGGCAGTTCCTGAAAAGTGTTGTTAAGCCAAGACAACTTAATTGCATTTCCTTTTATCGCTGTTGATGGTGGTATAAATCCGAGCAACTGGTCACATAAAGATACTAAATCACCACTAGTAATCCCGGTGACAACCTGTCCATCAATAGGTAAACCCAATATTAATTCCACATCTTCCAAAGTAATAGTTGTTTCACCGAGAGGAAAGTGAAAGGTATGAGTCTCTGTTCTCCATCTTTCCACTAATGCTGTAATTAGTACATGGTTGAAGTCAATGTGCTTAAATTTTAACAAATGTCCAAAACCAGAATGATCAATTAACCGTTTGACTCGTTGGTCAAGTATATCCTCATGCTTTAGTACCCAACTTGCATGTCTTCTGGGTCTCAATAGTCTTTCATTACCTTCCCATACATATTTAGTAACATGTTTCTCTTGGAGTCGCAATATAGACATATTCGCGGGAAGACGATGAGATGCCATAAAATTCTAATAAAATGTTCCTGAAAATACAACCAATTTTTAGAATACCTTTATAGATAATTCCTATTAAAATGATATTATCAATAAAAATTAATTTTCTTAAATTAAAGATAACGAAAAGATATTTACACATACTAATTAAAGAGTACTTAGTATAACATATTATAAAAATATTGATTGAAAGTAATATATTATGTACAAACAATAAAAAATATAAGAAAAATAAAATAAAAATATATTTTTTAGCAATTGTTTGTCAATATTTAATATCAATTAATTATATTAACTTGCCTTTTTTTATAAGTTGATAATAATTAAATTTCATGTTTTAAAGTATCATTTTTAAATTCCTTTAACAGAGTATAAGTATTAAATATTAAATATTGTTTGTGTGGATAACTATTAAAATATAAAATATAAGTATTAAAACCATGGAACGGTTTTGCATTATTAAAACCAAAGTAATATAAGTATTAAAATATAAATATAAGTATTAACAGGTTTTGCAATGGTCTTTCGCTAACAATGAACACTGCATTTAATATTCCATAAAATTCTAACCTAATGATAAGTCATTCGCTACTTCATTCACTTATGTTCCCTCTCACCAGAAACCATGGCTATCACCACCTCCTTAACACTTTTCTTCTTCCTTTTACACTTTTCCATACATCTCCCGAACGTACACTTGTGATGTTACATAATGGTTGATGTTTCAAAGGCTAGAACCAAAGTAAGGGTAAAATATAACCTATATCACATGTACCTTTTTTGTCATTTAATTCATTCAACCATATTCTTTTCTGCACATGGATAACAAGTGGAGAATAGCATGGATAACTCTTTTGCCCATTGGCTCTTTCTCTGCTCCATCAAAGATTCTTATTCTATTTCTTATTATTTATAAAATACTTATTGTTTATAAAATACTCTTACTTATTGGCTATAATGAATACATTGTATGAAAATAAAAAATAAAAAATATTAGTTGAGTTTTGTTAATGTTTTTAAAACAGATTTCAAGTAGTTAATTTTGTTTACAAATTTAAAGATATTAGTACATTAGAACTAAATTATTATAACTAAATTCTTTTACATGTAATTTTCTCTCATATATATAGAACTAAATTTTAGTTAAAACTAAGATATAATTTTCTTCTGGAATGAACAAGGGTTCATGAGTAATGCCACCATGTAATACAAAAATACATACAGATCCATCCACAGAAAATACAAAAACAATTTATGAGAGGTAAAATATACTAATAATCTTTGTTAGCATGTGTATATGCTTGCTACTTCAATTAAATAAATAATTAAAATATTAGAGAGAACTTACCTTTGTGATTGAATGCCACCCTTAAGCACTCTGGAACAATGGCAAAGCTTGAGAGTGTTTTGCACAGGACACAGACTCTATTAAATAGAGTTGCTTGTGTGAGTTTCAAAAAATGAAAGTTTGAATTCAAACTTCATTTTCAAAAGAATCTCTGCCATGAAAAAAGAATCTCTGCCATGAAAACTATAGCCATGACATAAAACTGGACACAAAATAAAGTATTGCTTGGGGGTGCACGAAATTGCAAACAAAGTTGCCAACCATGAAGGCAACTTTTAATATAAGTTGCCAATGGTGAATGCAACTTCTTCCAAAGTTGCCAATGGTGAATGCAACTTCTTCCAAAGTTGTCAATGGTGAAGTCAACTTCTTTATTAAGAAATTAGAAAAAATAAAAATAAACCAAGTGTAGCGTGGAGTGATGGCTTTCTGTCACAATTACATGAGGACTTGACTTATGAATAAAAGTTATTGTACTCATACAGAACATTTGTTATATAATGGAACAACAATGCAACTCTCTAGCCTTGCATTCCTTCTTTGTTTTACACTTTTTCTTCTCTTGATTTCTGCATCCAAGTTAAAAAAATTGAGGACAAGGTTTGTGAGATATATTATTTTCTCCTTCTAGTTTAAAGTTCAAAGAAAGTTGTAAAGGTAATGTAAATTTTCCGTAAGATTCTTATTTATCATGTTTTTTTTAAAATGCAGATGGACACGTGGAATGTCGGTGGAACGTCACTAAGCCAGCATGAGAACCAATAATTACAGACATCGTGGACGACATAAGTGAAGATGGAGATAACTACGACTTTGATTTGGATGATGAAGATGAGTTCAACAGATCTTCACAATATATTCTGTCTGGCAGTCAATCCGGACATAACATCGATTGTGAACTCAATGAACACATGTCTTTCATATCAAAGGAGGCGACATTGAATGCCATAAAACGATACCACATAGACAACGGTTACAAATTTGTTGTCGTGGAATCAAAGCCAGATAGATATGTGGCTCGGTGCATACATCATGATGTAGGGTGCGAATGGAGATTACGAGCATCTTTTAGTAAAATCCGAAGTCAATGGGAGATAAAAAAAATTGATGCATAACATACTTGTTTGTCAACAAATCTTACGGCAGACCATGTTAATTTGGATTCAACCCATATTGCGTCCATGGTGCTGATTTCAGTCAAAGCAAACCCTTCCGTCCCAATTAAAAGCTTAATTGCAGAAATAAAAAATCTGCACGGCTATACTATCACGTATAGAAAAGCTTTGTTGGGAAAACAGAAAGCTCTTGCTTTGGCATTTGGCGATTGGGAACAGTCCTACAATGATCTTCTTAGATGGTTGGATGCAGTAAAAGAAAGCAATCCAGGGACAATTGTGCAGTATATTGCTTCTCCTTGTATGGTTGATGGTGTTCAAGACAATTCGTGTTACACGTTGGATCGGGTGTTTTGGTCTTTCAAGCCTTGTATCGATGGTTTCAATTTTTGCAAGCCCATTGTACAAGTTGATGGGACATTTTTAATCGGAAGATACCATGGAACATTGTTGACCGCAACCGCTCAAGATGGGAATCAAAACATATTTCCATTGGCGTTTGCGATTGTTGAAGGCGAGACTCGGGAGGCTTTAATTTGGTTCTTCCAATTATTGCGACAATATGTGACACCTCAACTGAATTTGTGCATGATTACTGATAGAGGAACCGATATAATTTCAGTATTACAATCCGAAGAAGTTGGATGGGAAGGAGACGACCTTGTTTTTGTGTATTGCATACGCCATATCGCATCGAATTTCAACAAAAAATTCAAAAATGCTGAGCTGAAACGACAATTGATTAACATGGGTAATGACATTCTTTACCTTCTCTCACAGATAATTACGATCTTTTACCATTTAACTAATTTCATTTACTTCTTTATGACAGCTTATGAGATGAAACAATCGATAGTACAGGCAAAGCTATCAGTTATGCGATCTGAGTTCAAGCAAGCATTTTCCTGGATAGATCGCATACCATTAGAGAAAAGGACTCAAGCATATGATGGGGGAAAGAGGTATGGTCATATGACCACAAATCTAGCAGAATGCATTAACTCCGTGCTTCAGGGAGCTCGTTCTTTGCCGATTTCCGCTTTGGTTAAGGCAACTTTTGAAAAAACAAAAACATGGTTTGTTGAACGAGTCTTCAAAATAGACACCATGTTACGCGCAGGTCATTATTATTCAGAAGATATCACAACCTTACTTAGAAAAAATCAACAAGATTCGTCTATGTGTTTTGTGGAAAGGTTTAATGCAGAAAATTCTGAATTTGATGTCCAAGAATTAGCCACCCCCTAACATGGTCGGCGACCTCAATCATATACAGTTAGATTAAATGATTGGTGGTGTGGTTGTGGCCACTTCCATGCTCTTCGACTTTCCTGTCGTCATGTTATTACCGTTTGTTCCTCTTGTCATTTACAAATGACGACATTCATTGATCCAGTTTACAACCTCCACACGATTAGAAAGGCATATCAAGTTGAATTCCACCCCGTTCGAAACGAGGATTATTGGTCTACTTATACCGGGCCAAATTTCATACCAGAGCCCCACATGAGACGTAAAAACTCGGGACAATCAATTACGACTCGTTTGCATAATGAAATGGATCAATCAATTCAGAACAAGACAAAAAAATGTTCTTACTGTCGCAATGAAGGTCATAACAGAGGAAATTGTCCATTTAGACAGTAGAGTCATGCTTTGTAATATTGTTCTCATCAAATATTTTAATATCATCTTCTTTTTAATGACTTATATTGAATATTTTATTTTATTTTTAATACATTTATTTTACATAAATACATGTATATTATTACTTTTTACATATTATATAATTTATACTTTCATATATTATATAATCTAAAAATTTATAAATAAATTATATCACATTTTTATAAGTGTATTTTTAACTTTAACGATATTTAAAAAATACTAAATATTTTTAATTTATCAAACAAATCATTTTTAATCCAATTTATTTAAAATTATTGTAAAAAATATTCATTTTAATTATTCAACTTTATATATCATTTTCTTAAATAAAAAAAATTAAATTTTGGTATTATTTATAAAATACTTTTTTTAATTATATATTTTTATTTTTAAAAATATTAATTATCATTTTTTTAAAAAAAAAAATCAAGTGAACTTGACAATTGAATTGATAATTTTAATTGAAATAAAATACATTGAAGTTGCCAATCCAGTATTCAATTTTAAATACATTGAAGTTGCCAATCCAGTATTCAATTTTATTTAAACTAAAGTTGCCAATCCGGTTGGAAATTTTAATTAAAAGAAGAAAAGTAGAAAGGTTAAGGAATTTAATTTATGTTGCCTACACCATTGACAAAAAAAATGTCCATTCTTATAATATTTTCTGAATCTGCCCATTTATAAGTAAATCTAATAAAAAATTGCACCATTTTGATAAAATTCCCTCGTTTTTTTATCAGCATTTCATTACGGTCGTAACTGTATAAAAAGAATATTTTCTAAGACGACTATATTTTGCACTAATACATCAAAATTTTAACAATTAGAGAATTTTTTGCTGAATGTCACTAACACTTGTCATTCTGCAATTGTTTACTAATGCGTAATATAAGAAATTTTGTAACAATGACAAGATAAACATTATAGATTGGTTGATAAAGAACACATTTAAAAAGCAGTTTTATATTATTAGTTTTAAGGGTATGATCTAAAATATAATTTTCTGCATTAATTCTCAGTAACCGATCTAAAATATAGGGTACATACTTTGTTCTAATAGCAGAGTTTTGAAATTTTGTAATGAGGTAAGTGGAGGTTCGGTCCATACGAGATTTTCTAATTTGATTTTAAATGGGAGGTTTGTTTTTTCTCGTAGTAGGTATGGGTAATATTTTTTATATTATTTTTTGTTAAGTTGTAAAACTTTATTTTATGACTTGCTGCATGATATAACTTTTGTTCCTATTTTGAATCTTTGTTTTTTTTATCTATGTCCATCAAGAAACACTACTTTTAGATTAGACTTCTTATATAAGGATTGAAGAATCCTTCAAATGTTCTAATTTTTTTATTATTGATAAAAAAAATGTACATAATTTAATTAGAAAATAAATTATGTATAAACTTTATTCTAACACAAAAGTAATTTTTGAATTTGTCCGCTTTAAATCAATCTCAAATGTTGACATATTTCTTTTTATGACTTTTAAAAACTAAATTTGCACATCACTTGTAGGAGGAATCAATCTCAAAACCACTTGTAGATTAATTTGATGTACAGTTGATATAAACAATATTATGAACCACTAGTTTTGCTTCACCAAAAACATTTTAGTTCTAAAAAGTACAATATTATAACTCACGCCTTTAAACTTCCTATTCTCGCGTCCTCCATTCTAAAATTACAATGTTTTACTCTTTTGTTCTTATATTTCTTGATCAGAGTGCTCTCATTCTTGGTCTCCACTACATTGTTTCTACTCTCACTAGAGCAAACAGAATTTTAATATCTATTATATGGTCACACTATAGTACTTGAGACAAACAAAAATTTAAATAAATATTTGAAAGTACAATTCATCTTTCACATTAGTAATTTTTTTTTTAAAAAAAGTGCAACTAAAAGAACTTATATATTTAAAGACCTAATATAATAAGGGTGATTACAACAGTGTGTTTCAAGTCCCTGCACAAATGGTTAATAAAGGAGAAAGGTAAACAAAATTCTTTGAAACTCTGTTTTTTACATACTGTATTTTTTTATAGCTAATAATAAAGAAATTAAAATAAACTATTTAAGGGATGATCGAACTTGGTTGTAGAGGTAATGGGGGCAGAAAAACATTTGTTAGTGGAAACTAAATCGTTTATGGGCAAATATGTGCCCCAAAGGATCAAGAACATAAAATTAATGACACTGACAGAGATGTAACTTTTAGGAGGGTCATTTTTATTATAAATCAAATGGAATTTTTCTGCTGTGGTGTAGGTATTTATGATGCTAGATGATTAGGTTAAGGGTGATTACAAGATTACTATGAACAAGCAATCAAAGTAAGGAGGCGAAAAGGAGGAGATGCTTCAACAAATGCTGTGAATCAAAACACCTAGAATTCAATGTAGAGGCAGATCTCATAGCAAGGTGGTACAAAAAAACTTCCATCACCTGGAGGATGGTGTGGAACACCATGGACATGTAGTAATATGAAATATAACACAGGTCAATGTGCATCTCTTCTGTTAGAACAGGTTGAAAAGAACTATAAGAGAGTGCAATAAGCACTTGTAATCACTTAGTTTAAGTTTTTTGTTATTTTTCTGTTAGTTTTGCTGTTATATGTTAAATATAAGGGTTGAATTTTTTTTAAGGGTCAACTGTAGATGGGGATGGATTTACGCGGACGAGGATGGTTTAGATATACTGAATCAAGCAAAAATGATAGCATGTAAAAGTGGAAAAAGTGTGAAAAAATTCATCACTTATGGAAGGAGAAATGTGAAGAAAACCTCGTACACAATGTCTCTTTTACTTTCTTACCCTTTTGGTCACAACAAGAGGACACATAATCTATTATCACTGTTTTACAAAGAATAATTATTAATTATTTTTTTAAAGGTAATCAATATTTTCATATACATAATCAATAATGAATGTTTCCTTCATTATGTTTTCATATGCATAATGAATTTTCCATACTCATAATTAATATTGCCTTCATTCATATATTTCAAATTCCTATTTAAATAGGACATAAAATAATATATAATTTATATTTATTTAAGATTTTGAATATTTTAGAAATTTTATATATTTAGATTTTTATCTAAATAGGACACTAAATAATTTATAATTTATATTTATTTAGGATTTTGAATATTTTAATAATTTTATATATTTCAGATTTTTATTTAAATAGGATATTAAATAATTTAAAATTTGTATTTATTTAAGATTTTAAATAATTTAAAAATGTTATTTATTTTTTATTTTTATTAAAGTAGGACATTAAATAATTTAACATTTGTATTTATTTATAATTTTTAATATTTTAAAAATTTATATATTTTATATATTTATTTAAATATGACATTAAATAAGTTATGATTTCTATTTACTGAAGATTTTTAAATA